>NC_079335.1:89951390-90300531 GCF_029582105.1 Oenanthe melanoleuca
GGGTTGTTTGGACTGGGGTAAGCATGACTGGTACACAAATAATAATATTTCAGTCACAATATCTGGATCACTAGGATGACAGCAGCCTGGAAGGGAAAAAAAAAGGACTGGACAAGGATGCTTGTATCTAACATTTAATAACTTTCTAATAGCTGTTTTTAACAATTTCTGGAGTTTACTGTCATAACTGATGGAAAGAAAAAGAGTATTCCAGTTGTACTTCTGCTCCCTATATATAATGACAGGACTGGTTTTTAATGTATCAAAACCTATTTTCTTGTGATTAATAACCTGTAAGCAAGAGAAAACACAGAAAGTGTCTTATCTCCCCTGGTGGGTGTTTGTAACTTTCATTGTGCAAGATGCTCTCCATGTTACATCTTTATTGCATCCCTTTCTTTCATACCACACCTTCATGTTTCCATTTCTTCTGTAGTTCTGAAATAAACAGGGTCTTTGATACTGCTGGGTTCTACTGTTTCACAGCTTTGGTCAGTACCAATTTCATGTCCCTCTGCTAGTTAGCTTGTAGCTCTTTTCACATCTTCTTTTGCTGCTTCAGTGGCTGTTGCTCTGTGATCCCCTCTGTACTCTGCTTTGATCTAACTTAGCTGCTGTCAGATATGTGCATAACAGTTTTAAGAAGAATGACAAGCACAGTTGTTCTACTTGCCTTTCATCACAGGTGGCCCATCTGCTGATCTCTCTGTCTTGATTAAGAGCAGTTAAAAAAAATACCCCCTAAAACTCTTGACTATTGCTAGACTACTGCACCTCATTATCTATTTCATCCTGCAATCTCCTCTGGCCACAGAATGTTCCAGTGATTGGATGGCATAAGAGTAAAATAAAACACATATATTCTTCAGGTGGGCCATAAAAAACATGCTTCCTGGGAAAACATTCAGTATTTTTATTTGAAATGGAAATTGAAAACTTCTGTTGTTTCCTTGTTGTAGGGATTGTGTGTTCCTTCTTTTTTTTACTTTTCCTTAGCATCTCCCTCTTCCTCCTCTGCTCTTCCTGTCTTTTGAATTTGTTGGTTCTTTTGTATACCACCTGAGCCAGAGTGAGCATTGCTGGTGTGGAGCTTCAAATTATATGGAGAAAACTGCATCAGAACATTCTTTAGTAGGCTTTAATAGTTTGTAATTGCCAAGAAATGTGTAGTAGCAGAAAAAAAACCCAACAAAAATTGCTCTGTGCATCCTGCTAATTCCCCAGCTCTCTGTGCTTGCTTTCTACAAGGCATCTGTAAAACTAGATCTGAACTGTGCTGTCATTCCCACCCCGATCTATACCTGCCTGTCTACCCTGCTTCTCTCCTTTGAGATTACCTTGCATTTTAAATCAATGCCAATTGATTAAATGGGGCTGTGATGCTCAAGATAAACAAGCAGTTAAGGGTAGACTGTCTGTGTTTGAGCTTTCTGTATGGATTTCACTGTCACAATCACTTGAAACAAGGACCATTGGATTCTTACCTGAAAAATAACACTCAGGAAGCTGACTTGAAGAGAACTGTGGTCAGAAATGGATGATCTGCTGAATTAAAAATCCAGCAGCTTGCTGAATTAAAACCACACTGCACCAGGTAATGAATTGGATGTGGGGAGTTCTGAATATCAATTGATTATTTGTGATAGAAAGCAAAGGACTAAATCACAAATCTTCAGCAGTTTTACATCACAGCATGGATTTCTGTGCCTAGCTGTTGTGTAACAGTTTATGAACACATCTTTTCCTTTAGTGATATTCTTTATATGAAATAACTCACAGGCCATGAAACTTTAAATTTTAAAGTGAAGCTTCTTATTCAGTCTTCACTTTGTGATGTGGATTGTCATGCCAGCAGTATCTCAAACTCTACTTAAATAAAAATTTTACCTTATGTATTTATACAGCTCTTTCTTCAAATTTTGTGGTGGTGTTTGGTAGCATTCTCAGAATTTGGAGGCATCTTGATTTCCATCTCAGGAAAAAAATAGCAAGTCTGAAGTACTATTATTTCTATTCATCTCTTCTTATAAGCAGCTAGAGTCAGCTACTGTTGCACTGACTTTAATAGCACCTTTATTCCACAAAATACAAGTTATATTTTGTAACTTTCTCATCGTGGGTCACCAGTTCTTCAGTTTATGTTGTCTGTGATTCTGGTACAACTAAAACTTCAGTTTGTAAGGGAAGCTTTTATGTATTTTTACTTATTTGCCCAGCAAAACCATGGGGAAGTGGTATAAAATCTCGTTTTGCTGTCTTCCGTGTGAATAGGGGCCCATGTCTTTTCCCCCTCTTTCAAACTGCATCCTGACCTTCTACAGATTCTGTTGATGAGGTGTCTTTCATCTCTGCTGCACCTTGGAGTTTAAATTTAGCATCTCTGCACATAAACATATCCTGTTCCTTGCCATCCTTGAACACCCACCACAAACTTCCTCTGCCTTTGTCACTGTCATGTTCCTTCAAACAACTGCTAGCTATTTTAGACTTTTTCTTTTTCTTTTTTTTTTTTCTTTTTCTTTTTTATTTTTTTTTTTTGGTACACACAGACAATTTTGCTGCTTGCTCTTTTTCTCATGAAAATGTTCTCACAGAGTTGACTTTATTTATTTATTTTTTTTTTCCCCAATTCTGAAACAACAAGTCCTGGTGGTTCCTTTTGCTCTGCTTCCCCTGCTCCATTGGCATGGTGCCCTAGTGTGGTCCTGCCTTGGTGGTAGACTCACCTTGCTGGTGCTCCAGCTTTACAGAGGGGCACTACAGTTATGGACATAGAGTGGAATGTTATTGTATAGGAAAGAAAAGCTGCACTTTCATAAGTTTTCCCTGGGAGTGAGGGAGTTTTTATAAAGTAGAATTATTTCTCTTTAAATTTGGGCTTGCTTTTTTAAAAATCATGTTGCCTTAATGAGATGCCAAGTCCCTGCATCACTAGAAGTTCTCTGAATGGCAGAAGTACTTCACCTTTTTCCTCAGAAGCTATCTCATGTTTCACTGCCCTCCTGAGTTTCCCAAATGTCATGTTATTTGGCTTTTTTCACACCCTTGGCCAACTCATCAGCATGGTCATTATCCAACCTCCAGAGCTGATCTACTTAACACCTCATTAAAAAAAAAAAAAATATGTTCAGCTCATCTCCTCTCACTGCTCTTCACTTGTCAACAAGTTCTGCTTTTTCCCCTTTTATATGCAGTCCTTCTGGTGATGAGTATTTGTCAATCATTATTTTTTACCCTGTGGTGCAGATTTCTCATGCTGCTCTTATTAACTGTCTCAAGGATGTTATGTACCACAGCGTTTTTAGCTTACAGTATATATCTATATATGGAAATTTTGTTCTTGTTTATCCTTGAGCTTGAATGCTAAAGCCAAGGCATAATAGCATATTCAAATATATCTTCTCCCATTGTTTGGTTGGGTTTTTTGTTTAGTTTTGCTTCTGAATATATTATAATAAACATACTGCTATCATTTTGTAATAGTTCTCAGAATTTTTTTTTTCTGTAGAAATTATTTTCTTGTTTGCTACATGATTCAATATTTCTTTAGAGAATTGATAATCATATCTAAATGAAAAATTGCTAAAATTGAACTTTCAAATAAAGAAACAGAATGTTTTGTTGGTATTTTTTTAGTTGGTTTGCTTTTATGCTGTGAAGCAGTTAAGACAAAAAAAATAGGAGACAATTTTCCTAATTTCTTTCCTCAACAAAAAATTATGTAGATTCATTATGGAACACGCCATCTTTATAATGTATTCTAAATATGCAAGTAGCATTTTTAGCTGAATTTGTGTCCTTTACTGCATCTCACTATGCCTTCACTATACTCTGCAAAGAGATGTGTGGACAGAATGGTTCTTGAAACCAATGATAATTTAGCCTGATGATAGGAGTAGGTGCTTAATGATGTTTTGGACCATTGGGGAGCAATGGGCAAGTGAATAAAAAGTGAATTAAAAAAAAATTAACAGTTCATGATTCCTTATGTAGCACAATTGTTTGGCTTTTTTTCCCTATTCATAAAACATGTGGTTGTAGTCTGGGGGAACACCAAAGCCAACAATTAAATGCTGACTATGAGAAGTTGACTATTGTGTGTTTGAGTAGCCAGAAAATTAGTGGTGATGTTTGTGGCTGTCACCTGAATATAAGACCAATAAGGTTTCTGAGAAATTGGAGTTTCTTGGTACCTGACCAGGTTCAATTATTTTTGATAAAAATTTGTCTTGCCACTAGCAGCTGGAAACCTACTTTTCACCCCCCAAGTATCAATGATAGATTTTGAAGACTGCAAGGGCATTGAGAAAAAGTTGAGTATCCCAGGACTAGATAAGAAAAATGGTAAAACCCCCAAAATATTCCAAAGCATTTTCAAAAAGATCCAGAACGTCTGTGGTCTTGGTGTTCTGGTGGCTTTGGTTCCTCCAATAGAGTGAGGGAATTTTATGCAGGAATCTTTTTTTTTCAAGGAGGCACCTTAACCATTTCTACATTTAGCACACTGAAATGTTAAAGCCATGAGATCCTAGACACAGACTACAGTATGGATCAAACTGTGGAATTATTAGGAAAATTTTCCTGTGGAATCAGTTTAGCTGAGCTCAGTTATAATAGAGTGCAGGGTTTCTCATACTAATGTATGTCTGAACTTAAAATTTAAGTTCAGGCTTGTATTATCCCACTTAGCCTAAGCAAGACAGGGCTGCTCTCGACTATACAAATGAATGAGAAAGGAGGGGGAAGAAATATTATGATAACTCAATGTTCCTACTAGAGCATTATCATTTTCTGTTTGAGTATTGGCTAAAACTGAAAATCTGCTCTTCATTTTTAATAGTCTGAAAAAAAAGGACACCAGAAACAATCTCACTCAGAGTAAAATGTTCTTTCCTTATTTACTATCTCACAGACTGTTATCTGTACAGGTGCTGAGCAGGAAAATGTGCTTGGAGGACAGTGCTTGAAGGAATAAACACACTTATCTCATCTTAGTCAAACCAACACTCTTTGAACCCCCTATGAAATCTCCACAGCAGAATATGATAATTTGATTATAACCGGAGTTTGCCTTTAAATAATTCTTGTCATAGTTAAAAAGTGAAGAATAATGAAAAGGGGGTGTGGAAACTATGCAGGGCAATATTCTGACTACATCCATCACCTCTTAACTATACCTGTGTATTTAGGAATGCAATCAATGTCATAACAGCAACAGTCTTCATAGAAGCTGTGCATAATGAATCATTTAGGTTGACAACTTATTGAAGGCAACTGTTTGTTTCACTTCCTTATTTTTTTCCCTAATGCTCTAAATACTGAGGACTAGAGTTTAAGGGACTGTTATCTACACCAGAAGAAATAGTTCATTATTATAACTATGCTGAGGCTGTGGGAAAAAAAAAAAAAAAAAAAAAAAAAAAAAAAAAAAAAAAAAAAAAAAAAAAAAAAAAAAAAGAAAACAAAATTAGCCAAGCAAATGTCTTGGGGGCTGAATTATTTTTTTCCTTCCCTTCCTTGCTGGAGAGTGGGAGCTACAAAGAGATATATTGCTATGTTTGCTATCACTTCTCTGCAGGAGCTCCCATTATTCATAGGAGAGCAGCTGAGGTCAATTCCCTGTGCTTTGTGGAAGGAACCCTACTATTCATCCCTTACAGTCTTCTAGACTGTGAGCTGAAGCAAATGGATTAGGGAAATAGTCTATTCCATCTCCATGAGGTGTAGTTTGGACTTAGAGTTGACCTTGTGTTTCTTAATGTAATCCCATGTATACTATGAATAAGATTTTTAAGCAGTCTTAAAAGTATAAGGTGAAACAATTGTTTGGGTTTTTTTTGTTTGTTTTTTTTTTTTTTTCCCAATCAGGTTAAATTTAATCAAAATAGGAGGACAAAATATCAGTTGGATTCTGGAAAACTTCAAATACATTTGTAGATGACAAAAATCTGAGGGCTTTCACTGAAATTACAACATAGTTTATTCTTAGCAATTAGAGGGAAATTTGCCATACTTCAAAGATGGTATAAAAATGAAATGTCCTCCACATCAAACTGACATCTTAGTCTTGGAATACCTATTGTGTTGCATGTAAAGTTGTTTTCTAATCTCTGGCTTTTCAGCCTCAATTCTCTGATCAATAAACACACACCTAGGCAGCTGTGGTGACAAAGGACAGCCAACAACTTTCCTTCAGATATTTGGTGTTGAGAGAGAACATGGAACACCAGCTACATTTGTGCACCTTCTATTCAGTGCCAGGTACTTGTGAGCTCTGCCTTACCTTAGCATCAACTTAATAAAGCATTTTTAGGCAGATGCTTAGAATGTTTTGCAAACCAAAGAAAATGTCCCTGAACTGCAGTTAATTTTTTTAGTTATGAATAAGCTATGAAAAATCTTTAGCCCCTTAATTGAAAATCTGTAATAATTTTATGTTGTATAGAATTGAGTGGTCTCCATGTTCTTTTTTGATGGGGTGACCAGGAAACCTTCAAGAATGCAGTGAAACTATAGGCAAGGAGTGTTAGGTTTTCTTTTCTGTTTTATTCTGCAAAATACTCAGTCAACAAAGCAAAATGGCTGATGGAGAACATGAAAACACATTTCAACAGTAACAGCTCAGGAGAGAATTTCATAGTACTTAGTACAGCTTGCTGAACTGTTAATTTTCCTGGAGCTGTTTAAGTTCCACAGGGGCACTGTTTCTTCCCTTTGGCCACATCTACTTGGCTTTTCATCAGTAATGCACTATCCTATATCCATTACACCTACCTGCATTAAGCTCTGCTCTTGCATTGCATTAAAACCCATATGAAATATTCATTAGAAGAACGTGGAAAACTGACACACAGTCCCTTCTTAAGGCAAATGGAATTTTACTACCTTGCCTGGAATTACATGGTCATATTAATCCTTCAGGTATGTCTCTGCATCCCATTGAACCTTAAGGTATTGGAGGATTACCCTTTATTTTAAAAATGTTATAAATAATTTGCCTTTGAAAAAATTAATTTCTAAATTTATTCTTCACATGCAGTTTACATCAAGAAAAAGAAAAAGTCTCAAGTTGAAAATCCAGACCTTTTGGAGAGTGAATATACAAAATATGGATTAGCACTCCAACACTGTAAATATTTTAGAAAAGTGGAAGAGGGAACCATCAGAAGTTAATACCCTAGGTATGGCTTATTCTCTGTGATTTTATTCATGTGAGAAGTGGAAATGTATTGCCTTTCAAATGTACATCCTGTTTCCACTCTCTGCCTTGGTGGTTGAAATGGGTTCATTTAAAAGTAAATATTGTTTGCTCTTGAGTTAAGCCCCCTCCACCTAAGTCCTTCACTGAGCAGGCAGTTTCATTTGCCTTGTAGTGGCTACAGCACATTTCACTGAGCACAAGGTTAAGATCTTTCATTTAGTGCTGATCTGGACCGCCATATATTTTAGTATTTCACAGCAGCTGTACAGGCTGACCAGTATGGGAGCATTGTGGTGTGTTCTCAAGTGTGTCTGTTTTATTCCTGTGCCATGTCTAATCAGCACCAGTGTCCCTGCAGTGACTCCTCAAGGAGTTCAGGCTCTGGATTTAATGCAGCTGGAATTGACTTGGTGTTGACTGGTTCTATGGCTTGTGCATATTTTCTCTTGTCCTTGATATGTAGAACAATTCAGATCAAGCACTTCACCAGACCAGGTGTGTGGTGTTGTATTAAGTGGTAGAGTGGGTGGCATTTCCCTTAGCAGAAATTGCTGTATACCTTTGCTTTTCAGAATTTTGTGACTAAAGTCTAAGGCTTTCCAGTGCAATGCTGGACATGTTTCAAGTCCATCAGTAGCTGACTTGGTGGACATATGGCAAATTTTATTTTGGCAGCACAGGGGAAAACCACGTTTGTAGTTTTCTCATAAAACTATGGACAAGTCCCTGTAGCATATTTCTTCTTGTCAGTTATTTACAATATTTGATTTAAATGATACCTTTTGCATTTGAGGAAGACATGTAGTAAGTGCTGCTCATACCAGGAGTATTTGTTTTTGTCAGAAATTTTCCCATGGGGTAAGAAGGATAACAAATACATTTGCTATGAAGAAATATTGGTATGTCAAAAGAAGTGTGAGTATCCACTGAAGAATCCTTTAATGATAATGATCCAATAATGGATTGATTTTTTAACATAATCTTGTTATTATTTTGCAAAACTGAAGTTTAATGGCACATGATTTTTTATTTTGATGCACTCATAGACCTTATTCTTATAAACTTTCAACACCACACTCTGTCTCATTAACCTGTGCTCGCTGATGCAAGAACTTGTCCATACTGGGTGCATTGGGTTTCAATGACAAGATTTGGGTAGCTGGAGGGCTACAGGAGGGCTGGAGGGCTTCTGTGAGAATCTGCCTGTCTGACAGAGCCAATGACAGCTCTCACCAAGACAGACCCACTGCTGGCCAAGCCCAAGCCTATCAGTGATGGTAGCAACACCTCTTTGCTAACATATTTTAGAAGGGGAAAGACTCACATTGGAGAAGTCCATGGAGGACTCTCTCCCATGGGAGGTTCCACACATGCTAAGCCAGTGGAAGGATTTCTCTCTCTGAGGAGAAAATAGAGGCAGAAACATCTGGGATGAGCTGACCCTAACCCCTATTCCCCATCTCCATCACTTGGAGGCAGGACATAGAGAATCAGGAGTTAAGTTAAATCCAAAAAGGAGGGAGGGATGGTGAAAGGTTGTTACTTTTTACTGTACTTCTCATTAGTGTACTCTGATTTTGACTGGTAATAAACTAAATTAATTTCCCCAAACTGAGTCTGTTTTGCACGTGATGATAACAGCTAAGTGATGTCTCCCCATTCTTCTTTCTCATGAGCCTTTCCCTATATTCTCTCTCTCCTGGCTCTCCAGTTGAGGAAGGGAGTGACAGGGCAGCTTTTGTGGGCACCTGGCATCTAGCCAGGGTCAAACCACTACAGTGGGAATCTACAAAACAGCTGCTGTGAAATAAATGTGGCAAAGTAGTGTTAGGATTTTCTTTTCCCTGGGGTGAAAGTGTGGGTTGTAGTAACCCTCTGTGACAATATTTTTATTCCAGAAAGTGTCCACACAGGGATTTGTTCTAGAAGACACTAGCCACTAGCTGCTCTAAGAGGAGCCAGGTTGTTGCTTGCTTCTGACAGCTGGAAAAGTCTTCATTTCTCATTCTTAAACTCTTCCTTACTATGCACGGTCACATATCAACTAATTGCTTTGTTACAGAGCTGGAAATTTGTGTCATCCATTGATGCCAGTCTTGATTCAGAAAACAGGAAGTATGAGGGTACTGCAAATGTTTTCTCTAGTGGCTCTCAACAACTCTGTTATATATAGTCACATTAATGAATAGCTTTTGTAGCATGCCAATAATAAAGTACATACACACACAGACCTGCACAAATTGGTTTTGGATGTTAAAATATAATTCTGTTCTTTTCTATTGGCTTATGGATAATTCCATTGTTCATGTTACTCTTTTTGCTTTATGACCTGGTCCCTATTAATATCTAATTAAATTCTGTAAAATAACTAATGTCATAAAAATGGGCAGTATTTGTCTCCCTCTGTGTCACAGCTTCTTGGGCTTACCACTGAAAATTGTGCTGAATGTTTGGTGTTCAACACTTAATTGAAATTTAAAGAACATTATGAGCTTCTGCATAGTTCTTAAGTGTTCTTAAGTTTGCCACATGCTCTGAGCCTTAACTCAGAGCCAACACTTGCATCTTTTTCCTTCTTAGATATATGTCAACCATGGTAGTAGATTCCAGGTGCAAATTTGTTTTAGTTATTACCTGAGTGGGGTTATTAGATTTAACTTTAAAAGAGTAAGTGGTACTTTTATACGTAAACCCTCTGCTAACAGAATTTGAGTAAAGCTGGAAGAGAATCCAAGATTTCATGACTTACTACTGAGAAGTACTTTTGTCAGTCTTCAATTTTGAAAGGGATGATAATAATAACAGTAGTAGTGCAAAGCTTGTTCCTCCCTGGCAAGAGCATTGTACATTTTAATGATTTGCTTATTCGAGAACATGTTTTCTCCCAATATAAGCTGGATAAAGCAATTTAGGAAGAAAAAGTGCCAGACTAGGGATGGTCCCACTGGTCAGAGGAGAAGCTTGACTCCTTCAGATCCTTCTGAAGGCTCTAGAAATAGCTTGTGTGACATCTCAGTTTACTTCCATGTGACACAGAGACCATGACACACTTCCTGCTGGAACATAAAATCATTTGAAACTGAGATCTACAGTAGTGTAATCGAAAGATATTATTAGATATTTTCTGAGCAGCAAGACCTTGGGTTTTTTTGTTGTTGTTGTTTTTTTTTTTTTAAGGAAATTTTATTTTTCTGTTTAAAATAATGAATTCAGCTTTGATCTACACTACTGGTTTTAATGCTTAGGAAGGTGATTTGCTTATAGTTCAGGCCTTAAAAAAATCTTTAAATGCTTTCCTGTTTAATCTCAGCATTTCTGCTTAGAATATATCATATGTTCATGCTAAAGGTTAAGGGATGATAAATTATCAGATGGCCTGTAGAGCTGAATACACTATTGAATACGCTATCCTACAGCATTCTTCCATCCCTCAAAAAAACAAGACAAACAAAACAAAACAAAACAAAACAAAACAAAACAAAACAAAGCAAAAATCCAAAACAAAATAGAAAACAAAAAGGAAAACAAAAACCCTACCAAAAACCCCAAAATCAACAATCAAAAAACCTCAAACCTCTGGAGAGAAAGTCTGATGAATACAACAGATGCCATACACATTTTGAAAATGTTTATATTTCTTTCTGAGCCCAGTGAGAGCCAGTCCAAGAAGGTTGAAGCCTAGAGGTTGGGAAATCCAACACTTGGAAGAAGCAGCAACTTATTATTGTAGAGGGTGAACCTGTCCTGTAAGTTATTTCAGCTAACTCCTTGTACCCTGGTTTTGATGGGTTAGAGCAGTGAGTGAGGAAATACAGAGAATGATAACAGTAATAATTCTTATTATTACTGCTTTCCTGAGCCTGGCATTCTAATTTCAAATAGCTAGAAGTTCTTGCTCAAAATAGCACACATAGCAAAATAAACAACTGATCCTAGCAAAGGCAGGCTTTCTTTTAACTACACAGTCTCCTAATTTCAAAGGTACAGCACTGGATATGGTAGGTTATGCTGAAGGACAGCAAATAATTTGTGAGCCAATGTATACTGCTTGTGCTATCTGTAGGATGTCTGAAAGCATTAAAAATTCATGATCTTTTAACAAGGAGCTACAGCAGTAACAACATCGAGCTCCAGCAATAGTTTTCAGGTTAGTGCTTTGAAATATTTATTTTGTCTGATTTTAAAATGTTTAGTCTGGAACATTTTAAATTATACTTTCCCACTGTATATATTTGGCTTGTGGAGCCTGTCTATCGGACTCTGGACAAGTATGGACTGCAAGTTACTCTATTTTATTGTTTAGAAAACCAGTCTGTGGTAGAAGCCTAATGTAAAAAACAAAGTGTCCTTCTGAGAATGCCAGGGTCAAAGTGCAAGGCCAAAAAAAAAAAAAAAAGGAAAAATGAGATAATAGGAATCTTGTGAGAATTTTGTGGTGGGAATAGAGACCTCTGAAATCCAAGAGCAGTGGAAATGTATAAAACAGTGGTTGAATTCATGTGCTAACAGAACAAAATCTTCTGCTTAGAATCATGACTGAGTTCTAAAATTAATGAAATGCAATAAGAAAACAGCAATCTCCTTATTACTTAACTGACTTGTCTTTTGTTATGATCAATGTCAATATAAAAGTCAATTTTTTATTACTTTATTGAGGATTTGCTGTTTCAAAAAATTTGTCCCAATTTGTTTGGAAACTGAGGCAAAAGAATTGTCCAGAACCAAGTTTAAAGGAACATTGAAATGCCACAGTAAAATACATGGAAATTCAGCAGTTAGTGCTGCCTGCTTTGGTTAGGACTGGATATTTAAATAAGATATAAATATGTGCATTGATATATACACCTGACAACTGGCTAGTACATTATATGGGAGTGGAATTAAGTATTTTGATATATGGGGACAGGTTCTTAATTCAACTACAGTCAAGCCAGTAGGAATGGGGAAAACTTCCTGATTTGACATAATTAACTGGAGAACAAGTGAGACAAGTTTTTCTGTGGCCCATTTTTACCGTTTATGCTGTCCTTAGCTGCTTGCTTTTCTCAGATTTTTTTTTCATTGTCTTTTTTCCTGTTAAGGGCCCATTCTGTTTCCACTTATAAAAGCAAGGTACAGCTGTTGGAGTGAGAGCAGAGATTGGTTCTTGTTCTCAGGAGATATGTTTATGTCCCTAGAGATATTTTCACTTGTGACAATAACATAGTCTCCCACATAGAGGGGTGGTTTTAGTCAAAGAAACCTTAAAAATCTTTTACTAAAAGACTTAAAAATATTTTTGTCTTTATTTTTTTTCTGAATAACCTAATGCAAACTCTCCTGGGTACACCACAATAAACTTACTCTAGTGACAGACCTGCTCTAATCCAAAACTATGTCCAGCTACAACCAGTTCTCATGCATATTTGTTTTTAAAAATTAAGATGACTTTCACCAGTATTTTTGGTACTCTTGAGATACGATGACATTTAATCATTAGAAAAGCTTTAGACACAGCATGGGAAAGTGCTCTATTTTCTATCACCATTTCCCTTCAATTATCATGTAAGTGAAACCAGACAGACTGCAAAATAAAATCCACTCCACTAAAATACTAGCAGCCTTCATATACATGTATTCTCCCACATTCTGGTAAAAGTCTCAGTCTCTTTGTATTCTTCCCCAACTTTAACATGATCTTTAGAGCTAACTATATCTCTGCAAGCTTTTCTTTCTTTCTTTTTTTTGCAAGTAAATAGATAAGTAACAGCATTATTGAAAACAACTTAAAATATTCAATAGACAGTAACTACTGTAAAATAGAAGGGAATAGTGGATACTGTGCTGGAACTGGAAGAAGAGTCAATGTTAAATGCATTTAGGGTTATGTTTATAATTTGGTGATCAGTTTCTGACAATCTGTTTAATGGGGAAATAGAGAAAAATTTGGGCTGTACCCCTACATCAGTGCTGTTGCAGCACCCCAGAAGACCTGATATCCTTCACATTTACACCTGTAAGAAAAGAAGAAACAAAGTGGATCCATGAAAATTTTCAGGATCCCTTCCTACAGAAAATAAGGCCCTAACTAAAGAAATCATTCAGGGATGTGTATTTACACAATCCATTAACCATCAAGTAAATAGAGCTTATTCAAGAGTTTAAAGATGGGTTATTCTTTCTGAAGATTAAAGTCCCAAATCAGGGTCTCCTGAATCATAGTTGTGGTCCTTGCTAGCTGTAGTCACAAAAAATCATCAGTGCAGCTGTGATCAAAACTCACCAAATTGTTAAAGTGTACAAACAAATTTTTAGTTATAAGCAAGTTAGGGGATTGCAACAAAAGTGGCTATAAGTTGCATTGTGAAGATTCAAAGTTTCTGGTACATGTGTTCTGTTTCTCCATGTCTGAAATACCTTAGGAAGTCTTAAAAGAGATTGGGAAACCTGGGCCCCCATTTTATGGCCTACAAAGTATAGGGGTAAGAGCAGTTTGGGTGTTTTTATTGCTCAGCAATGCATTATGTATTTATGTATTTTATTAGTGAAAGAACAAGCTGAAAGGAAGTATATTTGTGACCAGAGGACTATATTTCTTTTATAATAGGTAGATATTTGACTTCTCTCTTCAAGTATTGTTCAGCCTTTTTGATGTATATACTTACCCACTACACTTCTTTTGTGTTGTTTTCCTGCTTTGTCTGATGTGCTACTTGCTTTTTTTCCCAGTACAAAACATTTTTAGTTGCACCAGATTCCAGATAGCTTTTCATGGAAGCACATCAGACAGATAGGATATATCTGTGGGGATAAAGTTATCATGGCAACAGGACTCTATGCAGCCATAAAAAGAAGAATGAGACCTACCCATAAATTATGTGAGCAATGTAGGACCTATGAATGGGGCAACCTGGTCTAGTGAAAGGTATCACTGCCACATGTGAGGAGGATTGGAACTAGGTGACCTTTAAGGCCTCTTCCAGCCCAAGCCATTCTGTGATTCCACAATTCTATGAATTTGTAGAGAGTTTTGGAGAAGACATCTGGAAGGCACCAAGATGCTTGAGAGTTGAAAATGGATTTGGGTACACCCAGTGGTGGGGCTGATGTGGGGGGTTGAGGCTGACCTAAGCTCATTGCACCCAGAAGGGTGATGCAGAACAAGACTTTTACAGGCTGTCTGAGGGAGAGAGCTGAAAAGCTCACTGGGAAAAGCAGGAGCAGCAGCATCAGAAACAGAACTGTCAGACAGCCTTTAGTCCCCAGCATTTTGGTGAGTCCTGCTGCAGAGAAGGTAATTGGTGGTAGCTGTGCTTTATTTAGTGACTTTAGTTACTGTGTGGAAACCACCACTTGTTTCTATTAAGAACATGTTGTTTAAGTGGGATTAAGAATTTAGAGGAAAGCTGCCTGGGCACCCAGCCTAACAGCAGATATCCATCTATAGTTCAGCAATGATGAGCCAACACTGGGAATTACTAGGCCAAGTTCCTCCATGATGTAAGGAAGCCTGAGGCCCTGGTGTATGAAATGAGGTTATGCTTCCCCAAAATGTGACTGATACAAAAAAAAAGATCCTTGATGTCTGCTTGTAGAGGATCAGTAATAGCATGAGAAATTAGAGAATTCTGTCTGGATGGACATTGCCTGCTGAAAACAAGGTTCATACAAGGAAGGAAAGCTGCCAAAGAGGCTGGTTTTCTGCTGCCTGGAAAATGAGAACTTGCTAAAAACATGAAATTATGCAGAGTGAAAAAAGGCAAGGAAGTATCCCCCACTCTCTTGTGTTACTGAGCTCATAAGGGAAGGGACTTGATTTTGAAGTGTGTCATTTCTTTTTAATGTGATGAAACAGCTGGATGTCACTAGATGAAGCTGTGCAATACGAAAGATACCTACAACAAAAAAAGTTTTAACTTAGAAAAATGTAGATATATTTTTCTCTCCATTCTTATCACAGCTGATTCTCAAGCTTAAATATTTAAATAGCTGCACTAGTTATTCTCTAATTTATTTTATATAGGCGTTTGCTTTACATGTTGCCTCATCCAAAATTAGCTTTAGTTTCTTGCCCACTGATTTCCTAGTATCCTGGGAAATCATAACACACTCAAAAAATACAGTGTTTACTTTCTCAGCTGTAAGCTGATGATATTATCCTGAATTAATTAATTCTCTGAAAGCTTGAGAGCTGTGCAGTGGCTTGCCTAAAATTATATAAATGGTCCCAGACGTTGCTGTCTGATGTCCTAGCAATCAGAAGATGATTTATGTCTATAAAGTTCTGGACTGCTCTCAGTTTAAAGGAATTTCCAAGACCTCTGTGGTCTCTGGGGACAGAGTTGCATCCTTGTGACTTGATACACCCGCTGAAGAAAAATTGATACAGCATGGAAATATATTGTCAAAGACCTATCCATTATTTACTGTTGATCGATGCTGAAAGTTGAAGTTTAAAAGTTGAGGTCAACAGTCCTTTGTCTCAGATTTTTAATGGAAAACAATCAGGAGAGTTGGAGCTGGGAGGACAAGAGGTCCATTTGATGGAGCACCAATTGATCACTCTGTGACTTCTCCCTTTGGGAGTGGTTGTGTGACAGAAGTTTGATTCATCATCTGCCCTGTGCAGATGGGAAGTAGTGAAGGCTTTGTTGTGTTCACCTTTATTTGATTGAGCACTGGGGACTACTAGGTCACATGGAAGGAGCAGACAGGAGTGTAAACAATTGAGAAGATGCATGGGGTTGTGGCTACTCTCTCAGATGGGCCTGAATATTTAGCTCTAATTCTGATTACATGGGGTTTAATGCAATGTCATGAACAGGATAATTTCTGTGTGTGGAAGAGATAACACCCTCTGTATTATGGGGAATGCTCTGGCAGGAAAAGCAACAGGTCACTTACTGTCCTTTGAGTACCAGCCTCCATAATAGCCTCATGCACTGAGAATGTTTCGTTTGCTGGCCTACCTTCTGTAAATTACTTAACTTCCTCAAAAGTAAAGTGGGTCTGTCAGGACAAGTGAAAGAACTGGGCACAGAATGTCTAACACTGCGACAAAAAAATCCCCAACCAGCCATCATCTGTGATTACGCTGTGCTCGCAATGGAAACCTTGGGAAAACATGGACAGTACTTGAGCTTGAGATTGTGGAGGACCTCTGCAAGCTGACCACAAGGACATCAGGAGCAGAGAGGAGCAGCATTTGGGGAGAGTGAGAGATGGGCATTGCTGAGCTGAGTGCAGTGGGGCAGCTCCTGAGTGCCTGGGAGAAGCTCTGGCTCGCTCGAGGGCTCTCCTGCTGGGCACTGCTGCCAGCTGCTGCAGGAATAGAGAGAGAGATTCAATGAAGCAGTGAAGCAAAAACCTGCCAAAAGAGCTGGAACAGGGTAGTTTTCTGTTTTCCAGGCTCTCAGTGGTATTTTAAGTATAAAGGCTAATTAAATGGCTGCAATTTTAGGAATGAAAGGAAATATTTAACGGCATTTTTAAAAATTGCTCTCTGCACAAAAAGGACTGTGAACCTCGTACACCTTTGTAGAAGATATTTCAGCATCGTTGGTAGGACTTTTGCTGTGTTTGAAGACACGACATTGTATTTAAAAAAGGTCCATTTGGGGCGAGATAATTCTTTTTCAGAGAACTTACCTTAGAATATAGGAGTTGTGGCTGAAAATGTGATTGATTTCTGTCTTCAATCCCACAAGGATATTGGTGTAAAAGGCATGAAATTCCAGGTGCTTTTTAGGCTGGTAGACCTGCACATGATATCATAAACAGAATGACACTTTTAATACTATAATAGCTGATACTCTTGTGCTTGCTAATTTTTGCAAAATTATGCCCTTGAGGATGAGTGAAGTTAATCATATTTGGTTTAAGGGACAAAGGAAATGCATGTCTGATATTGGAGTTATTAATGATGTCTAATTAATATACCCATTAAAAGTTTGCAAGATTAATCTAGCAAGTAAATCGTAACCAAGTTTAAATTGAAATTTTTTTCTAAAATTGGTTTTTCAGACTTGAAGAAAGGATTTTAAATAGAGTGCAGTTAATAAGAAATCCCAGGCAGTATTATTTGTATGAAGTAGCAGGCTGAGGGATTGGTAACAAGATCCCAAATCTTTTTTCTTTACCTTACCAGTGTAAATGTAATCCTTCATGGTTTTAATGAATAATGCTTACAATATGTTGACTAAACACTAAAATACATTTAATTTCTAGGTCCTGGATTGGTCCAGCTGAGCAGCTACCCGTGCTCAGAGCTGGTGTTATCTGACATGAATCATTCATAGAAGGAATGTCAGCCTCCCCAGAAGGTCATGGGGGAGAGAAAGTGAGGATTGAAGGGAAGGAGAACAGGAAAGATCAGTGAGATTGTGGCCAAACTCCTCAATAAACACGGGGGCCAGGTGGAATGGGCTGGGTCATGTGCACCCTGTTTGGGGAGAGCTCCCCAAAGAGTTACACAGGATTTTCTCTCTTTTGGGCACCACAGGGGCTCATGACATCATTGGTTTTTTTGCGTGTAATTTTTTTCTGTTCAAAGATTCTGGAAAATCTGGGAGGCCTTTGCTGTTGCCGGTTACTGAAATGTTTTGTAGCATGAGATTGAAGGTATTTGTATGGATGTAGCTTGTGGGTGTGTTGAAATGTTTCAGGGAGCAACATCCAAAGTGGTTAAAGACTTAGGATAACCTGTTCACAAAAATAGATGGCAATTCAGACACTGAGATTCTTTGTATAGTGAAGAGTGAGTACATTTTACATCTAGAAATGGCAGAAGGGAGAAGATGCTTAAGCCAGAAAGAAACTCTGAGAATAGATGTGTTTGGGTTTTTTCAGATTTAGACATTTTCTTGTGGGTGAGGCAAAGACCTATATATTGATAAAGCTGGGATTTTATGATTGAAACAGATTTTTTGACTCAGTTACAAAAACTGTTTCTGTGAATATGAACTCCTGATTTATTTTTTAGCTCTAACAATGGCCGAGCAGTTAGTTTTACCTCCTTGACAAAAACAAGAACTACAAATTAAAATGTTTGTTTGCACATAAACACAAATGTGGCATGAGACTAATTTGTGAAGTCTCAAGCATGGGGAGGAGATGGATCGCAAGATTTGCAGCTTGGCTAGATTGGCCTGTGGGCACACACTAAGTGTTGTGATTTACTTTGGTGGTTACAGCACAAAAGCCTGCAGCCTCTAAAATGTTCAGCTGCATTTCAAAGGGAAAGCTTATTTGTGCTTAAGTACCAGATTTGGTTTCTGCTGGGGTTTTTTTGACATATGTAAATTTTGTGTATGTGATGTGGTTATGGTTGCACAGTGAGTCCATCATAGAGACCTAAATCCCTTGCTAGAGGCATAATTACTGGGCTGGAACTTACTCATCTCCAAACCCACTGAAATCACAGGAATCCCTTTCTGTGTCAGACAATTGAGTAGCTGAGGTGAATGACTCCAGTATCAATGTGATCCATGGTGGGGTGCTTTAGGGCAGTGCACAGGGAGGATTCCCAAACCAGGGAAAACAGAAGGATCTGGACAGACTGGATCAACAAATGACAGCAGCACGATGTTCAACGAGGCCAAGTGCTGGGTGCTGCCCTGGGGTCACAACAACCCCCTGCATTGCCACAGGCTGGGACAGAGTGGCTGGAAACCTGCCCAGCAGAAAAGGACCTGGGGATGCTGGCTGGAAGTTGCTGAACCTGAGCCAGCAGTGCCCAGGTGAGCAAGAAGGCCAATGGCATCCTGTATCAGCAACAGTGTGGCCAGCAGCACCAGAGCACTGATCCTCTCCCTGCGCAAAAAATCCAGTTTTGGGTCTCTCACTTGAAGAAAGACATTGAGGTACTGGAGAGTTTCCAGAGAATGGGAATGGAGCTGGGGAAGGGTCTGGAGCACAGGTCTGATGAGAAGCAGTAGAGGGAGCTGGGGGTGTTTGGTCTGGAGAAAAGGAGGCTCAGGGGGCACCCTATCACTCTCTACAACTGCCTGGAAGGAGGGTGTGGTGAGGTGGATGTTAGCCTCTTCTGCCTCATGACAGGTGACAGGACAAGAGGAAAAGGCCACAAGTTGTGCCAGGAAAGGTTTAGATTTTAGAAAAAATTTCTTCACCAGCAGGATTGTCAAGCATTGGAACAGGCTGCCCAGGGAAATGGTTGAGTGACCATTCCTGGAGGTAAAGATGTGTGGATGTGGCACTGAGGTACACGGTTTAATGTTGGCCAGTGCTGGGTTCATGGTTGGACTCGATGATCTTATAGGTCTATTCCAAGCTAAGCATGCTGTGCTTCTATGAATTTTGTGTTATACAATTGCAAGTTAAACTTGTGGTTTAAGCAAGTATTGAACCTTCTGTTGCATGTTAGTAATTGAGTGGAAAAGCTCATACAATGGGCACACTCAGAGTGTAACTAAAGGAGCTGGCAATGTCATTTTACAGCAATTTTGTTTATTACTGCTTTGGAGACTGTAAGTGCAGGTCCACATCAGAGCTGAAATAGTGGAAACACTCAGTTTTCAGGAGAAACAATTTCTTAACATGCTCAGCTGCTTGAAATGGTCTTTACAATGCATTAGGGTAAGGCTAGAATATTAATGACATCTTGCCAAAATTATCACATTACAAAATTTCACAAACTTCTCAATTTGTAGATGTACAGGAGGGCGAAATGAAATATGAGGAAATCCTATGAAGATACTCACATATTTAATAAGACAATTATAGGGCCTGCCAGGGTGTAACAGGCTGGAAGTGGGCCTTGTTTAAAATGCAGCTTTCCCCAGGTATTTGGGGAAGATTGGGAGGGTTATTGTGATTTCTAAAAACCTATATTTTCTCTTGCTCAGGTCCCAACTAACACATGTATTTGGTTTTAATCAGTGCACCTTCCACATCACATGTTGATAAAATTATATCAATTATGTAGGACTGCATTTATGAAATTCCAGATTTTCAGCTATTATGTTGTATTGTAACAGTACCTGGGACAGAAAGGGATTCATGTTTATGGAAATAGAACTTTTTTTTTTTCTCCAGCTGCATATCTCCAAACTTCCCTGAAAAACGTTTTGCCCATGTACAATTCTCCTTCAAAAATCTGTATATTTATATCTCTGTATACTTGGAGATATCTGTTATATTTTCATTATTAATGATAAAGCAGGCTTTTTAGAATTAGCTAAAACTGAGGAGGAATTAGAAAGGAAAATCCTTGCATGGATCCATTCTTTGTGTAGCATAATTCTGTGGTTTAAAAATATCAGCCAAATTTAGCTTGACAGTGACTGAAAACTGGAGTATATCTATGTATTTTGGGAACAATTTATTTGTAAAATTTTAAACCAGTTATCATTAATATCAGTTTAGAGACCTCAATACAAATTATCAGTAAGAAGTCCAAAAGCTGATGAGTTGCATCTGCTTCTCATTCTATTGTTTTAGTATATATTATTTAATACTAATTTGAAGGTGAGTGATGTAGGGTAGAAAGTAGGGGGTGTTAGAGATTTTCACAAATTGTTTGGTTATTTTTTAGCAGCATCTGCCTCAGAGAATGGAAAGCACCCTGTGAACTATATTGTACCTGAACACTGATTATACTATGTTAACCTGGGTTTAGTTAATTAAAGAAGATGACAAAAATAAGCAACCATGTTCATCTTATGTAAAACCAAATCAAAGATTTTCATATAGTTTCAATGTACCTGACACCAGCCTCAGTGGAAGGAAGGACAATAATTTGCATATTTTAATCTGGAGGTTAGGGACCCCTGTCAGCATAACAGTCTGGTCTGGGTCAACCAGAAGAAATAGAGAGGAGGAAAATAATTGAAAAAGCAGTTCACTACAAAATGAAATTTGTCTCATTGTCACTTAAGGTTGTCCTCATGCCTCTCTGTAGGCAAGAGGTCAGCCTGGAAGTGAAGGAGGGTAGGGAGCAAATATGCCTCACTAAGGACCAAAAGACAATTTTCTTTCCTTTGCAACAGGAGCAATTGTAATATATATTTATGAAGATCCCACGCAGAATTACCCCCATTCCAAAATGCCAGGTGTCCTTTTGCCAGCAGCAGGTATGTCTAAAGGTTGTCCTCAAAGACAGGCTGTGTACTGAGCATGAGCAGCACTTAATGAAATAACTCACTACAACATATTGATTTTGAAGGCAAGGGGGCAGGAAAGGATTTTCAGCAAAATTAAGACTTTTCAGTAGAAACAGCTGCAGTGGTGAGGCTCATGTGAGCCCTTTGTCAGGATCAAGGGTAAGCTGTAAGTTTTTCTTTTTCTGAGCTTACTGAGATGTCAAATGTAAAGCAGCAATGTGAACTTTTGTGCTTGGACCAGCTATAAATTCCAGTGTCCCACAATATTGCTGAGGGAACAGTAACCTTGTGCAAGACCTCCACATGAACTGTGGTTACTGTGCTTACATGCATATGTTTAAATCCCACTCAGTATTGTGTGTTTTCAGCTGGGTTTTGAGTTAACCAGACCATGGCAACAGTAAGAGGTGAGAGCAGGGCAGTGTTAGTTTAAACTGGGCAGGTTTTAGGAAAGATTCTCATCTTGGTTTGACATCTTTCACAAGAAACAGGAAAGCTCCTCTTTTCTGCATTCATAGGTTGTGGACACACCCTCCAAGTGTTGAATTAGC
Organism: Oenanthe melanoleuca; assembly: GCF_029582105.1. Taxonomy (NCBI): domain Eukaryota; kingdom Metazoa; phylum Chordata; class Aves; order Passeriformes; family Muscicapidae; genus Oenanthe; species Oenanthe melanoleuca. The sequence continues at coordinate 89,973,242 of NC_079335.1, forward strand.
AAATGTATCAGTGTATGGTCTCTTAAACATAGAGGCTCCTGAATTACTATAAAATGCACTGTGTTTTCAGTTTTTAGAGTCCCTATTCATTTTGGTTCTCAGAAAAGAATGACATTCTGATCATATTTTGCCACAGATTGGTTTGAAAAGATGAAGTGGGTCCTCAAAAATTGTGTGATTAAGCAGTGCTATTAGCAGGGCAAGCAGTTTCAGTCTTCCTTTCCACAATAACTGATGAAATCACTTTACATCAGCATGGAAGACAGAAAGAGTAACTCCTGAATGAATATGCTCAGCTAGGAAAATCTTGGGGAAAAAAGGCAGGACGGCTTCTAATTCCATGGAAGAGGAAAGTGGAAGTGTTGTTATTTTGGAAAATTCTTTTGGACATGTAGTTGCAGGAAAATGTCTGGTAAAAAGAGAGCATTTCAGCTGAGCATCCAATTCTCCTATGAGATGTATTTCATTTTGTGTATGAGATGCTTCTGGGAAGCAGAACTCTATTTGCCCCAGAAAAATTGTGCTGTTATAGTAAAAGCAATGATAATGTATTCGGTGGCAGAATGAGACAAGTGAGATCAGAGTGACATTGTGTCAACCATGGCAGAAGTGCAGAGTATTGGGTCTGGCCCCAAATGTCGATGACTGAAGTATGATTGATTACACACCAAGTTGGCAGTGTGTCTTTAACAGTTTAACCTATCTGTATGCATGAGCAGCTGACAATTTTTACTCTTCCTTTCTTTGCATTGCTTGAGGGGGATAAATTTTATTCCCCGTGTTCTATTCCCCTACCCAGGTAATGAGTGAGATCAGAATTCAGTGGCAAAGCAAGAATTGTAGTCCTGGTTTCTGAGAAAAAGGGCCAGTCTAATGTTGGGGCAGTCTTTCTCAGTGTGTGCATATCAGCATTGGCAGCTTAGGAATGAAGCATGGTTGATGGGATTCCTCTCTGGACAAGGTGAACTGATCAAATAAGATGAAAATCAGGATTCTAGTCAGATGGAACAGCAGTGTCATGAGGGTACACATAATGTGCTCTGGTTGCTTCTAGCAGTATCATAAGTTAGGATCAAAAGACAATTGCATTGCTGATGCAGTTAGCTTCTTCCCTTACCTTCCTCTCCCAAAACCCTTGTTCTGTTTTGTCACACTGTGAATAAATGCAGGACTAGCTCACAGGACTAGCCTTGGGACACTCAGTTCAGACTGGACAGGCTGCTCTGCCTCAGTTTTGCTTGGTAGTGTGGCAGCTGTTGCTCTCTTCTCTCTTGTTCATCAACCTATTGCAAAACGAGTTTGCATCATTTTCCATGTTATAAAGATTGTCCCTGGTAAGTGCTGTGGCAGATTATGTGCACCCATGAATCACCAAATGTCTCCTGTATGTGTTTAACATCTTCCTGTCTTGCTAAGCTGCTCTAGTCCTTAGTTCCATTTCAGGACAAATCTGCACTAAGTCTGAATAGTTATACCAGTATGTTATGATGGCAAATGCCTTCATGACTGCAGTGCTTTTACACAGGCAAAGCTGCAGCACTGCCAAGACTTATCCAAGTTTCCCCAGCACTCCCCTGGGTATATGTAGCTGTGTTAGCCAAAGCATGCTTTTAATAGCATATCTTCTTATAAACTTTTCTGTTTTTTTGGTATAGTTTCGTTTTGTTGGTGTGAAGTCAAGAAACCTTTGACCAACTGATCTTTGCCAGCAAAATATGTACAGTAATTCTGTCTTCATCTGCAGGAATCAGAAGTGAAACAAAGCATTTTGCTGTATAGTGTAAATAATAGCTTGTGTAGCTTTTTAAAACAGTGGCAAGATACTGTATTCATAAAAGTGTTACTGTAGTTCACAAAGCGTACCTCTGTCTTTCTATACAATTTCAAAATATATTATATTTTATTTTAATATATTATAGACCTTTAACTTTGTTTCATTGCTTTACCTCCTTTTTCCAGCAGAGCTCATACCAGCCCTCACGCTTCCAAAGAAGCAAACACAAATCCAAAGGATAACCTTCAACTATCTTTACAGATCTTTGTCTTAGGCAAAGACTACAGGTTTTCAGTGATGGCAACCCTCACTGTAGAAGATGAGCTAGGTAAATGAGTGAATTCTGGTTTAGTCATAATGCCACAAATCTACAGAAACACGAAGTGCTTGCATTTACCCTAAGCTGCTTTGGGCAGCAGGCAACATTCTAACACATTTATGCCTTATTTCTTTACCAACCAAATGTTTATATTGCACAACTTTTTTCAGCCAGCAATGTGGCTAGTGATGCTCAGCTTCAGAGCATTTATGTCCAGGGAATGTGGCAACAGAGCATCTCCTGGCACTTCACCACCTCAGATGACGTATTTATAAATGGGGCTGATGCGGTTCAAAGGGAATGTGTTACAATAGAGCAAGATCTGACATATGTTCTAAAATGGAAATTAAAAAAATGCCTGCATGCACAGAATAGCGAGAGATTTGCTGTTTATAGCAGAACATTGCTTCAGGGTTAAAATTTCCACATTACATGTTGGCTAAACTTCTTCTGGTAGGAATTCCTAGCGCAGCTGCAAATTCCTGCCCACTTCCCCAGCTGTCTCTGCCAGTACTGTTTGTGTCATTTGGATAAAAGGAATACCTGACTCATTTGTTTTCATGCTATACTGTCACAATACCCTTCTGCAAGGCCCTTCCCATGACAGGCTTTACAGTAGGCATGCATATATCTGAGGTTTGCAGGATTTGATGTGAGTTCTTGGAATGGAAGACCAGAAATCGGCTCTGTGCATGGCTGGAAGGAGCTCAGGCTACCCTGTGTGCACTGATTATCCAGCAGGTAAGGGAGGAAACCAGTCTATGCTGAAGGCATGAAGGCTGGAGAGACTGGTTGGGTGATAACTGGTGAAGTTCAAGCCCTTTCATTATTCTGATTTTTGTGTATTTCAATAAGCAGAGCCCTGCAGAACTCAGAGCATCAAGTAAGCACACTACATCAGATCAGCACATTCAGAGGATATCTGGCTCAGTAACACCTGAACTAAGGCTACAGAAAGATAAGCTACTGGGGAAAATCAGAAATTCTTTGTTACAGAATGGTTTTCATTATCAGCTAGTCACAAACAAAACTGTACCTCTCAATTTTTCCCCAGTAGCCCCTGAATTTTAATATAAGCTTTCACTGGAGGAATGCTTGGCTAAACAGGATAAAATTTTGGCCCAAAATAAAGAGTCAGGGATGCAAAACTTAATGGTTGGTAGATTTTCTGCTTTCATGCCTCATCGACTGATCTTGAAACTGCTTATTAGCTGGTTCTGCTTCAACCCCACAATGAAGGAGTGGGAGCTGTTTCTATAAGAGAGGGAGTAAACAGGTTCTTGTACTCAGACACCCTAAGTGGAATGCAAGCTCATGGCAGCATATGGCATTCCAATGAAAAGGAAAATTAACCCTGAGTGTTGAAAAAGCAAAGAACTCTCCTTGTAATGCACTTTATAGAGGCAGGTCTCTAGAAAAGCTGTGTGACACCACTTATATTTGTGGTGAAAGAAGATGAGATGGACAGAACATTTATAGAGGCAGATGATGGCAATAACCTCTCCATATGATTTTTTTTCATTTCATTTCCCCTGTAACACTCCATACTGCTTCCCCTTGCATCTTCATAGAAAATTAAGGAGGTATGAATTATGAGGTGAGGAAAATGAAGGATGTGGATTCTGAAGTAGGTAAAAATTGGCTGAATTGATGGGCTTAGTGTTTTGTGATCAGTGACACAAATCAGTTCAGCTAGAGCCCAGTCACTATATTGTATCTCAGAAATCAGTCCTGAAGCTACTATTTCATATCTTTAGTAATCACATGGATGATGAGACACAATACACTTTCAGCAAGATTGCAGATGACAAAGAATGGAAGGAGTGGCTGATACACCTGATGGTTGTGCTGCCCTCCCCAGCGACATAAACAGGCTAGAGAAATGAGTGACAGGAACCTCCCAAAGTGCAAGAAAGTGAAATGTCAGGTCCTGTCCATGTACCACACCAGGCTGGGGCCAAACTATTGTAAAATAGCCTGGAGAAAAGGCCCCTTCCCTTCTTGGAAGGCACCAAATTGGCATCAGGCGGCAATGTGCTCCTAAAGCAAAGAAAGCCAAGAGTGTCCAAAAACCATTTAAACGTAAAAAAACAGACTTATTTTTTAACAGTGAGGATATTCAAACATTTGCCCTGAAAGATTATGCAGTTTTCATCCACGAGGATATCCAAAACCAGACAAAATCCTTAGCAACCTGCTCTTGCTGTCAACCATCAGGTGTGCCAACCACTTCTAGTTTTGTGTCGTCTGTAATCTTGATCAAAGCAGGGGCTAGACAGTCTCCAGAGGTCCCTTCTCACCTCAGCCATTCTGTCATTCTGTGCCAAAACTCCTCACTTGACACTGCCAGCCATTAATTTCCTAAGTGTAGCTAGGAGATAAGTGAGGGGCTGTGGCAGAGACAGCTGTTGAGAAGACAAGAGATCTTGTCATTCATAGAAATCATTTGCACATTCTCTTCTTTTATTAGGTACCCCTTCCCCTCCTGCCCTGCATACATGTGTGCATGCAGGAGTTCATGTGTGCACACCCCTTCCCCTTACACAGAGAAATACACAGTGGAAGAGATGTGTGTGTGTGTGTGTGTGTGTGTGTGTGTGTGTGTGTGTGTATTTTTTCAGTGTGGTCTAAGTGCACATCCAGGTTTTGGCTTTTCTTTACTGAAAGTGAAATAAACTGAGAGGGTGGTGGGTTTTTCCTCTCTCATCTCCAATTCAATGGCACTCTACACTGTTGGCAGTTTAATCTGACAGTGGAGCAGACAATAGTTGTAAGGAGAAATGGAATTACATTTTGCTCCCCTTTAGTTTAGGCAAATTTTCAAAATTAGGCGTTAAAATGCAAAAACACTGTAAGAATGAATTAAAATGCATAAATTGCCACTCACAGGAAGCCTGCACAATTCTAATTCTAAACATCATTAGAAAAAAAAAATAACGATCTTTTTTTCCGAGAGGGGGGTGGAATGGTTAATTTGAATTACAAAAAAGCCTTGATAACCCCCCACACATCAATTTACCTGTGAACAAAAAGATTCACACAGAGAAAATGGGACTTGGGACTATTTGATAAATTACTGCAGACTGCTTGAATATTCCATTAGCAAAATAATAGCTCGTTATGGAACCCAGAAGAATGTGGTATAATTATGATAGCCCCATCCCCCCCACACGCTATGGGGTAAGAGGAATGCAAATGTTAGAAATGATAGCTACTTAACCACAGTTTGGAGATAGGCCTGAAAACAAATCAAAGGGTTATATGATCTCAGGCATTCATAAGGATTTCTCCAATGTCAGTGCCTTAAATTGCTGAATGCATTCCAGCTAGCTGAAGGTCATATTATTAATAGTCATCTTTATTGTGGTAGAGTACAAGAGCCAGTGAAGAAGGAGGAGGCCCTTTTGCGATGAGATGTAAACAAAGAGCAATTGAGAGCCTCTGCCCCAAAGTTCTTTCAAACTAGAGCTAAACAAACGAGGCAAAACAAAGGGCTGCTGCAGCGGCACAAAACAGCATTTTAGTCTCACATCTGGTTTTGTTTGTTCGGGCTTGGGGGGTCACTTTGGAAGTAATGGGAACCCAAGTAGAATGAGAGCGGGGGAGTGGGGTGAGGGGGAAACCCAATTTTTGTGACAAACAAAAATCCCTGCAGGTTCAGCAATGTTTCTGTGCCTTAATCGCTCCTGCACTTGCGGATGGCCGCAGCTCCCGGCAGATGTGTGCGAACACGGTGTGCTGCGAGCAGGATGCTCGGCATACGGAGCAGAGGATGAAAGGGGCTCTCTGTCTCCTTTATCCGTGTGACCTGGCTGCTTCCAGCTTTGCAGTTTGAGCTCCTCCAGCCGGCAAGCTCCACGCAGTGCCCTCACCCCCGAGCTCTGTTGTGATGCAGATGCAGCCCCTCCTCCGCGGGCACTTACATGTGGATGTGAATGCAAATCAGAAGAAATAAAAGATCTGCTCTTTAAGATCAGGTGCCTCAGAATTCAAAGAAACTGTTATAAAAATTGGACGAACTGAGCTCACATTGGTTCCATTTGCACAGGAACAGATTTCAGTGGTTTTGTAGGACCCGTGCCCAGCCATAGGTGAAATCTGTGTTCAGCCTTTACTTCTTGCTGTATTCTGCTATTAACAGGCAGAGTCTACAAAGTCTATTCTCTCTTCAGAGTAAATAGCTGATCGATCAGCATTGTGTTTTCTTGGCAGTACAAAACACATGAAAATAAATGTTGCAACATTTTCTAAAAAGTCCTTAAAATGTAAGAATCTGAAAAGGTGTTGAATAACATGGGTTCAATTGATCAAAATGATGATTTTTTGAAAGCATTTTCAGCTAGCTAGGCAGCTACCCATGTTAATCCCATACTTGAAGGGTGGGAGGGAGAATAGAGAAAGCTGTTTGTAAGCACTTTAACTCACAGTCTGTGAAATAAAAAGGCAGCTTTTTATTTCCCAGCAATCCCACACCAGCTTTCTGGCTTTAGATACTAGTCCAATGCAAACACTGGGATGGCCATCATCTGATGGTTGGCTCAAGGCTCAGTTGAGTAGAGAGCTTTAGGATTTGGGTCTTTGGCAATTTGAAAGAACAAATCTTGGCACCATCTTAACCAGCCACTAATGGAGCAGCATCAAAGATGTCTCATGGTGAATTATTGATTCTCTCCCAGGAGCACAGGTACAGCCGTATAAGCTGCACTAGGATGAAGAATTGAATGTTCTTTATCTGCTAAAGGATTGTGTACTTGCATTCTTTTCTACAGGTTTACAAGCAGGAAGAGTTAGAAAAATCACGTGAGGATATTTTGTTGACTCCAAGGTTTCTACAAATTTCTGTAAGCCTCCCAGTCACTATTTTATGAAAACTTTTCCAAGAGGCATTTCCAAAAGCACTAAGTGTCAACATTTATAAATAATATACAGCCTAGGACAGGCTGTGTGTTTGTGAGAGCATGTTAAAGAATAAATAGAAATGTCCAATGTGATGTGTTCATAAATATGTAACAAATGCCCTTCTCTTGATCTCTTGTAAAAAAAAAAAAATTGTATTTCTTCAAGGCTGCAAGAATTTAGTTTCATCTGTGAGGTGCCAGAATGTTAAATGTGACATTCAATAAACCACCTAGGAAAAGCTAAACAGTGCTAATCAAGCCATTTAATTTTTTGGAGTTAAGAGCTGCAGTAGTGGAATAAAAGGTATAATTAATAACTCCAGCTGGGAAAGTAAGGCAGAGTAAGAACAGGAGCTAAGACAAACATCTGGTCTTTGTTTTATGAAACATTTACCATGAAATCACAACTTTTTTCCACCCTTGTGAAATGTGCAAAATTTCCTGAGCTGCAAGCCTCAACACTGGAAAAAGTTTGCACCTGCATATAAAAATGAAGTTTTCACGTGCACCTGAACCTGCATGTGCAAATAAATGTGTGTGTGTATATGAAGGTGTGTGCCTGCCTTTCTGCCTCTATGAGTTTGTTCTAAGGTAAACTCACAAATTATATGAAATTTTTAAATTCTTACAAGGTTGTCACTTCCTTTTTATTTTTTTTTTTTTAATTTTATTTTATTCAGAGTACATCTGCCTTCATGAACAATTAAAGTTTAATGTGCAACAAAACATTTTTCAACCTTGTTTAGCTGCCCTGTGCTTAGCTGCTATTCCTGCCTGATTTGTCCAGATGTTAGCATGGTGACTTCAGAGTGCTTTGCTTTGTCTTCAGTATGCCCTTCACAGAACTTAAAAAAATTGGATTATGCTCACCATTTTTGTAGGTGGGGATCTGAGGAAGGGCTAAAATGAAATATCTTGTCAAAGGTCACAGAGGAAGTTTAGTTGAGAGAAGGATGAAGCAGGCTTTAGGATTCTGGCACATGATTTATGAGTCATTAAAGCCCCAGTGAAAGACTATAAGGTGAGTTATACAGTTTTACAGCTGGAACAGGCTGAGCTGATGCTGCTGCAGTTGCCAGTGGTTACTGGCATAGTTTGAGCAGTCAGGATTTGGCCAGTGATGTGAGTTCCCACCTGAACAACTCATGCATTGGATTATCCCTCCCTCTCCTCACTGTTACCATGTGAATTTACTCATTAAATAGCTCACTGGTATAAAGTCTTACACATCATTAATAATTTTAATATTTGTAGCTCTCACCACTAAAATTTTTGCTGGTAGTATAACAGAGAGATGGAATTTTGCGCTCACCCCAGTTTACAAGTTCTCTTGAAATTCTGTGAAGGTCAACAGGGCTCTGCAATTTATGTAAATTCTGAACATGCTTTTCTTACCCTCTCAGTTTGTTGAGAAAGCTGTCTATATATTTGTCACACTTGCACAGCAGGGGATGATACTTTGGCACTCCCTCTATGGGCTCTGCATATTCTTAAGTGAAGAAGAAATGTAGCATTCCCACTGTAGTCCAGGCTTCCCACTGCATTGCCTGTCTGTGATAACTGTGAGGTGTGACAGCAAAAACAACATGCATGACAATGGCTGTGTAAAGATGAAAGTCCAAGGGCATCTGTGTACTTTCAGCCAAATGTACATCTGAGGGACAGTGCAGAACTGTTTTTTAAATTACATCTCTGGGAAGAAGGTGGCACCAAAATTCTGGACAAATTAACAAAAAAAAAATAATTGTGCATTTTAGTAGGGGGGGAAATTGGAATGTATTTCTGTGATGTGTTAAAAACTTAATCATTTCAGAACCCTAAAAATGTCCATGATTTGTGTTCCCATCATAGAAATACAACTGCAAACCTAACTGGGATAAGATACTGCAGAAGGAATGAATATTCAGAGTGAAAAAGCACTCTGGTCATTGCTAAGACCTGTGTGGAGTAATGTCTTGAAAGGCTCTTTATTAGATTCTTGAAAAGATGCAAAAATCAGAAATATACTAACAATAGTGCAGTCAGCAGGACCAGGGCAGGGATTGCCCCACTATCCTGGCCAATGCTGAGGCTGCACCTTGAATCCTGGGTCCAGTTTTGGGTTCCTCACCACAAGGAGATTGAGGGGCTGGAGTGTGTCCAGAGAATGGCAGTGAAGCTGGGAAGGGTCTGGAGCACAAGTCCTGTGAGGAGCAGCTGAAGGTGTTTAGCCTGGAGAAAAGGAGGCTGAGAAGGGATCTTATCCCTCTCTACAGCTGCCTGAAAGGAGGGGGTATCCAGGAGGGGGTCAGCCTCTTCTGCCAAGTGATGAGTGACAGGATAAGAGGAAATGGACACAAGTTGGGGCAGGTTTAGGTAGAATCCTAGGAAGAATTTCTTCACTAGCAGGGCTGTCAAGCACTGGGCTAGTCTGCCCAAAGCAGTGGTTGAGTCCCCATCCCTGGGGGTGTTTTTAAAGCTGCACAGGTGTGGCACTCAAGTGCGTGGTTTAGTGGTGGACTTGGCAGTGCTGGGTTAATAGTTGGACTCAATGATCTCAAAGGCCTTTTCCAACCTAAATGGTCCTATGATTCTCTGAAAAGCATAATGAATTGATCAGAGAAATCAAGAAAGTTGGTGGTAGCTGGGTTTTTCAATTTGTGTGTTTCTCAAGTTTATCTAATACTATGAGAAGGTAAAACCATAAGCATCAACAATTTTTTTTAAATTTAAAATTATTAAAATATTAACTGAGGGTTTCATGGCTCATCAACTTATATTAAAAAAAAAAGCCTTACAAATAAAAATATAACTTTTCTGAGTTTCATATTTGTTTGGTTTTGCATGTTTTAATGTAGAAACTGTCAAAAAAGATATTTCAAAAGAAAAGAAAGAAAATAGCCATTCTGGATCGGTTAGGTTGGAACATTTTGATTTTATCTGAAGCTTTAAAAACACTATTTTCCTTTTGACAAGCTCTTTCCCAAAGACAAAATATTCCTTTTTTAGTGACTCTACTCTGGAAAGGATGAGAGCTGGGGGTTGGTGGAAAATGGCCATTATCATGCACTGGTCAGATAACTCTGATCCCATGTCACTGTCAAGTCCAGCTATCATAGACCACCAGATTGAGTGAAGTCCTGCAGACTTAGTTAGTATTAACTAAGTTAGTATTAAATTCCCCCACAAAATATAATACAGGCTTCCATATCTCTTCATAACCCTTCTAGTTCATCCCCTTCTTTCCTCAGTCCCATGGAATTCAAATCCAGCTTCACAGCCATGCTTTCCCACTATGCCTTCCAGGGCCTTCCCTTTTCCACCCAAAGCAAGATTTTATGGTGTTCCAGAAGTGAGCTTTGTCCTCTTTTGGGGTCACATAGTTCAGTTTTCTTTACACTGACGAGAAGCCTGAAGTTGTCTTTGTACCTTTTTTTGCAGTTCTCCTTGGGTTGCTTGACTTGTTGTTATATTATACCAGTCACAGGATTTATAAAACAGTCCAAACATAATTTCTGCATAATCTGCATGATCTGGGGGAAAAAAAAGTATTTTCTCCAATTTGTCAAATCAGCAGCAGATTCAGCCACAAAGATGGTATTACCAGGCAATTAATGAATTCTCCAGTGTTACAGAAGAAGGAAGGCAGATGTGCCTGGATCCTGAAAGTCTTGACTTAGTTTTTGCAAATTTTTATTCAGGCCCAAATATTTAGCATCAGCTGGATTTATCAGTGTGAGTCTTTTATATTCTTCATCAAAAGGGTGATTTTCTTTGCTTGTCACAGCTCCTAGCAAACACCCAGAAAAGATGTATAGCCTGTATTGATGGGAAGACTGATGGAAATGGCTATATATATAAAAAAAACAAACAGTTATTTTCAGCATTTGAGACCAATTTGTGATGAGGTAAGAGCAGATTCACCTGAGTAAATTGATGAAACCTGTTCTTCTCTTGATTCAGACATGGAGTTTGTCAATATGAGCAGGACTGTGTACCTCCAGGTTTCACTTGGATTGGCATGGACTGAAATACTGCAGAGAAGATGAACCTCTCTATCCTTACTGCAGAATATACTACTTTTTTTTTTTTTTTCCTCCTCATCTATTCAAAATTATCCATCTTCTTCTTTGAGGTGTACAGATGTACCCTTGTGCATCATGTGCTGGACTTTACAATGAACAGAGGTCTCAGGCTCCACAACTGGATCCTCTTCAAAACAAACTAAACCTAAAGACATATTCTATGAGGATTCACAGCCTCATTCCACCACTAATGGGAGTTCAGTCAACAAAGAGAATAAGTGTTCAAGATAAAACTCCTTGAAATGTGTATACCAATTGTTCTCAGCACTGGCTGTTCTGTGATCTCTTGTTGACCTCCATTACATCCAAATATAGACACAACTTGTAGACATGGCTGAGAAACAAGTGCCCTACAAGCACTGACAATATCAAGATTATCATTTTCATTAGAAGGTTTGGGGAGCTTCTTACTTCCCTTGTGATTGCTGGGAATTCTCATAATTTTCAGTCACAAAACTCATGGGGCACCAGCTTCCCTCAAGAACTGCAAGTTTCAGGGTGCTTTCATTTGTGGAAGGTTGTATTACTTTTGATGCCTCTCAAACAAAAACTAAATCATGGAAGAAGAGATGCTCTTTTTTTCCTGTGTACTAGGTGAGCTTTTATAATTTCTGATTTGCCTAAATTGAGAATCTTTAAAGGGAAAGGACAGGGTGTTTTACTTCAAGTCCTGATAGAATGTGCAGCAATGATAGAGCTGAAAGATTTTGTCACCAATAGAAAACTCTTTTCATACTTTGTGTTTGAAGAACGGATCAAAAACTCCTATTTTTTTCCACAATAGTGGGAAGTGTTGAGCAAGTCTTACAAGGACAAGATATTTTCCTCAGCCTAGGATGTGCCAGTTAAGTAGAGCTGAGGTACAGCCTCTTGGGCTGGGAGGTTGTCTCTTCTGTGTCCATTAAATCCTCAGCTTCTTTGTTGCCCTCACAAATGCTGATTAGCTTTAATCATGATGAGGGAGGCCCCCATTTCTTTATAGAGACACTTTGCTGAGTGGGTCCTTTTCTAAAACTGCAAAAGTTCCAGACAGTCTGAATGCTTTAGTTCTTACCAACCTCAGGCCATCAATTGAACTTTTATATTGGCAGAGGGACTCCTCATTTCTTCCATGCATCTTTTTCTATTTTATTCATTGCATCTTCTCTCAATAGTGGTGAGGTATTTAAATACTGGGATGTAAAAAAACAATTACAAAAATAATGTTCTGTCTGATACTTAGAGACCTCTGCCTGAAAGCAATTCAAAAGGGAATACTCAGGATTCCCCTGTCTTCCCTGTCTTCCCTCTAAGGACTTGTGAGGATGGTGTACCAACATTTTAGTGACCCTTGGTTTCTCTGGGATGTCAGTGCCCCACACAATCTCAAGGGAAGAGAAATAGGTTATGCTAACTTTCCTTCTAGGCAAAAAAAATCCACAAATCTACCTGACTTTATTCTTTAAAACTTTGCTTACTTGGTGCTTTCATCTAGAGTGTGTGCCAGTATAACTCAGAATAACTGCGCTAACAGTGATACTGAGCTTTCACTCCTGGCTATAACCATCAGAGCCTCTTGAGTTATGAGTCAAAGTCCACACAGAAAAAAATTGGTGCTTTTGTTGGGGAACAGCAAGAGGAGAGACTTTTTGAAGTGTTTAGACCCTGCCAGAGCTTTGCAAGAAGGGCTGGAACAGACTGAACTGCTGCCAGGCTGCAAGAGATCTCTCAAGAGCTGCCTCCCTTGCCATCTGTCTTGGACTCACGATGAGTGAGGTGAACCACCTGCCCTGCACACTTGCCTCCTTGTGCCACAGTCTGAGGTGCAAAGTCCTGCTGCAGAGGTTGGGAGAAACCTAGATTCCTTTGATCTCCTTGCCAGACCAAAGCAGCTCCTGTGAAACAACATGCATGTAGTCCCTTAGCCTGCCTCCAAGGCATTTGACTCCCACCCTTCTCAGAGAAAACTGTGCTCTGCATCAGGCAGCTTTGAGAATACTCTGCTTCTCTTACAATGGCAGCCTTTTTATGGCAGGAGTTTTTGCTCACAAGCACATATTTCCCAGCAAGGAGAGTGATAAAAACTTAATTCAGTGGTGAGCTGTTCTTCTTGTACTTACCGTTCATTTGTGCAAAGTACAAAGTGAGTTTCTCTTCCAGCTTTATGGAATCACACCTCTTTCATGTATGGCATATGAGTTTTCCTGAATATTTGCACCACTTCTGGGCTTTTGTGTCATCCAGAAAATAATAAAAGTTGCAATTATTTTTGGGAGGGGGAGGGGAGAAAGCCATAGAAAATATTGGTCATTGCCAGCATCACTTATTGCTGGCAGAGGTAAAAATGGAATTAAGCTGGGGTCTCTCCTTTAAGCTGAAAGAGAGATGATAGCTGTGTGGTAAATCCTTTGTCAGTGGAGATGAGGTCCAGTCCAAAGCACACTATAGCTGCAGAAAGAGTCTTTACTACCATTTTGTGTTTTTTACCCTTTTAGGCAGTACCTGCTCCTTGCTATCATCTCCCTGGGAGTAAAGAATGATGTGAGAAAAAAAAGGTTCTCCTTAGCAGAATTTTCTCTCTCCAGATCAATATGCAGTTATACTGCTGGCATCAGGAAAAAGTGAAAGGGCATCACCAGCAGGAGAGAGTAGGCCAGGGACTGCTTCAGCTGGAAACAGGTCTGTGTAGCCATGGCTTCATCAGCTGCAGTAGGCTTTGAACTTCCCTCTTAGTCATTTATATCATGTCAGGTCTTACATCTAGATACTGAATAGCTGATACTGCAATTTGCTTTATTTAAATTATTGGTAATTTGTGTCTCTCCCAATAAGGATTTAAATAAATATTTGATTCTTAAGACTATTGATTAGGGAGCTCAGTGAGTGCAGACTGTAATTTGCCATGGCTATTTGTTATCTCAGAGTCGTGTTTCTGGCTGTTTTGTTTGGTTTGGACAGTCCATTGGCAAAGTGTGTTTTTTGAGCTGTTTAGGTTCACAAAGCTGTGATTTTCAGTGTGGCTCTATCTCTGGATATTGTATCTAGGATTCATGGGTAGCTCCAGAAGACTTTTTGCTACCCTCCCTTGCACACTCATATATAGGATATAAGACAAGGAACAACAATATCTGTTAACTGTTCACAAGGAGTATATTCTACATTTGAAATGTCTGACCTGATAGAGACTATTAAGCAGCAGATGTTTCAGAAGACTTTAAATCCCTCACCTTGCAAGTTCACAGAGATTCTTTGGTCTAAATTTTTAAGGTTTCATTGAATTCTTTGTTGCCTATTTTCATTGGATGACAGTTCATTGAGGAGCAGAACCAAAAATAGAGATTTTCAAAAAACTAAGATAATTACTTGTTATTATTATGTTTTAAAATGACTCCAATATAAAAAAAAATGAAATACATCAAAATTGAGAACCTTTAGATGCCAGCTAACACACTCTGCTATAAAATAATTTTTAAAAAAGCTTTGATTTTCTTATGCATCATGTTGCACTGTTTGACTAAGATGTGTGCTGAGGCAGAAGTTTGAAAATTTCTCTTGTAGTGAATGAAAGGGAATTAGAAAGTTTCTTTTAACCTCACCTCAGTTTTTCCTGAGAGCCATTCCTTGGACTGAAATGTACTTGTGTTATGTCTCTGTGCAGAGGTGCAGCCTGCCTGCCCAAAGCAACATGAGATGAATGTGCTCAGAATTGAGAAGCAGAGCTGGTCCTGAGACAAAATCTCACTGTCCCTGAAAACTTATGAAGCTTAAATCCCAAACCTGGCCTACTCTTCTGCAATTACTTCACTCCAGCCCCCTGATTCAAACTCTGCTGAACTTTGGGAGTATTTGGATGTGGTTCCAGAGTCTGTAGTTTGAATCCAGCTATATCTAGGAGGACAGATTTGTAAAACAGATGTTTTCCCACTGGAAGTATGTGCATGAGCCCTATTAGTAAAACAAAAGGGTTTGTCCTGCAAAACATGTCTGAAACATTCCCTAGTGTGCTCAGCAAACAGAAGAGGAAAGTTTATTCTCTGGGCAGCAAGTTAATGTCTCACTTGGAGTCAGTTTGAAATGCTTCCAGTATGGCTGGCATCTGTCACCAAGCTGTAACAAAAGCAGTGGCTTTGAGGAGTTTTGTGGCAATATGTCATGTCCTGCTTGAGTTGAAGGAATGTTTGGGACCAAATGAAGTATCAAGTGGTGATTCTCTCTTCCAAAACATGAAATCCAAGCCATACTGAAATTTGTGGAATAAATCTCATTCACTTCAGTAGGGTTAGGATTTTATGCCAACTCTTCAGCATTGCAACAGGACTCACCTATTTCATTTTTCAGAAGATCTGGAAAATCTGCATGCATACACACTGGAGTGTTTCTTGAAGAAGACAGCTTTATGCACCTGTTAGAGACAAAAGCTGTATGGTACAAAAGGTATTTGCTGAAAATAATCATCACCAAGATTGTGGCCTTTGCTAAACGAAAGGCAGTGCTACTTTGAGTTTCTGGCAGTTGCTTGAATGACAAAGAACCATTTAATATTACTAATGTAGATATTTGAATCTGTGTTTAGCTTTTTTTTTTTCTTTTTTTTTTTTTTTTTTTTTTTTTGTGGCCCAAACCCAAGTAATTACGTATCTAAATGTGATCCTTCATTTACTTTGGCAATGAATCTTCATCTGTCATCATTTTAATCCATCTACTGAGGGAAGCTATAGAGACTGGCATACCTGAGATAGAAAGAATGCTATCTCGGATTTCTCTGTGCTAGAAGTATTTCAACAGATGCCACTTTTTGTCATGCCTTAGAACAGCCTCTTTATCTGAAGTCTGAATACTGTTGTTTGTCTCATAAATATTTTCTAGTATTTAACCACTGTGTATTTGACTTTTTGAATGGCAGACTGTAATTCCTCTTGAGCCATAGTAGCCTATCAAGTTGACATTTATTTCAATTTTACACTGTTTCCCTTATCATTCCTTTTGTGTGTGTGCACTCTGAAGTGTTCAATGCATTAAAGAAAACAATTATTTTGCAGTTAGATGAAATAACCTAGAAATTCTTCAAATTACAGCAACAGATGCTCTAAACCATGTTGCCCCTAAAGGGCTCTGCACTGGGCATGAGAAAAGAAACAGGAGCAGCATCACAGCAAGGGACAGTCCCCCCAGTAAACCCTCTAGCAGTCAATACAAAACAGATAAGGGAAAGCAGAGATGAAAATGTTAAAAGGAGTTGCTTATTGTTACCCCGTGGTTTTACCATAAAATGAGGGCTACTTTCCAGACCATTATTTTGAGTACCTTTCCCCTATTTGTTGTACAAGGATTTCCTTGTGACAGGTGGATATTAAATTCCTTTCCAATTCTATCCAAGTAGACAAGCCCTCTTCTTATTCATTCTAGAAGTGGGAAATCTGAGCTACTGGGAGGTGAAGACATGGGGATATGAGAATAATATTGAGAAAGGTCAGGGTCTTTTAAATAAGAAATTGAAGTCCCATCCATATGCTGAGTCCTTCTGGGTGTATTCCCTTTCCAACTATGCTGTAGAGCATGGAGAAGCTGTCAGTCATGGAGCAACCCTGAACATCCTGGTGTTCAGTTTTGGAGGCTGAGTACATACACAACATGCAAAAAAAGTTTAACATACTCTCTGGAGTTTCCATCTGAATGAGCAAGAATAAAAAAGGGGGCTATCTTGGCAGTCTTAACTTTTCCATTAACATGTAATATTGGGTATATACACAGGCAGCTGCCTGAATACTATTTAAGCTGGGTGCTCAACTAGGTGCATGCACTGACAGGCAGTAGTTAAGCTGTTCTTATCTTTTTTTCTTCATGTCATTGATAATGAGATTTTAATTCTTTTCAAACTGTGCTCCTTTGGCTATGTTTTGATTGCATGGTTGTTATTCCAGTGGTCTATGCCATCCTATGACAGTATCATTTCTGCCAGAGGATTTTCCCTTAAATTTTGGTTTTGAGTACCTTTAGATATTTTCTAAGAACCATTACTGCTCTGAATTTCAAGGCTGTACTTAAGCACAGTGATGTAAATCAGTGCAGTTTTTTTTGGGCATTCATGAGAATGTTTGCAGTTTATAGCACCTGGAAATTGGCTTTGCCACTGCTTGACATACAAGACTTGTTGTTGAAAGCACAATTGTTATTTTAGCAGAAATGAAGGAGCATTTCAGAATTTCTACAAGATAATAACTGATCTGAATTTGAAAGCATTTTTTTAAATCCACAGTAACATATAATAAATTTGAAAATTCTTGCTTTTTTCAAAAAAATTACCATATTCTTGTTAAATTTATGTAGCAGGCAAATCTACTGTAAATTGTGGATGACTAAAGGGGCCTAGTGTATTCCACAATGTCTTGAAGACTGGACTACGGGAATCAAGGATTAGGTTTTGATAATATTTTTTATATATTATCTTCCTTTTCAGCTTTCAGTGGGAGGACATCTGAGGTAAGACAACATGAAATGTAAGAAAATAAAAATCTATTGCAAAAGCAGTAACTAGGTTTTAAAATAAATAAGTAAGTAAGTAAGTAAGTAAGTAAATAAATAAATAAATAAATAACCCCAAAACCAAACCAGTCCAGAAACCAATAAAAAACCACAAACTAGTTCTTTGAAGTTTGTTCTTTTACTTTGCTAAAAAATGCCATTGTTAAAATCACACAGCCAATTTACCAACAAAATTATTGTTTTTCCAATGTCTTATTTTCAGACAACTACTGGTAAAACCAAATTATATGAAAACAATTTAAAAACTCATAAATTTCAGTGACAAAAGTAGACTGCCTCGATTCAAAATGCCTGATTTGAAGGAAATGAGACATTTCTATACTTTGGAGAAGTCTTATAAAATACAAAGATTTTTCTAAATTTTTCGAGGCATTCAGCCTAAAGAATTGCAATTTCTACAGGCTGAAAATTAATATTCCTTAGGTGCTTTATTCACTGCAATTATCCTTAAGTCATTGAGGCTAGAGGAGCAGGGAGTAAAGAATAGAGCAGGATGGGACAGAGATTGGACTCAGGTCTATAAGGATGATTGTTGGGGGTTTGGGAGATAGAAATGCAAAGAGCCATGGGAGGGAGCAGCCCAAAACTTTTGAGCTGCATTTCCACTCAGATTTGGAAAACCATGTCAGGTTTATGAATTGCAACATTACTTCCAGGTGTAAAGCCAGTAATTGTGAAATACAGTGTCAAGCTTTGTCCTCCATCCACTGCTAAGGGCAGAGTACTGAAGATAGCATCCTCCTGCTTCCCATTGCTACTGGTTACTTGGTTCAATCAGTAGAAGACAATGTGACAGAGGCAAAGATTTGGGCCCCATTGTGCTTCCCCTTGGTGCAGTTTTATATATTAGTTTTAACATAATGCTCTCTTTTATTTTAATTTATGTTACATGATCATGTGGTTAAAAGCCTGGGATACCAGCTCTCAATTTATCAATGCAATTTGGTTTTTGGTCCCTTTACAGGTTCATGTTGCTTATTCATGTGACCCATGAGCTTTCTTACATTTGTTCAGCATTATTCAGTAGGACTGAGTAAACCTACTCAAGGAGCAAGTTGACACTGACTAGTAAATGAAGACATTGCTAGAACATTTGTGCCTCTCTGATAGCAAGATTTGAACAGTGTGCAATGAGAAGAGTAAGATGAGAGGAGGGATTGCATGATTTTGGGGCAAAGGCAGCATAATCCTTGCCATCAACATGCAATTCTACCCTTTGTAGCAGCATTTAATCTCTGCATAATTCTGGAAAATCCATGGACATAAACACACATTTGGGCAGCTGTTCTTCAGTGTCCTACTGCAGTATTGTTTCAGGCACTCTGTGGTATGTTTAGTACTCTAAATTTTAACCTTTCTGAAGTTGTCAACACACAAAATTATTCAACAAGCAAAAATTGGATCTTAGGTTTTTCAGCCAAGAAATGAAGAACTCCTCTAAGCTCATGTATATGCCTTAGCTCTTCATTTAGAACATAGGGAAAATACTATGCCCTCCTTCCATAAAAAAGTTTGGAAGACCATTAAGAGCTGGGAATTAAAAAACCCCAAACATTAAAATGCTGGTTGTCAATGAGGAAATTAATATCTATGCAGGGCAAGAATTATATTCTGTCTCTGCTCTGAGGTTAGTCTATGAGGCACTATGGAAAGAATATTGATTCCCATTCTGGAAGTGTTGTCTTTCCTGTAGCCTGGGTAAGGCAGGGAGCATGAAGAAAATACAGTATGACTGAGTGGTTAAATATCCACAACTCAGATAAATATCCACTTTGTGGTCAAAATTTTCTGCAGCACTTGATATTTTGAAACAGTAAAGGTCTAGATAATATTTTCTGAGTTGCCTATAGCTTTGTGTAAGGTGTTTTGCCTGTAAAATGGTTTTAACAGCTATTAGTCAGGAGATTAACAATTAAAAAGCCCTCTGTAAGAAGGTCTTCAAGGTGACAAGCTGTGTGAGAGCATCTTCTGAATTTTGTTCAACCAAAGCTCCCATTCCAAGGGGTTTCTCAGGCCCAATATCAGCATTTAGCAGCTTTTGGTCTCAAAACACAGCCAGTGCTGCATACATTATAGAATTACAATGTGCTGAAGGCAGCTTTGGCATCATTCATCCAAATGGTCAAAAGTCACTTCCAAGTCTCTTTGCTCATTTCCAGGTTCAGAAAAGTTCATCCCATGGGAATGAATTTCCTGACTTTTTTTTGCTGTGAATAGCTAGCACACCCACTCAAAGCCACATCCAGCCAATCAATGATGATGTAGGACCTCCTGAAATAATCCATACAATCTTAAAATAGTAGTCTTTATTTATACAGAAAACAGAAATGACATACAGTTTTTCCTTTCCTTTCTTTTCTCAAGATAAGCTAAATATCTTCTGTGAGTTTTGCACTTTAGCTACTTCCAGAATCCCAGGCTGAATCTCTTGACCCATGCATCTGGAACCTACTCTAGCTGGTTTTTCCAAGCCAGCACTTCATTAATTACTATTTTAGGGAGATGAAGTTTCTGAAAACTGCAAGAAACACTATCCAAATAAAAGCAGTGATTAGTTGCAATGTTAAGCTTTATTGTAAAAGTATGCAATACTTGTTACTGCTGTACTCTGCTTGGATAAAATCTTCCTTTAAGACAGTGCTTTGTAATTTATGTCTCAGCCTCCATAATGTTAGTGAGATATTAATATATGCATGAAGAGCAGCAGTCAATGTAATTAAAGTGGCAAAGTGATAAATGCATAGCCATTTTGCCTGGTAATATTGTGTATTTAACAGGTTTATTTGTTCAACAGTTCTTACTTTAATTATATTTTGCCATTTGGGAATTTCAGACATATAACAATCATAGCTCTTCCATGAATATTATTCTTAAAATAAGTGTTCATGCATTATTAAAAATGCACGTGTGTTTGCTCATTTATTCATCTACAGTGATTTTCCCCCCTTTTTTAAAAACACTGAATTTTTTATTTTTCCAACAAACTTGGAAAGCAAAAAACAACTCATCTGTTGCAAGAAAAGATACAAGGCAGATTTCTTGCTGTGGATGAGCTCTAATTAGGACTTGTGCCATATTTTACCACAGAGAAGCTAGAGGTAGGCATCACTTGTTTTGAAGGGTTGGTCCCAGGACTGTCCATGGATCCTGTGAATGTGCAAAAACATTGAAAAAAATAAACAAGGAATTTAAATTAATGTTGATGTTATTTGGTTTGGTCTCAATTGTGACAATGTAGTCTGTTGGAATATTTGCATATTTAGACAAGGTAAATTTTGAGTTAAACCTACCTGGGATGCAATTCACCTAGCACAATGAGACCTGTAAGGCAGACTGCACAAACTGGAATACATTTTTATCTCTTTGCTCTGAGTACTTGAGTGTAGTCTGATTCTTGATGAGCACAGACAAATACCCATTTACAGGTAACTCGTGGAATTGTTGGAGCATGTGCACTGTTGAAATTAGAGGCCAAACTAGATTCTCAGCTGATGTAAGTTGATATAGCTCAACAAAGCAATTAAACTTGCATTAGTAAGATCTCACTTGGACTGTGACCTTTTTAGAGTGAGCTTTTGTGATTTTTATCATAAGTCTCACAGTCTGTTTTCTAAATCTCCATCTCCTTGAGTGATGGGATTACAAAGGAGTTGTAGCCTTTTCTCAGGGTTCTGGAAATCCTGATCTGGCCTTGATAGTAAAGAAGCTTCAAAACACATATCCTAATGATTTAAAGCAGCGAGGACAGGAATAGGAATAACATCACACCCCAAAAAATTGTTACTATTTTTAAGTGACTGTTCTTGTTTCTTCATTCTTATTATGCTTGTTGTTCTTGAATGGTGATGGCTGGAAATAGAGTCACCCTGAGTTTTCCAGAGAGATGGTGGCTTCAGTGCTCAGGACAGCTCTTTCAAGCTCAGCAGACTGAGTTTCAGAATGTTTCCTCCCTGAAATCTGATGGATGGGAAGGTAACAAGCTGCAGACTGATGGTGATGAGATCTTGTTTGCTGGAGCACAAAAGCTTAGTGAACAGTCCACTCCAGCTCTAATTAAAAAAACATTACAGCTCTAACAGTAGCTGGCCATGAATTATTCTGAAAATGTTTAACCTGCAGATAAGAAACCACTATCAACCTGTCACATTTCCCCCACTAACGAGTTCAGCATCAGTTTAAAAGGAAGTGCAATTCCGAAGCAATGGCTCTGTGTCATAAATTACAGGTATCCAGCATACATTACAAGGACAGAAACAGTAAAATAGCAAGGGACTCTCTTTGCTGTACACTGACAGTGACAGAAAAGCAGCTCTCCATGGGGCTTAATCTGCCATGGCTTGTTTATTCCCTTTCACATCCATGCCAGTTCTGAAACACATGATGCTGTGTTCCACTGCTACCTGCAATTAGCACAAGTGCTTATTTAAAGATTTAGGGGAGAGAAAGAGGTTGTCTGATATAAAGCACTGGATTCTCTAATCACTCAGGCAGTGGAAAATGGTTCTGTCACCTAATCCTTCCTCTCATTTTTTTCCTTGTTTGTGCATATGTGTGCATGTGTTACTTTGGATGAGTTTCTTTCTTTGTCTTTGACAAAGTACAAAGTCCAATTCTGAATCAAAATCTTATAAAAACATCTGGTGATTTAATAAAATCATGGAGTACACATTCAGGAAAAAAAAGAAACTGAATAAAACACCTGTGATAATACCTTCATGAAACACCTAATGAAATTAAAAAGAGCTTTACACTAAAAATTAAAAACGGGGGTATGCTTTCCCAAATAGCAACAACTGCATGAAGTTGATTAATCATGTTTGCCTATATGAATGAGTGTGGTATGGTAGTAGGAACATAGGAGTATTCCTAAAATACTTCCCCAGTTCTGTCATTATTCTTGGGCTTTCATTCTCCCTCTTCCCTCTTTCAAAAACTAGATAAGCAGAAAACATGTTTAGCTTTATCACAATAGTATTAAAAATCTTATAGAGACAGATTATGATATTTCTCTTGTAAATTTGCAGTAAAGGATGAGGGGAAGAAGCCCATGCTGTGAAAGGAACGGCAGCAAGCAGGGTGAGAAGCTATGGGTGCACAGAGAACACCCCACAGAAGAAGGGAGAAACATGTCAAAGACATGCTGAAGTATGAAAAGGTAGTCCTATTATTATGTTTCAGGAAGGAGAGGAAGAAACTGTAACCTGGTATATTTTTCCTGTATGATACAGGTCTTCCTTACTGAGCAG
Organism: Oenanthe melanoleuca; assembly: GCF_029582105.1. NCBI lineage: Eukaryota > Metazoa > Chordata > Aves > Passeriformes > Muscicapidae > Oenanthe > Oenanthe melanoleuca. The sequence continues at coordinate 89,996,065 of NC_079335.1, forward strand.
TGGGGTAAAAAATAGTTTTTCTATTCTAACCCTTAACTTCTTCAAATAGACTTTTTTGCTTTGCATTCAAACCCCCCTTCCCCTCTCAAAAAATAAATCCCCAATCAACACACCCAAAAAAAGTACAAACCCTAAAAATTGCTCTTCTTGCATTTTAGTGAGTAAAGCCACAGCAATCACTCAGATTGGACTCTTGTTCCCTCAGGCTTTGCCTCTGACTGGAATCTGGACAGAAAAACCAGCTATTTACATCCTTGTGCTCTGAAGCATTGTGAGACCTGACTCTGGTTGCAGGCATTTGCCACGGGGTCAGTGGGGCTTGGTCTTGCTGCAAAGACTCAAGGTATGAGGAATCACAGAATGAAGGCTTTGGGGTGCTTATCTGTTCATCATGTGTTTGCAGACTTTTGGCAGGTAACCCAGATTCTCCAGCTCTCATAACCAGTGGCACAGTCCAAAATTCCTTAAAACCAAAAAGCTGGAGGGATTGCTATGGAGATTGAGTCTTGGAAACTGTTCCCTGTGGCTTGGAGAAACAGGAGGTATGCATTAGGTGCAGAGATTTAAACTTTGTCAGCAAAATCAAAAGCTTGAATACTGCTGCAGTAATCCTGCTTAAATTTGCTGCAATTTCAGGATATGCTTGGATGGATTCATGATGTTCAATGTTTCTTTCAGGCAGACATTGAAATCTTTTAGGGAAAACCCATTTATATTATCAATAAATTATTAAACATACACAATATTTTGTAAATTGCTGGTTTAGATTATTTGTAAAGAAGGAAAAACTATTTTCTTTCATAGTGGTTTTATTTTTCTGTCTTTGAGAAAATTGTAATGTACAGAACTAGAAGTGGATACACTGTCATGGACTGGTAGAACAGCTGTTTGACATTGGTCTATTTTGGTACACTAAGGAATATCATACTGCGAATATTTTAATCCTTTCAGTTCCATAGCACTTGAATTGCAGCTAACTGTTGCCTTTACTATTCAGGCCTTTAAACTGCTTTCTAATCCTTATTCTAGTTTATCTTACTGTTCTCATTTATGGCTTTACTCTTTGATTCTTCTCTGGCACTTTACTGGATAGATTCAAATCTGCCACTGGACAGTCCATTTGTTTCCACAGAAAGGAATTCATCAATATCCCCAAAACACTGTGAAGGCATATCATACAAACAGGAATACAGTGCCAAACATTGCCAGAAGAGGGTCAGCAAAGGGCTGATGCCTTACCACTGCTAAAAGCACAAAATCTGCAGGCATCACTGGGCAAGAATCATCCTGCTTTGCTTCTTACTGGCCTTGTCAGTTCAGGAAATGAACAGCTTCTCTTAAGGAATATATCTGCAGCAACATCCAGTTCTTTTCTACTTTCTTGAGTCTCTTTTTCATCTCAGTGACAACTTGCCTGCCTCAGACAAATTGGCAAACACATCCTGCTTCCAGGGCTGATAAAGACACTCTGCCTTCCACGTCCCCTCCAGCAGTGTCTGGACTGTCCATGCCTGGCAGTGACATGGAACTGTTGAAACACTTGTTCTGTGGCTGCACCCATGTCAGCAGAGACATGCTTTATCCTGCCCAGTGGAACTGCCTGCCCACTGGAGACAAACCATCCCCTCTGCTGAAAGGATAATCTGCCTCCAAGTACTAATCTGTCTTGAGATCTGCTGAAACTTGATGGGCTTCTCTTAGATGTGGGTTATGCCACAGTTTGAATGCATCTGGGTGTTATTGTGGTGATATATGGACATGTGCCCTCTCCTTAAACTGTTAATGTTTCCACAGTGGTTAAAGATGTCTTCCTGTCTATCCACCTTCCTAGCCTAATACATGATATTTCTTCTGAGGTTTTGTTCCTCTTTAGCAAAGGGTACCTCTCCTGCATCTTGACCCAGGGGCAAAAGCAAAGGAGTGGGACATGCAGGCTGGCCAGAGAGGTCTACCAATTGATAATCTTGAGGCACAAAGTAAGCAAAATTCTTAAGTCAGGAGATACTGTGGCAGCACATCTCAAATAATTGTTTTGCATTTTGGCCAAAACACTTCCTTCTTTTTAAACATCTGAATCTTTCAGCCCCCAGCAGATAAACAGAGTGAATCACAAAACACAAAATGAGCAGAGCAGATAACTCAAAATCACAGAGAGAACACCTACTTCTAGGTACAATTTCAACTTGAAGCCTGAGAAGTTTGTTTATGGGCTTATGAATGTTTTTGACCATTTGAAGAATCAGTAGATGATGCTTAAGAATATGCTGTACAGTTTCTTAACTTTTTAGTATCAATAAGGCTTATGGTAATTCAAGTTCCCTGGTAGTCATTTATCTGGTACTGTTTTAGGAATATTTTTATACACTAAGGGAATGGACCTGCTACACAGAATCTCTCGTGCACAGAAACTGTATGAAACACTCCAGTGCATTATTTGCAGTAACTAAGTCTCATAATATTACTACAATGTAGCTTAAAGGTCTTATCCTTTATGTGATCCTTTATGGATCACCTAAGCAGCAGATTTTCTGTGACTTGCTCAATCTTACACTGAAAATCCACAAAACTGCCAGGAGTGGATACTTGAATTTGTTTGAATTTTATTGCTTGTTCTAGTCCTCCACAAATACTTTTGTGCTTCTGTGACACCTAGAGGAGAAACATCTTTAATTTTATAATGTACATTTGTCAAGTCATGGAAAGAATACAGATGAGACAGGTATTTAGAAATAATGGTATTCCTTCTTTATCAATTAGTCAACCAAGAATGTGCTATGCACATCAGACAGAGAAATAATTACAGGATTTTTTCTTTTAAATCTGAAAGCACACACTCGCTGTGGCTGAAGACTATCCTCCTGTATCAAGGAATAACAGCATTGTCTTAGTGCCATACCTCAAGCAAAATTTGCTGGATATGAGTAAGAGCTCCCATTGTTTTTATTCAGTTTATGTGAGTGGCTTTCTCTACATGGCTTCTGCATATGACAGTCTGTGGAAGAGGAAAAATGTCATTGTAGGTTCAGTTGTGACTTTATGCATACTCAGTATTTATTATGGCACTGCTTGAGCAAACCTGTGATTAGTGATCAATGCCATACATCTTTCCATGAAAAAGGTTTCCCCAGTGGCAGAACTGCAGTGGTGCAAATACCAGACAACATAGAATTGAGGCTTAGTCTGGATTTTTTTTTTTTTTTAACCTTTATGTTACTTGATTCATGCAACAGCTCCAGTCACAATCAAAAAGGTTTCATTTTAGATATTGTGTAGGAAATATTAAGGTTTTCCTAGGTAATACTTTACACCTTATTTCAAAGAATTTCAGGTCTCCTCTGAAATCTTGCTATTTCCTGAAGTTTTGTCACAATGTTTTATCCCCATCCACCTTCCTGTTTACAGCTCCATAATTATTCCTTAAAGTGTAGGATGAAGCTATTTGAAGAACAGGATGGCCTCTGGCAGATGATAAAATTTAAATAAATATAGTTACACTTGGAACACATAGTTAATGGGGTTCTCATGACTGTTGCTGAAGTAAATAAGTGCAAATATTACAAATATTGTGTTGTCAGACATATAGGCTTTGTCTAATCTCTTTTGATTTAAAGTACATTGAGGCTTCCTTTACTCTGCAGCACTGCTTAGTCTTTAAAAAAAGTTGAATCAAAATTAATTTAATCATAACAGATTTATAATGCCTGAATTGATTATTTCAAGTTGAGAGTACATCAGTGAATTAGGAAGTAGTACATTTACTCTGGGCATAACTTTGAATATTGGGATTTTACTTGTTTCTACTAGAATAAAGAAGCTTAATCCAATTTTACCACAAATGCTTAACCATTCAGTCTGTAAGCTTTCAAAATTTTCCAACCTAAATACATCCAAAAGTGCATTAGTAACTTCAAAGGAAGCCCTGTCTCTGTAACTGTTTAGGAAATAAAGCAATGCCCATAATCAAAATATCAATGTTTTTAAAAGGAAAAATAGTGACTTTTTCTTCTTCCTACCCAACACATGTCCACTAGCCATGTATGAGTCCTGCTGACAAAGAATCAAAAGATTAGCTTTACCTTTACACCTAAATATGAAGAGGCAAGTGGACAACATTTTTCCTCTGCCTGCCAGAATCTTCTAGGCCAGTTCTTCATCAAACAATGTCTCAGGAAGTTGGCTCTGGCAATCTGGAGACTGAACTGTCAGGACACACACATGTCACAACTTACTGGGGTTATTTGCACCTGTGCAAAAGGGTGAAAAATAATCCTCACCTCAATTCAAAATGACATCACGCTCTTTCTTTTCTTCTCAGAAATTTTTCACAAAAAATTGCTGTCATAAAATGTGATTTGAGGAGTCCAAAATGTGTTGTCTGAGGCTCTTCTTTTAAATCAAAGCATGCCTTGATGCGTTCCACAGTGCATGCCAAACATGATTAGCTCCTGGATGTCTGTCCACACTTTCCCACTTGTACATCAGACTTCCAGGGGCTGTGTTTGGGCTGAAATTCAGGGAACCTAGAAGTAATAACTCTAAACTGGATGCATCCATGCCACTTCACACCCAGACTAAAAACCCTGTTTAGTGGTGTGCTTACTAGGGTCTGGGATTCAAGTCTCTTCTAAGGATACAGGCAAGTTTTGGAAATTAAATTTCAGTTTAGGTAGAAATCTAAAAATTCAGTTTGTGTTTTAAAAATAAAAATTTTCTTGAAGTTTGTGTTTTAACATTGGATAGATTTCTAACTTCTTTAATTCCAAACATCTCTCAACCATCAACTGCAATGACAGCTTTTACTAGCTCCATAAATTAATCTGTAAACAGCAAAGCTGTAGATGTTCTAGCATCTAAACTAGCTGTTTATGGGATCCTGTGTCTCCTTCCTGTAGTACCCTGGGCACCTGGATGCAAGTCCTCTGTCTATCTATCTATTATTAGTATTGGCTGCATACTGCCAGTGTGAACCCAAATGTAAAGAAACCTCCCTCTGCCTAAGCCATTAAATGCTCTGCCAAGTGTATCTCAGCTGGAAGTGGCTTTTTCCATATCTTCCCAATCTCATATGAGTTGTTTTCCCTTCCAAATCCTGGGAAATATCTGGGTCAGCAGGTATAATAGAAAGGCAAGTGGAAAAAAAAAATAAATCTATTTTTTGCAACTCCTGAGCCCCATTTCCAACAATTTATTGAAATAAGATGTCATGCATGCATATGTATAATTGATTTCAGATGAATGATAAAGTTGCCAGAGATATACTCAGCAGAAATAACAGTCATTTTTTCAGATGTGCTCTTTTCCCATCAACTTGGCCTCCAGAGCAAAAATCCAGCCTGAAATGAAATGCATTCATCCTGCTGGGCACCTGCTGCTGTGTCTCCTGTCTCTCAGCTGGGAGAGGATGGAAGGTTTGATGCAATCATGGCATCTGCTATAGCTGGACTTGCTCGCTTTGCACTTTAACATTTTTGCAATTCTGATTTCTTTTGTAATCATTGTTTTAGCCCTGTTCTCTCTCTGATATTGAACTCTCGTGACACTGCTTCAGGAGCAGCACACAACATGCTATAGTGAGAGGAAAGACTCTTTTTCAGTGCTTTTAGCAATGTGACCTTAGAGTATTGATTTATAGCCTGCTGCAGTGCTCTAGTGCAAAAGGGAACTGTGGTAATTAAGTTAGTATCTGCGCTTTCTAAAATAGTGCTGAGCTGCAACAAAAAGAGACCCTTTATTTTTCCTCTCTGCCTCTCAGTGAATGCAGATGCAGGCACTGCCCTTTGACCCTGCTCAGCTTTCCCCAGCTGCAGATTATTTTTCTCTCTCTGTGCCTTTAGGTGCTGATAGAGTAGAACCCATTAATTCTTGTGTCTGACTTTCTTTTTTAGTGCAGGCAATGGAGCAAGTCTCTACACTTGTACCTGACTTTTAAAACATTTTTTTGTCCTTATGTGGGTAAAAAAAAAGAGCAGTGGCTAAGGAAATATAGGAAGAATTAGAAAATTCAGCAGAGTGGGTGGTCCTGAAGTGGTTCAAACTAGAAAGCAAAACCTTTTACATGAAAATTCCCACTTCTCAGCATGACACATTATTCTGAAACTCATGTATAAGGTAACAGGGTAAACACAATGAGAAATCTCTTTTGTATTCCATTACAGTCATTAGAGAAATAGGCCACAAAAGGTAATGGCAATAAAACTGAATACTTTGCAGTGAGCATGTAAATTACATGTTAATGTATGCAAATTAGAACACCATGTTCAGTGTCCATAAAACTACAAAATACAGCTAATTAATGGTAGGTAAGATGCTTCATTTTATATTCACAGAGTTACAGGGGAGGTAGTATATTTTTATAATTGTGGAACATTGGCCTTGGGGAACACATCAAACATTCAGTTTCCCTCCTCTGGCAAATGCACCCAGCACACTGGAAGTAATTGCCTTTCTGCTTCCTCACCCAAGGTCTTACTCTGAGACTAGTCTCTGAAATTAGAGTAAAAAACAAAAATATTCCCAGTTTTACAATTACTTTCTTGTGGAACTAGTTCTTATTAGTGTTAATATTGTCTCTGTTCAGCAAAATACCTAAACACATTTGGTACCCTTGGCATATCTGAATGGATTCTGTAACTGAATCCCCAAATGGATATAGGCTTTATAAAGCCCAGATTTTTAGGTAAGCTGTTGCCAGAAGAATTCACAGTTCAAGTTCCCAATACAATGTGAAAAGAGAGCACCTGAGAACAGCTTTAGGAAAAGTGACTCATCCAGGAAAAGAGGTGAAGGGAGCATGGGGGTCAAGACACCAACAGCACCAACCAGGCAAACTTGTCTGCCCACATTCTTGAATTCTGTGTGGGAAACAAAGATTTTAAAGACATGCTTTTGAAGCCATATCTATCCTGTGCCTGAAATTAATACTCCTGTCTTTTCAGCTATCCATCTGACAAAGTGAGGGGGCCCAGGTCAAGATGGAACAAAGCCCTGTTCAAGGCAAGTGTAGCTATTTGAGTGCCTATGTCCATGTCAGTGTGCAGCCTGGGACAGTGCTGCAATACCAGTTGAGTGAAAAAAATGAATATTTGAGGGTACACATAAACATCAATAGGAGCAATGCATACCAGTGAAAGGTCATCTGAGTTCCCTTTTGCTGTAAAAGTGCTTGCACACTCATTTGGATCATAGGATCACAGAATGGTTTGTATTGGAAGGTATCCTAAACATCACCTAGTTCCAGCCCCCCTGCCATGGACAGGGACATCTTGCAGCACACCAGGTTGCTCAAAGCCCCATCCAGCCCAGCCTTGGACACTCCCAGGGATGGGGCATCCACAGCTTCTCTAGGTGTCACTGTCCCAGTGCATCACCATCCTTACAGTCAAGAATTTCTTCCTCATATCTAAATCTGCTCATTTTTAGTTTGAAGCTATTATCCCTCATTCTGTCACTAGAAGGTCTTGTGGAAAGTACTCTGCAGCTGTCTTGTAGCCCCCTTAGGTACCTACAGATTTTATAAGGTCTCCCCAGAGCTTTCTCTTCAGGCTGGACATCTCCAAGTCTCTCAGCTTATGTTCATGGGGAAGGTGCTCCATCCCTCTGACCATATTTGTGGTCCTCCTTTGTACTTGCCCTAACAGCTCAGCATCCTTCTCATGTAGGGGGCCCCAGAGCTGGATGCAGCACTCTGGGTGGTGTCCCCAAGAGAGGAGTAGAGGGACCTGCTGGTCACAAGCATGTCTATCTGTGTGCCACGGGTCTGTGCCACACTGCTCTGCAGGTCCCTGGTGAGAAGCTGTGTTGAGCCCATGCAAAGGCAGACCAGCTGAGCTGTTTTGCAGAGCTTCCTGCACAATCCAAGCTGGTGGGCAGCTTCCCAGACACAGCACTTGTGTCCCTGGACCAGAGCAGCTCCAGGATGTGCTGCTCCTCCTGGCTGTCACTCCACCACAGTGGCTGTTTCTCTCTGTAGAGGTTCAGTGCAGCAGAGGAATGACCATTTTGGAAAGAAATCTCAGTTGTGTGTCGCAGATGAAGAGCGGATGTGTTTTGTGCAGGGTCTTATTTAATAGGCACTGAGTTGAGTGATGGTGATGAATGTAATATGTCTTAGGTACCCCAGACAGAGGTTATAATTTGCCAAATACTTTTCATGAGCCAGCAGTTCTCCTTCTGGAAAGCTGTTCAGTTTCAAACAAAACATTTATCTTATGTGCATGTATGTGTGTATATATACATAAATATATCTGAAATCTGCACCTGTTTGGCAAAGCAGTTGAACTTTGATTAGCTTCAGGTAAATGCTTACCTTGCACTTCATGTAAAAATTAACCCCATTGCTAAACATGTGCCTAAGTGTTTTCTGATTTAAGATGGTTTTCAGGATTGAGGCCCTAAAGAGTACAAATGAGTGCAGCTGTTTCAGACAAGAAAATGGAAACTGCCATAAAAGAGACACAAAGACCAAAAAGTGCATGAAATATTGTAAGGGCTTTTAAGCAGAAGAAGGAAAAAGATATATGATAAAAGTAACATGCTTGCAGAGAGAAACAGCATAAAAAAATAAATGTCAGAGTAGGAAAAAAAAAGGAAAGAGAAAGTGGAAATAGGGGACACTGGAATCTCGATTTAAGGCAGAACCTCCTCTGATGTTAATAACTTAAATAAACATGTTTGATTGACACTCACAAATTCAGGCTTTATTCTGACTTGTACCCATACTGCCTCACATTTTGTCATACTTCCCCCTGCTAAGGAATTTTGAGAAAATGTACTTGGAAGCCTTGAATTGCAGGGACTCTCAGTTACAGAATGGAGTGCAGAACTTTATTTCCTAAGGATTAAAGGAATAATTTGGAGGGGAGAAGGGGGAATTCAGTGGAATGGAGTATGTAAGCAATAATTCTGCACAAGAGCAAAAGTTTAACTGTGTGTAAGACATCTTTCAAACCATCAAGGAACTAAAGCTGCCTTGCCACCACTGTACAGCAGTGCCTGTCACAGACAGGGCTGTTTGGAGGACTGCTGATTCAGTGATGTGCAGAGGGCTTGAGCTGATGGAAACTTGTGACAGCTATGAAAGGTCTGGAATGACAATGACAATGTATTTTGATAGAAGAAGGAAGCCTGCTAGAGAGTAGGATCTGACCATAATCTCCTCCAATAAAATATTCTGATACTAAAGTTTTTCTGATATCTTCACATTAGAGCTCCAGGCTAATGAGATACACCAAGTTATTTGCATTAATTATTTACATCAGAGACAATTTGGAATAAAAAAGTCATCTCTTCATCCCTGTCATCTTTTAATTCTGAACTAAAACTATTGGAAAAGTCAAAGGTCTTTACCCAGGCTGTGGCCATTAACACAGTTCTTTTCTCCCCTCCCTCCTGCTTTCCCTTGCTGCCATGTGCTATATATCTTGGATAGAGGACAGCAAATCTAAAACTGATGGCCTTGTTTCTTTTGCTTTTTTGGCCCAGCACAAGCTCAATACCTGCACAAGAGGGGAGCAGGATAAGCTTGGGAAAGAAAACAAAAAAGCCTCTGCCAAAATAATAATCATAATATTAGCACACAGCTGTAGGGAGTAATTTTTTGGCATCTAAAGCAAATGCTCCCCTCTCTCTCCCTTAGTCTGCAACCCTACTTCTGCTTTTCAGTTTTTCACTGGCTACCAGATTCTCTGTTTCCTTGTCTCCCTCCAAAGTCCTGTGGCTGCTCCTTGCTGGTGGCAGCAGCAGCAGAAACTAAAGGGACTCTGTGTGTCTCTGTGTGTGTGTGTGTGTGTGGTGGTGACTCATGTGAATGTGATATTCCTGCAGACTTGAAACATGCTTCAAGGACTTGATGCAATTTTCTTGATCTTGATCTTGCTCATTTGGAGAGAGGAGGAGGGGAAAAGTGAGAGAGAGAGAGAGAGAGAGAGAGAGGGAATGCTGCTCTTGGCAGAAGATACAGGCAACTGGCTGCTTTATGGCTTTGCCTTGAAGTGTGTTTAAAAAACAACTCAAAATTTGGCACAGAGATATTTTTCCCACTTGTTTTACTTCTAAATATTCTTCAAAAGCTTCCATGGGATATAGAATATTGCTTTGATCAAATGAATACACTTTATGCTGAAGTTTCTAGTTAATACTGACTTCAGCTCATATTCTGCCAATTTTTTAATTTCAGATTTGATTTCAAATTTTCTGTAGCTTGAAGACAATAGAAAAAAAGGAATATTTCCCCTGTGGATCATGTTATATTACTGATGTTCACTGAAGTTTCAGAAGATAAGGAAGAGTAAGTGAAGAAAATATTATCAAACTTGCTTCTTCAGCAAAATGTTAATGTGACCAAAAGGCTGAATGTACACAGAGAGTGTACCCCTGACAAAGATGTTTTGGAAAAGATTCATAGCTTGAATTGTCTTCCTGTAAAGCCCCCATATTTGCATTCTTACCTATCCTTATCTGAGCTATTTGAACTACTCATATTTGAGAAATTTTCTGGAAATGTCCAGGTATGGGCCATGATGTGTGAGTCACCAGACTTCCTGCTCCTGCTCAGTCACAAGCCATCTCCTGACAGCAGCCTTTGTCACACTGCTTGGGACATTTATGAGCTCATTTGGAACCTATAATATAAAGGAATTGGTTTCTTCCCTCCATTAATGTTGTTTTTTGAGTACTTCCATGACCCAATATTGATTAAACATCACTGATAAAAATAAAAACTCCAACACTCAAAAAATATTTGGTTATGATGCAGTGAGTCTGAATCTGGGACAGTTGTTAAGGCATATCTCTTTGCCCTCTAGGCTGTGTTTCTGTTGTGCTTCTCATTTTAGCTGCTTTGGCAGATGAAAATTTGCCCTTGCTGTATGGTTCTGCTCACTTATTAGACAACACCAGTGCTGCAGTTTGCATGTCACCTGCTGCTTTCAATCCATCTCTGATTTAAAGTAGCAGACACATATTTTCATGGACTGCCACAGTCAAGATGTTGTCCCTTCCTGGTGCAGTTGCAGGATCTGGTAAATTAGAGCAACAGACTTTTTAGTGAAGGGTTTTGGATTCTGGACCTCATGTCACTAACCCAGAGTTGATAATCCTGAGGTAAAGAAAGAATTTTATTAATTTATTTTTCCTGAGACAGTTATATATGGGATGATTTATTTAGTTGTGAGTAAATAAAAGGGTTTGGTAGGTAATGTAAAGCCACAGCTGCCTCTTGTCACTTGTATCCTACAGTGCCATGTTGATGCCCTTGCCCCTGTCAGCCTGCAAAGAGGGGTGGGCAGCAGAGGGAACAGTGGGCTCTGCTGGGAGAAAAATGAACCCACTGCCATGAGAGTCAGGGATAAGGGGATTCCTATAGGCCATGCTAATTCAGGGGCTGTGATTCAGTTAACATCCTGTGACAGAAAACAGATTTACCTTATGGTGTATGTTACAGTCTCCCACAGGGGGAAGCATGCTGCCCTCCAAACGTGGAGAAATAGAGAGCAAAAACCAAATTCCAGAGAGAAAAGGCCACTTTTGTGGCACTTTGCAGCAGCTTCTACAACAGGCAGGAGAGGGAAGTGCATCCACTCCTTAGCTGGCATGCTGACTGATGCCAGAGAAGTTCAGCAATGACAAGTATGCCATTATTTTCCTCCTGGAGGTCTGCAGTGTCATGTGCTTGTGATCTGTCTTCAGCTGCTGGACTCAGACAAGTTGAATTGTCCAGGCAGCACTGCAGCAGCAGAGAAGCCCAGCTGTGCCAGGGCCATAAACAGAGCAGTGTTTTCTGTTTAGTGCCCACCAGCAGGGAATTCATCTTATTTACTAATACTTCACCATATGCCAGGACTTCTCTTGCCAGTTCATGAGCACCACCTTGTGCTTTCTAATGTAGATGGAAGCCCCATGGATGATGGGTGTGAAGGCACCCCTCCTAAATAAACCCATCCCAAAAATTCTACAATTTTTTATGTGTTTCTACTTGGAAATGTGAGTAGTAGGGGCATGGCATGGTGAGGATACATGGTGGCAGGTGGAGGATGCTCCAGGAGGTGCCTGACAAGGTGGTCCAACCAGCTGGAGGACACTTTGGTTGGTGCTGTGAGTGCTCCTGATGTTTCCTGTGTGGTGTTGGCAGTCAGGGGAAGTCAGGCAAGCTGGGAATATGAATCAGAGACCAAAACAGCATGGATGCTCAGTGTCCAAAACTGCTGCCTGAGGTGCAGGAGGTGTAGCCCAGGATAGGATGGTGTAGGCACAGGCAGCTGATGTCCCCAGAGAGCCTTGCACACTGCTTTTAACTCTCCTTTCACTTGGGCTTTCTGCTGTGGGAGCACAATACATGTTCCAAAGCCAAAGATATGTCACAGAAAGGTCCTGGTTCCTCCTCCCTCACCCCAGTTTTGAGCCATGGTGACCTCAGAGAGCACGAGACTGTGGTTTTTATTTTTTTTTATCTTTGTGAAAGGAGTCTTGTTTGCTTGCTGGCCCTTGCACACCAAGGCACTGTTGTGTTACTTAAAATTGTAAATTATGTCTGTTTAAGAAAATGTCAGTGTTTTTTAAAACAGAATAACAGAACTGGAAAAGACTTGGCTGTGCTGTTTGTTACACGAGTTGCAGGCAGGCAGAATGATGCATTCACCATTATGAGCAGATTCAAGGAGACTAATGACTGCTGCTGCACAATATAGCTTCAGTTCTTTCAAGTAACATGATAGTTGTTTCTTTGCTTGCCAGCAAGATTATCTGAGCAATGTTAATGCTCATGCACTGACGTATGGGGGAACCATCAATATGGGGCTGTGCCTACCAACAATAACTCCCTGCCCCCACTTGCTAATTGAAATGACCTTTCTATTAAAAAAAAAAAAAAAAAAAAAAAAAAAATTAAAAAAAAAAATAGAAGATTTTAAGATAAATACAGCTTTGATGACGGGATTTGCTTTTCTCTGTAAATATGTTTATTTCTTATATATTCCTCAGGAGTTCTGTAAAACAGTTACTCAACTTTTGGATAGGACTAAGATATAATGAGTATTATTTGTTGACAGCCTCTAAAAGCATGCTAGGAAAATCATTCTTATTATATTAATGCTTGGCAACCATGTTGCTTCCAACGTGGATACTCACTGCATACCCAAGATCCTTTGAGAAAGAGAGTGAATTAAAAATATTCTGCTTCACCATTGACACCTGCCCTCAGATAAATTCCTCTTCTCTTATCCCAAATGGAGACTTACTGCTCCTCAATGTAGCAATACCAAAAAAAAAAGAAAAAAACAAAAAAGAAAAAAAGGAAAAAGCATTAAAAAAAAAAAAAAGCAGCTGGATCTTTGCTGTCAGTGTCTATTTTATCTGGAACAATATACAAACACAAAGGAACTTAGAGCAAGAACTGTTGTGCTTTGCAGTTTTTTGTCAGGAAATGCCATGAGAAAATGGCCTAAACATGTGGACTGTTTCCCTCTAGTTGCATAAGAGTCTGGCTTGGCTTTGATTCACCTTAGATATCCAGAAGAAATTAGAAGAGATGCACTGACTTTGTAGTGGCAGCTTTGTATATTTTTGTTTGTCCACTTGGTTTGAAATATTGCTCAATGCTTCTACTCCCTTCCTCAGCAGAGGTGCTGCCTTTCCTGTGTTTTTTCACCAAACATTGAGGTTAAGCTCTGCTCTTCAGTGGTGTCATTTTGGGAGCCCACAAATGAGGCTTCAGCCACAAGAAAATGGAAAAGATTATATTGACATATATGTTTTCTTACTAAATGAGAAATAAAAAAAAATACAACAGAGGGTTTCAAACTGGATTTGTCTGTGTGGGTGTACCATGCTTGACATGAAACATGTTTGCCAAATTTTTTTCCCATGAGAATCACAGTTTTGCTCATCTGACACCCAGGTATGCCATCAGAGGAACTGGGAAAATATGGTATTTCAGCCACTAGTATGGTGGCTCAGAGCTCTGGCCCCTTGAAGGTGGCAGGTCTGAACTCTGATTGCCCTTTTGCCTTCCACACTTGGGCACAGAGACTTCCCTGGGCCACCAAGGACTAAATTTTTTGGTTTTCTTTCTGTAGGTCTAGTTTTTGAATATTTAAGATTTTCAGAAAAGATCAGAGGTGCAATGCGAGGGATATTGAAGTCAAAAGGGTTTTCATAGAGTTACTGGTAGTAACTCTTGAAATTCAGACCAACCTTGAAGCCTGAGATTCAGACTAGGTGACCACAAATACAGCTAAAAACTGACCATGTGTTTGCATTAAACTGACATTAATGGGTACAATGATATGATACATATTTCCCTAATGTTTTTCCAAGCCAGAACAAATTCATCTCTGTGTATGAGTTGTCAGCTTCTAGTTCACAGGTGAATGGGAGGATAGAAATCTTTGAAAGTGTAGCTTTTGGATACATTGCAAAAGAAGGGAAAATGTTTTCTTTCTCTGGCTAGCAGCCACCACCATCTAATTTTAGCTGCAGTCTTCAAAGGCTGTGGAATAGGCACAGCCTCTTCCCCAAAATGTGATTTCCCTGGCCTTGACACATACTGGACTAAGTTGCTGTTCACTGCTAAATTTGCTTGCGTGCAGCTAAAGCCTGATAATCTTGGGTCTCAACTAAGCCAAAGCTCTTTAACTTGTTTTATTCTGCTAGGCCATATTAAAGAACAAAGCAAAACAAAAAGATCCAAATGAAATAAAAAAAAAAAAAACCAAAAAAACCCAACCAAACAAAACCCAACAAACCAAACCAACAAGGCATCTTACTACACCCTATTATTTAGAAAGAATTGGGTTAAGTTGGTAACAGCCCAGATGCTGAAGGAAAAGCTGTTAATGTTTCCAGAGAAGATGGTGCTCATGGATTCCTACAGACCCAATACTTGCATGAAGTTCATGATGAAAAAGGGAAAAATAAAGTGCTATTTGTCTTTATTCATGTTTTGTGGGTCAGTTTCAGACATAATTGTGTCTGCTTCTCTAAATCCACTTTCCTGCACTGTTTGGGTACATGCTAAGTGCCTGAGATGGATAAGGTGCTCATATGAGTAACATCACACTGCTAAACAGCTGCTACCTTCCTTCCCACACAGCAGTGTATTGACAAGGGGGGAAAAGTCCTGATATTCCTCCAATGCTGTGTCTGGATATCATCCCCTCTTCCACATGCATATATGGACCCACACATATAATTTTCAGTAGGATTCCTCACAGATTAAAGGTTATATTTATTTTATAGGTATATTTATACTACTTCTTATGTACAAACAAGTTTTCTTAGAGTCATGTTTGCAGTCCTCTAAATAAAACTGAAAAATATAATGGAGACAGAGGATTTATTATATATTTAGAATTAATTTTAGACATTTTGCTTTTTTAACTTGTAGCTCTTCAAACTGTGCTGAGCAAACCAGTCTACAAAAGCTAAAACATATTTCTCAGAATAAGAGTGTCTTCTAAAATGTGCAAAAATTGGAAAAAAAAAAAAAAGAAAGGAAAAAAAGGTTTAGCATGATCCTACTTCCCTCCATTTTGATTCTACTTCCATTTCTCACAGAGTTCAAGCAGGGCATTCAGGTCTTTCATTTTAAATGTGAGAAGCAAAGGGCTCATATTCCAGCAGCTGTCTTTTAGAGCCTCATTTCTGCTCTGACCTTGCTTTCTTGCCACTGTTATTGGCATCAATCATTGTTTACAGAATGAGAAAGTTCCACAGCTAATTATTCTGCTGTCCAGTCCCCTTTTAAGTCTGTCTTCTAATAACAAGACATAGGATCAGACATCCATGTGCATGCTAACTTCATTCCTCAGCTAAAATGCCATGCTTTATCTGGCTGAGGGTGGGATTTCCCAGGAAGCCTAAGAGGGTTAGGTGGCTGAATCTCATTGAGGCAGGCTCACATTAAAAAAAAAAAAAAAAAAAAAAAAAAAAAAAAAAAAAAAAAAAAATCACATTTTAAACCTCAAATCATGTGGAAAAAAAAAAATCATTTAAAGACTAAGTCTGATTTAAGTTCTTGACTAAACTCATGGACCACTGGGGCCCCATTCAAAGTGTTATAATGCATATAGACAGCCCAAGACTGTGAAAAGCCAATAAAAGGAATAAATAGGACACAAGGGCTGGAGAATAGGTTTATACTTGTTTTTCTAACCATTCCATTAAAAGCAATGAAAGTCTGTTTCTTTTCTCTTCACCTCCGCTAATGACTCTCCTCCAAATAGCTCATGGAGACTTTTAGAAAGGTTTCACAGGAAAAAGAGAATGTGTATGGCAACTGTTGGAGCAAAAACTGGTTTCCCCACTCCATCTGCCTGATATCTGCTAGACATCCCTATAAAGAGATCAGAGGGAATGCTTGTGTCAGTCAAAACTTTCAAAAAACAGGGTTCAGATAAGTAAATATCAATTGATTCAAGTAAGGTGATCAGATGCTCACAGTGCTCACATGTGTTTGTGGTTTACTTTTATTTTTTGAGATGCATTGGCCTCAGCTATAAGGTAGAAAGTACATAAGGAATTTTAATTGCCACTCCTCAAAAATCACATTCTTGAGCAAACCTGGCTTACAGGAGAGATTAATTTAATGTATAGACATAAAAACAAAACTTTGGGTTTCCAAAGTTCCTCTTTGGAATATGCTTGGCAAGCAGATTTCCAAATTTTCATTCTTTCCATGTCAGCATCCCATGGCTACCCTAGCAGTCCCACCACAGCTGAAGAAAACTAAGCATAAAAAACAGGCACAAGGCCAAAGAGTGATATTCACCCCACTGAATAGGAGGCAATGCAAAGTCATCCTATCTGGTGGGAGTTTTGGACAGGGCTAAGAGTTTAAGCAAGACATGTGAGGTTCTTTAGTGACATAGGGGGAACTGCTGGGGATGAGGGACAAAAAAAGCTGGTTCCTTCTCATTTTCCTTGACATAACTCTGCATCCCAGAGGAACTGGGGAACCAGGACTGAAGTGACTCCTGGAGGGCTGGAAATTGAAGAACTGCACTTGTGCCCCTGATCCTCTGAAAGACACCTTGCTGGACTCAAGAGCATTTGAAGCAGCTTTCTCCTTCTTCTATCCTGATATTCATATTTTCTCTGATCAGTGGAAGACTTGTCTATATGCTTGTCTGGTCTATTTCCACGTCTGAACTAAGAATATTTTTATATCATGAGCTGTTCTAAAAAGGAAACACATGGGCACTGGCATAGCTCCTAATACTGTACGTTTTAAGATTAATGCCAGCCAACAGCAGCAGGGGAAAACTGTGAGCCTTAAGAAGGTGGAAAGAAATCCTGCTCAGAAAGAAATTGCCTTGGTTTGGGGTGCTGGAAATATCCCAAAAAGCTGAGCTGGTGAAAGAGGAATTTTACCAACCCTTGCATCCAAGCAAGCAGCAGCAGCAGCTAACTTCTGCTTGTCTCTTTTGGAACAGTGACAGCTGTGAGCAGGATAAGATCCTTGAAGCCCTTGGTGTGCTTTGGAGAAACACAACCACCCAGACTAAGAGCATGCAAAAGCATTTGTCAGCACTGCTCTACCACCATAGCGTGGTGGAGGAACAAGAGAAAGAGTGAGAAGTTTGATGAGGGACAGGGAAAGGCCATCCAGTGATGGAAGCAGGAGAGTGTCACAGAGCCATGTCCATCCATCTGCCCATCCAGCTGGACCTGGAGTCAAACACCTGCTAAGGACCATGGAGGAGTCAGCACCTTCCATCCAACAGCAGCAGTCGGGATTGTTATGAAGGGATTCTGAGCAGCTGTTTCACAGAAAGAGACAAAATCCTGTGCAGAGGCACAGGGACTGCCCTTGATGTTATCATTACCCTGCTGGCCCACCACATCCTCTGGTCTAGATCACAGAGGCAGATGTGCACAACACTGTCCCCTTTGTCCTGCCACCGGCACCTGACAGAGAGCTGGCAAACCTGAGCCTGATCCTTTCTTCAGGGCTGGAAAAGGCCCTTCACAACCTCTTTTCCAGCTGGCATTTCCCTCTCTTGCCTGGTTTCCTGATGGCTGTGTGACAGCCCCTTGCCCTACCTGCCTGTGTGCACAGCTGAGAAACAGCTGCAGAGGTGGAAACACTGCAGCCAGATGCTGCTGACAGAGCAAGGAGAGGAAAAGAGAGCTGCTGAGCATCTGCCAAGACAGAAGTAACTCAGAACAAAATGCCACAGTGAGAACCATGTGAAAAAATGTCATTTTAACCTTTTAGAAATGAGCCCTGTTAATATGGGTGTGTGACATTTTTGAAATTCTTCTCTCTATAATTTCTTCTTTCATTTGGAGTTATCTCTTCATTCATATCCATGCAATTATATTTCTGGGCAAATTTGCAGTTTCTGAAGAACTTACAGGTGTTTAGTTACAATTTAATCTTAGGATATTGGCCCCTGCTCCTCTTCCCTGGGACAGGAATCTGGAAAACGTGAGGCCATCTTTCCAGACTCAGAGTTTTTGTCAGCTCTGTGGTCATGAAGTGATTCCTGGCTGCCTGGCTGCCCATTAACTAGGCAATGTGAGCAAACAGGAGCTTGTGTGCATTGTGCCAACCTACACAGCTGCTTTTGCCCCAGGTGGGTGTTTATTGCATCAGGAAAGCAAGCACAGAGAACTGTCACCTTTCCTTTTAGTGTGTCATTAGGGTGGGATTTTTTTCCATCCAGGTAGATTGGTGAGTCAGATGAATGTAAGTAAGAAAGGTTTGAGTCCATGGGAGTAGGAGCTAGCACACATGGGGTTTACTCTCAGCTTTGTCACTCACCTACAAGGGCACTTCACATGACAGAGTGTCATGTAAACAAAGGCAATTTTTTGTTACAGAATGTGTGATAATACTATAAATGAGCTCAGCTGAGACACTTTAGGAATTAAATTAACAGAAATCAATGTTAACATGAGGACCAGGAGACAAGATGACAGAGACAGCCCAGAGACCTGACTGGGTCTTTTGAGTGAATTCTTATTGCACCTAATTGTTTTGGAAAATTACAGCTGACCATTGTCTTTACTCATCTGTAGTTGCTGCTGTCACTGTTTCTATAGTGTTTCTAAAATTGTATGTATCATCAGTATTTCCAATGATACAGATATACACAGACACACATCTCTGTCTCCTGCATTTTACTAGGATATATCATATAGTTTTGCTGTATTCATTTGATCATGAATTCTATAATTCCTAGGACAAATAGCAGAGTTCTTCTCCCAGCCTGGTAAACACCTGATGGTGGTTTGGAGAGGCAAGCTCCAGCATGAAGCTTGGAGTCCAGGTTGCAGAGGAAGACTCAGCAGGAAGGCTGGGAACTACTGACAGGTTCTTTGCTCCTCTTGCTTTTTCATCTCAGTATTCCAGGGTGCTGTACACTTCTTCTCTAGAGATTTATAGATTCAAAGACCCACAGGATGGTTTGAGTTGGAAGGGACCTTAAGGATCATCTAGTTCCAAGGCAGGGACATCTTTCCCTAGATGAGGTTGCTCAGAGCCCCATCCAATCTGGCTTTTAAAACTCAGAGCTTTGAGATCCAGCATGCCTCATTTGTTTGGCTGGATAAACATGCAACAGCTTTTCAAAAAATGAAGATAAAACACTTGTGATTCAGAGTTAAACTCCTGTTCAGTGCAGAGAGATTTATTATTATTTTTGCTACTGTTATTTGCGTTTTAGGTGACACTACCCAATAACTCCATTTATCTGGCTAGACATTTACAAATACCTTGTGCTAGCTATTGTACAAATGCATAAAAGATAGCTCCTGCTCCAAATAGCTTACATAAATTTCACACCCCTAGCTCATTCAACAAACTTTCTGAAATATTTCTGAAGAAAAACACTGTTGTTGGTATAGGATCAATAATTTTCTAGCAGTTGATGTTCATGTGGAAGTTATGTTTTTAAAAGGTAGGAAACATAATGCACATTTTCTTCCCTTTCCTAATTTTTTCTCATCTTTGCACTATTTTTAAAAGTTTTTCTGATTGTCTATTTCCATTACACTTATATCCTCTTCTCCATGACCACTTATTTCTGTTTTCTTTTATACTCTGAAAAAAGACAGAGTATTTATGACAGGTGCAAAATGAGATGAAAACTGACAACATATGAAACACTTTACTCATAGGAGTGAAAAGTAAATCTTCTCACCATTCAAGAATTCACCCTCCTTCCCTTTCATTCTAAAGCTGCTGTGTGTCCTAGGAAGCAGAATTCACAGCTCTGTCTTCTCAGTTTTTCAGGTGGTTTTGGAAAGGAGATAGCTTGTGTTAATCAGCCAATGGGTCTGGAAGGCAAACAAGTAGAAATGTGGTCTTGCTCCCAGCATTTTCTCCTTGCTTCACTTTGACCTCTGGTTTTCTGTATTTGGCTTCTCAGTTGATGGCTACAAACTATGTAGGATTTCTGCACTGTGTTGCTTCTGTGTGCTGCTTCTACAGGTAATTCTGGCAAGGACAGAAGGTGACAAGCAATCTCTAGGTGTCTCTTCAGATAGCAGCCCCCTGAAAAGGCTTTCTAGACTCAAAAAAATGGCCCTAAGAAAGAGTGAGACTGGGTAGCACAATGTTTTTATAGCCTTTGCTGAAGAAGCAATTCAGATTCCTATGGAGATTCTTAACCAGGGAAAGAAAACCAAACTCTGTTCAGACTAGATTAAACAGAAGAGAGTATTTCACAGAAAAGTTATATTTTAAGCATGCAATATTTTTATCTCCATATATAAAGAAAGCACCACCCTGGTAATTAAAGCTAACTAATTTTGGGGGGGAAGGAAAGCCCTCTTTTCACATTCAGCTCCCCTTGCACTGTCCTTCCATCCAAAACCACAACAGAAGGCAAGAGATCTTGGAATAAAGGGCACACATTTTAATATGGTTTTATATTCTTTTGTGGTGCTAATGAAGCCTTATGTTATTATAGTGGTATGTATCCTCACGTGTAGTTACAGAAATACTTACAAAAGTTACATAAATATATAGATAATTTATACAGATTATACAAATACTTGCTATCCAGGCTCAAAACCTAGGGAAAACTTTGAAGATAACAAGAACAAGGCTATGTCTGTGCAAGGCTTTTTGCTTTATGGATACCCAAAGGAAAGCAAAGGTAAAAGAAAAAGGAGACATGCAAAAATCAGAATCAAGTTAGAATTAAACATGTTTTAAAGGATTCCATAAATTTAGACATGAAGTACTCAAGGGAAGACATTTTTCTCCTGAACAGCTCTGCAAAATACCACTTGACACCCCATCTCCCTTTCAAAATTACATCAAGGAATTAACCTGGCCTAAAGCAAGACATGTTAAATCAAATACCTCAATATTTAGGATTTTACAGAAAAATAGTGAACCTTCCACACATTCACCTACCAGCATTCAGTTCAGCTCCTGCATTTCTGGGTGAGTCCACTCAGGATTCAGGGATTCAGATGGGAGAGGAATTTTTGAGACTAACATTTGCAAGAGCCACTGTTGAGCTATATCTGTGGAAAAGTACTGATGGATTTCTAAACATGACTAAAGACAGCAAGCTGGGGAGCTCGAAGGCATGATAAAGTTTTACATCCTTAAATTGAAATGATTGGTCTTCCAGCAATGTTGGTGATCCACAGCCCCTATAGATGTGGTTGTCTTCTTCCCTTCTTTCCCTCACATCAGGTTTTTCCTCCTCAGACTAAACAATTGTTATAGCTTAAAGGTAAATATGCACCTACACATTATCTGCCCACTTATGGTCATCACCATTAAGAGTTTGCAGTGCCTTTTTCTTGAGTATCTGCTGACAATGAGCTAAGAACTTGTACTAAATGCTGACTTTGTAGTACCAGCCAATACATGTATCCATCACAGCATAAAAGACTATTCAGAAAGTCTTCTGAATAACTCAGCCAGACCCATCTGACTGATAGAACAATAACAAGGAATGTTTTTTTGGTGATTTTTAATAAAATTGCTAACCACTACCTGTTGACATTATCATTTGACTTGGTTTTACTTTGAAACCTCTAACAAAAGTTGGCAAAGGCTGCATTAATTTTACTGTTCAAGTACAATGGTAGGTGATGTCCCCAAAACTAGGTATGAGACTGTACTCCTTAAAACCAGTTGAAACCAATTGCACTTGAACTATGCAGGAAATTTGTGAACAACTGCTGTTTAATGAAAGAGAACATCTAGTGATTTCTGACCTCTAGTGCTCAGTCTTTTCACTTGAAGAGCCCTGTTGAAGCAGAGAAAATTGGACATCACTTTTAAGTGCAGAAGTAGGGAATTACAATACATTAGTATACCAGGGCTTTATGTACCTATAAGCCTGGAAATATGGTCAGCTCATCCCAAGCAAAGTGTTCATTGGCTTTTTTTTTTTTTTTTTTTTTTTTTTTTTTCTTTTTTTTTTTTTTCTTTAGAGACTTGACTGTTTCAAAGGACAATTTTATGCAATTGTTAATTTCTCTTTGCAAGCTTTAATAGGGCTGACTATATCTCATCTCTTCTTCTTCCCCTTGCACAACACTGTATATGCATAATACATGCTTTTTAGGGCATTCTGCAGCAAGAAATATTCAAATAGAAACTGATGTGACATATAGGACTTTTGCTTCAGAAGATTTTTCCAGAAAAAGGAAAAAAAAAAAACAAACTCTATAATAGTCTTCAAACAGCTTGCACTTGTAGGCCAACTGTAATCTTCAGATCTAAACAATGCAGACTTAAACCTCTAGTTATTATTTGCATTTCCACTGAACTGGAAAAGGATAGGGCAAAATGAAAAAAAAAACAAGGAATGAAATGCATCTGTCTTGGAATGATGAGATAAAATGCAAGAACCTCACTCTTGGTTAAAAATAATTTTATAGAGAAAATATTTCTCTGGCTTTTTTCATACTACCAAGAAGAATGTGTTACTCACCAGAAGCCTTTTGCAAACAACTGTTTTGCTATTGAATATGTGGCTTCAATGTCATAGAGCTAGAACTTTAAGACCAGGACCACCTAGGAATCCAGAGGAGGATTTCTAATCCAACCACCTCAAAACAGAAAATGGTAAGCTCGAGACTGTTCCATCTTCCTCTTCTTTTTCCTTACCACCGACTTTTCCTTTCTCTGTCCTGAATCAAAAGCGCTATTCAGCCTGCAGCCATATGTGAGCAATCACAGCTTGACACAGGGCACTCACAACACCTCCTCCAGCCATCTCCTCTTAGACTGGAGCACTGCCACTGGTGTGTGCTGTGACTGCTGTGGCTTGTGCAAGCTGCACCGGGCAGCAGCGGGCACGGCGGGACAAGGAGCAGCAGCCACAGCCCCAGCAAGAGGAGCACGGCCATCTGACAACAGAGCAGGGTCACAGGTCACCCCCAGCTCCTTTCCTAAGTGGCCCTGATGTGCTCCATGAGTGTAGACCAGCAAAGAGACTCCGAGTCAGGCTTCAGATTGACATTTGTTTTCGTTTTTCGGTGGCTTCAGAGCACACAGGGGTCGTTGAACTGTTCATGCTGGCGCTATTTTGCATTCATGGTCTGGAGGAAAATAAAGTCCTAACCTCTGACCTTTCATTAGAGTAGAGCACACAGGAGGTTAGAGGTGAAAAGGAAAAAAAAAAATTAAAAAAAAGGAGGGGAAAAAAAGTGTTATTCTCCCTCCAAAAATAAGTGGTTCCTGTTCATGTTGCAGGTCTGGGTTGTCACTAGCACAGTACTGGATTTGCTAATAGGTAAAGTTATAATGTACTGTGGTACAGTGAAGTACCACAGAAGATTCATTTTCTTCAAGCATAGTTGCAGTAGCCCTTTTCTCTGAGTTTTATATTCTTTGACAAGAACAGCTGCATGGCCTATCAGGATGAGGGTCCATGCTGAAGAGGGACTTAAGTCCAAGACACTAAAGCTGTTCATTTTGCTGCTGCTTCCAGTATCCTTCAGTATTTCATTCTCAAATTATTTTCACTTTATTTATGCTAACTACTTCCTAGGATTTTTTCTTTTTCTGTCTTTTTTTTCCCCCGAGAAAAATCGCTTGTTTTTGCAACTCAGATGCATGTGCTTCCCTGAGAAAACATGTATTTTTCCTGGTTTTCTCCCAACATTATTAAATAAACACCACCAAAAAGTCCAGCTGATACTATGAGAAGTCCACTGATGTACTGAAATAAGGGAATGGGCTTGTGCATCCTTGTGCAAGCCAGCAGACAGACAGAAGCAGTTTCAGAACTCTTTGTGTGCTCTACACACACCACCTGAATATTTCAGCCAAAGGCCTGATTTTCCACTGCTTTTCCCAGTCTAGTAGTTTGTACCGATGTAAACTCGATAAACTGCTCAAGCTCCTGGCTCAAGCCTGATGCTATGCTTGCTCTTTCCATGGTTTAAAGGGATGCACACAGTGCCAGGCACTGTGAAGTACAGGAACAGTCCATCAGGCCAATGAAACAGCTGTGAGCCTTAGACCTCTCCTCTGAACCAACAGGAAATCTAAACCCACATCCCAGAAATATTTCAGCGCCTGAGGCTGGCAAGGCTAGCCCTGGAAAGGACTCTGCTTCTGACACTACCCCTGGGGCTCACCAGCTCCCTGCTCCTCCCCTCCCCAGTGAGACCCTTCTGGGCCAGAAAAAGCAAATTCATTCTCCACTGTACCTGGTTGTAGTTAGATGTTTAGGCACAGCTCCAAGGAGACCAGGGCAGATATCCAGGGAAATTTAAACTTGCAGCACGCTGCTAGAAACCTTTTGCCAAAATGAATCCTGACTAAAACCCATCAGGATGCCATTCCTGATGGCTCCTGCAATATTTCAGAGCTGTTTCATGAAGAGCAGGAGTGTGTTTTGTGAGGTTGGTTTGGTTTAGTGGGAGTTCAAGACCCCTGTGAATTAGGTAGAAACACATAAGTTGTGTTTGACAAAAGGATATTTGGATGGATCCAGAGCTGCAACTTGCTGCCAAGCTCTTTAGAGGTACAAAGATCTGCATGTTTCCCTGGACTCAGTTGTACCTCCCTTCTTCTACTAATGCAGTTACACTGAGAAATCAGTAAGTCTCACTTTCGGTGCATATTTTCAAGAATCCAGTCAGCATAGTTCAAAGACACAGTGTATTTGTTGTATAACTTTTCTGTTGTTACATTTAGGATATTCTAATTTTAAAACGTTTTGTTTTGGTTTTTTTTTTTCAGTTAAATATGTACGTTGTGTTTTTTAATTATATCATATTGTTTCCTTCCCTGTTTTGTAGCCAAAGTAATAAGCCAATAGAGAATAAATTTTGACATTCATATCTGGGTGTAACATGAAAATTTCACTCTGCTATGGTCTCACTGCTATATTGTGCAATAAGGAATGAAAGCAAACAAGTGTGATTTATGCAACTATTCCCACTGAGAACTGTGAATTATAAACTCAGAGATTAAATTCCCTGGTGGAATTGATAATATCTGCAGTCAGGTTACAGCACAGCTCAAATTTGTTGAGGGTGAATGAGATAGGAAGAATTTTATTCTGTGGACTTTTTAAGGAACTTGAACCTGCATGGATTTGTGTGAAATAAACATGAAAGATTTGCAGAAACCTTCAATGAGAAATTAGCTTTGTATAAGCCCAATTACTTGAAATGAAATTTATTCTCCCAGCTATTTCCTGAACTGCAATGGAAAACAAAGGAGACCTGGTGAAGGCTGAGATGTGTTTGCATAGGTATTTTTAGCAGATAATCCACAGCACAATTCCAGTACCTAAGCAAACAATGGCGAAAATGGTGAGCATTGTAATTGCATGCCAATTGCAAAATTGTGTGTGCACCAAGGAGTTATTCTTAGCCTTTACCTTGAGTTACCTGAGGGTGTAACTGAGATACTGCACAGCTCAGTGCCAAAATGGGGCTTCACAGAGCAAATTTCTGGGTCTGCATGGAAGCCAACAGAATTTAACTTAACTCAGATCTTTCTGAGTACTCTGGAGCCACAGACCTGTAGGTATGAGGAGGCACAAGAAGTTGATATTAATGAAAAATGCATGCTGCAAAGTGAAAAACAAACTGTGCAGCACTGCAAGGAGGAACATTGTATAATTTTGCCTCTGGAGGAAGAAATGGATGAGGAAGATACAGATAAATGCCCCTGCAATAAGCACTGCCACTGGCTAATTCCTACCCTCAATACATTTATTCTGTGCCAGCTTTTCCTTCCTGCTTTCTCCTTGTGGTTATCATCTAGACAAACCTAAGAGCAACACAATTGTTACACTCTACAAAATTATGCAGACTTGGTGTAAAATCACATGAATACATTTTTTTTCTAAGGTCTGACTTCACTGTTAAAACACGAGACATGCTCCTAATTGAGTTTCCAAAAACCCTTTCTTGAAGTCAGCTGGGTCCATAGAGGGAGTTATGTTAGGAAAGGCTTTTCTGAATCACACCTGGTAGTGAACTGTAATTAGACCTCGTTATTTATGGAGGGCAAATAGGCACCTAACCAATTTGGATCTGTGGCTGAAAGAAGCTGGATGTGGGATCATATCCTGGGCTAAAGAACCCTCTGTTGCTTTGAGATGTTATATTTACTGTGAGAACACAAACAGCTATCACAGGTCAACTTGAGTTATGCAAATATGGCTTAAGAAAGGCAGAACATCTACATCCCTTTTTAAGGAAAATAAAAATGTCAGAGGGCTTTAATTTTACTTAGAGGAAAGAAAAACTCAGAAATTTGTGGCAAATTTAAAATATTTGTCCTCATGAAAATGAAATTTCATTTCTTAAAGAACAAAAATGTCTAGTTAAAAATATATAGTAATTTAGAAAGTATTAATATATAAAATAAATGTGCATAGGTACCTTGCTTTTGAACAATAGTGGTTGTACAAAATACTGAATATGATGCTTCTCTACACACCTGAATGTATTTGCTACCTGTTGATACATTCCTGTGATAGGAAATAACTATTAAATCTTGAAAAGAGAAAGCAAGACTGGTGGTGGTTTCCACATGAAACAAGAGCTCATGGCTTTCAAAGAGAAACCCAGTGAGTTTGCAGCTCTATGATACAGATAAGGAAAGCTCAATTCCAGAAGCAAAATTGAAAATGAAGATGGTCATCCTTTCTCAAGGGAGGATTTCTGTCTGCCTGAGCCCAGGCACTGCCTCCTCTGATCCTTGTCCGGGTCCAGCAACCTTTTGACATGCTCTGGCCTAATTTTAAAACTATAGCATATTTTACCCCTTTTCTCTGAGTGGTAAGGAACCATTAGATTGTTAGTTACAGAAAGATGCTTGTGAGCTTCTGAATTAGTCAGGTCATCCACACTTGCACAGGCTGTCAACCTCACAGGGTTCCCAGCAATAAATCATTCCTCAAATCCAGTCAGGATCTCATGTCTGTAACAGCCAGAAATAATTTAGACTGACGTTTCTAATTTATAAACTGCATTTTGCAACTTTTGTCATATTTTATTGTACCTTACTGGCCCAGATCTTTGCCCCAGTCCCATCCCCAGCCCTTACCTCACACAGATGTAAAAATTTTGGAAATGTTGCAAGTCTGAACAGCAAATATTTTCCTTGGAAATTATGGAGGGTGAGGAGATGGAAGGAGATGTTCAGAAAAAATATCCATTTAGGGAAAAATTCCAGTATCATTGTAAACATTACTTTAAACATTCTTGCACTGTTCATTCTGAGACAGAGTATTTCACATGAAAGACTCCCTTTTTTTTTTCTCCTCCAATTTTCCCTACCAGACCCAGGGAAAAAAGAAGCCCTTCCAACACTAACTTTTTCTGTGTGCATTTCCAGGATTTTTTTTTTCCCAGGCTCTGAAATTTCTGAACTTGAAAACATGTAGGTTGTATGACATGTGAAAGTCTGAGTCACTTGAGGGAGTGGTTGTATCCACAACGTACTAAGTCTGCAGGAATAAAAACTTCTCTTCCTGTGGAAATGTGGGAAGAGCTCTCCCAGACAGTTTTGGTGAGGCCAAAAGCCTTTTTCAATCAATTCTTTCAGTTTTTCTCTTGGTAGATGCTGTTCCATCCTCCCTACTTTCTTGCACTTAGGCTCAGACCATCTCAGCTCCAAGATCTGAGCGAGATGTGATTGTTATTTATCACAGAGCCTTTGGCTTGCTGTACAATAGCAAGGCTCTGCAGCTGGGAGGTATTTGGGTAATGTAGAGGTGTATATTGATCAGGATCCATGCATGCTCTCCTACCTGCATCCAGCTGAATGCATCCAGGGAGCACAGCTCACACAGCCCAGCGCTGTCAGCTTTTTCTTTCCCTGCTATTTAGGGCTCTGCTGTATTTTCCTCAACATCTCTCCCAGTTGCCAGTCTAAGCCTTTACCTGATGAGTGATAGCCCTGATTTATGCAGCTGGGATGTGGACTCCTGCAGCTGCTCCTGCTGCCTGAGCATTTCTCAGTGCTGTCAGGGGTTCATTAGAAGGAGGAGATACAGGATGGAACCTGTCAGCCTGTGGGCACGGTCTGTGCTGCAAGCCATAATGCATGTGGAACACTGGAAGCTGCCACACGGGCAGAGGGAAGGCTGCTCTCCCCTACTCTGACATGCTTGCACACAAATACACACAGACATTTATAGAAACTGGTAGTCAGTCTATAGATAAGGGAGAAGAAATATGGGTAAGAGTAAATATTCTGTATGTGGCAGAATGCCGCTTGCACTATCACATACTTAAATATTTCAGGCTTTCTAATAATGCCTCCTGCAATACCAGTAGGCATGTAGAACCTGAAAGTGGTTTCTATGTCTGTCTCTATTTTATGCATTATTTTGTGCTTTTGCTAAGTCAAAGTCTCTATTCCTTCAAAGCAAAACTGGTTTATTGATCCAAGATCTCTAAAAGCCCGTATTGTATTCTAACAACTGCATTAGAGAAGGGGGAAAAAATAACAACAAACTACCTTCAAAACATTGTCTGATGTTTTGAATGAGTGTAGATCTATCTTTTTTGCCTACTTTCCTTTTCCTGCAGGGCTTACACATTTTGCTGGGAGACACATGGACCAAAGAGGCAGCAGAGCCAAGGCTTTGATGTGCAGCCTGGCCACCAGGACAGCTGCCTGGGGCAGTGCACCCAGGGCTGGGCAGCAGCAGCGTGCTCAGAGGGGCAGCTCAGAGCTCCAGGGTGGCTCCTGGGGCCTCACCAGCACCTGGCAGCCAGAGCATGGCATAATTGCCTATAGTATTTCATCAGGGTGACAAAAAACCATTTGACCAGCAGTGAAGCTCTTTGTTGCCCTCTGCAGGGGCAGGGATCAGGAACATTATTCATCAGATATTGAGAAGAAAAAGGGATAATGGAGAGGAAAGAAATAAAAAAGGTGGTTAGAAGAGTTTTGGAAGAAGACATATCCTTGGCAGCAAATGTTGATACATTTCAGGTTCTTTAAGAGCCCTTCCATTGTTCAGTGATTTATACATCTGGCTGTATTTTAAAGAGCTGACATGTTTAATGCTTTAAGAAGATAAAGGTTTTCTGCTCAAGAAAAAGGGATGTGTGTGCTCTTTTCATCATTACTTTGTTTTTACTGGAGGAGATAATGTGGTGTTTGCTGAAAATTAAATTAGTTACGTATATGTGTCCAAAATGTATGTTGTCCATCATTAAGTTATTCACAATTGCTTAATTTCTGCTGCCCAAATAAAGATAATTGATCTTGTGAAATCAGAGCAGACAAGGAAAAAACAACCACAACTTCTTAAAAAGGCAATGGTATCTGGAGGAAGTCTATAAGGAAGGCTCTGATCCACTTTTCTAAAAGGATCACTAGGAACACAAAATATTTTATTCTGCTGCGTTATACTTATTTTTAATTGCAAAGCAGCTGAACTATCTAAAAGGTAGAAGGAAAATCATTAAGTACAAAGCAAAAATAGAACAAGAGCTCCATTAGCAAAGTACCTTTCTCTGCTGTCTCAGCTTTTCAAGGTGATGAGATGACAGCTTCATGTTTAAGTTTTCACAGATTTCTTTACAGGCACATAACCCATGAACTTGTGACTGAGATATACACATTAGACATGCATTCATAAATGAACATCGATCAGGATTTAGAATACTTGATGATGAACTTGTGCTGCTTAGGTTCCTTGAATATTAACATCATCTTACAAAATTCTCTATGTTCCAATGTACCTTATGCTTTACAGGGTATTTCTGGGTTCTGCCTTTCAAAGACCTCAGAATCACGGATTCTATGCTGAATAAGGAGATCAGGTGGCTGCATTTGGGACCTGGAGTAGAGATTTTATTTCGATTAATACAGCTGATTTACACATATTTTCCATGTAATTCTGCCCTGGAACACAAGGAGGAGAAAATATGATAAATAGAGGGGAAAAAGCCTTTACCACCAGTCTTTCATTTTTTGTCTGATCCTATGCCCTGGCAGCTGAAAACAGAGCTCCCATTGCCTTTGGTGGATTTACTAGGAGAGTAGAAAAGAGATGCCAAAGATCTTAGGTCTATATTTTGGTTTTATGACATCTTTCAGTGGACAATGAGGCTGAAAGTGCTGCAGTGCTCACTGAAGTTAAGTCTAGGCTGTAGGGATGCCTGTCCCCTGTTCTCTCTCACATTCTGAGTGCTCAAACTGGTCTGGCCAAAGTATCTCTCCTTTCCCACACACATTAAATGCTTCTTCCAATTCTGCCCCTGAAGGAGCTGGAGATGGGATGGAGCCTGGCAGCCTGATGGCTGCTGCTTTGGGGGAGCTGGGGGAGCTGTGTTTCTGCCTGGCAGAGACTGCACTGCCAGCAGCCACCACCCTTCCTCTCTGTGCTGGCTGAGAGAGAGTAGCTGAGCCATCTGGGTGGCACCTGCTCCTTGAGCAGCTTTCCCTGGACTCTCCTGGGAGAAGAGAGCCAGGTGGGAGTGCCTTACTGGCTAGGTCTGGCACTTTGGCTGCTGGTCAGGACTGGTGTGTAAGAATGGCTGGCTGCCTCAGACCAGAGGGCCCCAAGAGCAGTGTCCTGTCTCTGGAGGTAGCTGAGGACAGACTGGAAGGATAGGATGTAAGGACTGTCAGGAAGGATATAAGAACAGGCAAGGGCCATGTATTTCTGTTCCCCCTACCTCCCATGGCTCAGGGATGTCCTGTAGCTTCAACCATGCCTCTGTGCTCAGGAGCCTTCTGTTAATTTTTCTCCTGTTATCTTGTCTAATCACTTCTTGGAACTCTTCAAGCCTTTGACAACAGCAACATCCTGTGGTAACAAATTTCCATAGTGTAATGGGTTAAAAAAATGTACTTCCTTATTTATTTATTTTATTTATTTATTTATTTATTTATTTTAAACCTACCACCTGCTAATTTCATTTGAGTTTCCTGGCTCTAGTGTTGTGACAGATCCTTCTGCACCTTCTCTATGGTGTTCTTGATTACACAGACCTCTGCATGGGTCTCTTCTGATTAACTCTTCCTTTTAGGAAAGCTGTCCCTTGTCAGGTTCTACAGGCTTTGCAAATGGTTTTAGCCTCACTGATACAGAGAATGATTGATGCTTTAAATATCCATCAGGTGTTGCAACATGTCTCCTAAACACTACCTTTCTTTTCTCTTTAGCAATTTAATCTCATTGTATTCTAGGTGGCATCAGTTGCAAGTCTGTTCCTGTCTTGAATTTACTGCTGGCAGACTACAGATACATAACAATCACACAGAATATTTTACAGATATGACACAATATGAACATCTATGTGATCTATCACTATGGTAGTTAATTTCTCTTACATTTAGCTGATTCTGGGTCAAAAAAGCTCTCTATTACATGAAAAAAATAACCTTTTTACACCTTAGTTTTTTTTTCATGTGAAATAGCTTCAAAGATGAACATGCAGAAAGCTGTGATAGCATGCAGTATCTGCTGCAAGGGAGCAGTCTAAGTTTAGTATCTTCTGTGTTTTAAATCAATAAAATGTACAGGCCTGCAAGCAACAGGGAGAGGTAGACTTGATAAATTACTGCTTATGAAAGGTGAATAAAAATACAGGGACCTACAGAACTGCAGCAGAGCCTTACTTGGAGGGGGAAGGGAGCTGAGCATTTGACTTTCTCCTTTTCTGCTTGAAACTGCTGCTCAGTCCCTGAAGTTGCCAGCTCGTCTGTTTGATGGCTTGGCAGGGCTCTGCCGGGAAATGTGCAAATTGCAGCTTGTGGGAACAGGGGAAAAACACAGGAACAAGACTAATGTGGAAGAAGAGCATCTAACCTCACAAAATCAGTTTTTAACCTGGAACTGCCAGGCCTGGTTAAGGAGAAGGATTGGTTTCTTGTAACTTTAATCACATTTGAAGTAGTTAGCCTATTAAGCCTTGTTTATTCCATGATTCTATTAGCAGCTTTGATCCATGTCTGCAGCTCTTCCCCACATTAGGAGATGTATAACGTGTGGCTGCACAAAAAGAAGTGGGAGGAAACCTTTTGCCCATCACTGCAATAAAATAGCTGCCTTGTGTGTGGTTCAGGGAGGATGATGAAGCACTGCCCTACCCTGATCATACATACCCCTGGGAAAATGACAGCAATCTCTGGGGAAGAGGATCAACAGAGGAAGTAAACACTGCATGGCTGGATGTGGCAGTCACACCTCTTAAACAACCATCCTGGAAGAGCAAATCTCAGTAAAACAGTGGTCAGGAAAGCAGTGGTATTCTCAGTCTGGTTGGGTCAGAAATATTGCAAGAACAGGAATATAAGAGATATTTAATACTTCTGCTGTCCCTTTCAGGCAAAGGCTGGCAGGGCAGAGTCATGGGAATCTGCAAAAGAAACCAGACTGAACTTTTGATCTAAAAAAAAAGAAAAAAAAAATCGCGTCACTTTCTTAATCCAAACCCACAGGCTTCAACTTTATGAGGACACTCATGTTTTGCCTTTTTTCTGTGGTTAGACACCCATGATAGAATTGAAGAGTTATGCCTGTGCTAGACAAGCTACAATTTAATATCCATTAAATACTCTGTAGATGGTTTTAAAAAGTACTCTGGATTCAAATTGCCTTGTTTCATGGTGAATATATTTATTTTCATTTTTCCTTCAATCACTCAGCAGTCTGAAGTCTTTTACAGCTATGCAAATGACTGTTTTGCTGTTCCCCTCGAAGTTTTTCTGGAGCCAGGCAATTCAACTGCCAACCATTCCTCCTGCTTCATGCAATACTGAGATACAAGCACAGGTCTGTAGTAGATACAGCTTCTTTACCAGAGTCTAACCTGCTCTAACTTGCAGATCAGATCCTGTTGTGCCAACTTGAACACCCCCTTGACACTGGAGATCAGGAGCAGGGTTTTGTGGGGTAAGAGCAGTGGCAGAACCAGGATTGTCTATCATGTGTCCTTCTGACAAAGAGCTAGTGCACAATTTCATAGTTAATGAAGAAACATTTTGCTATTGGGCTTCAAAGTGTATAGGAGCTGGTCCTGACACCCAGGAGTCCACATTTCTGTTTCTCAGTTACCTCCCCTGTAATGGGGGTGAGTAACACTTATCACACAAAGGTGCAAAATCTTTACTAATTAAAGCCCTTACCAGCCTGAGGCTGCCACTCTCCCTCTCAGGTTCTGTCCCATCCACAGCTCTTCCATGAAGTTTCGAGTCTGCTGACAAGAGAAATCAAGTCTTATGTCTTGGGGAGCACACCACAGTACTGTCTACCTCTTCTGCCAACAAATTCAAGGATGACCTTAAAGCTCTAGGCATTCATCTCTCAGATCTTTGTCTTACTCATTGCTCTCCTTTTTGTCCTTGCACCATTTCCATGATGCTTCTATTTTTTAATCTCCAGCAGCCAGTTCTTGGGGGTTTTTTTTGTTATTTTGTTGTTTTGTTGAGGTCCTTTGGGGCGTGGTGGTGGTTTTTTGTTGTTTCTTTGTTTATTTAATTATTCCTGAACTCTAGATTCACATATGACATTAAAAGCCTGAGAGTTAACATGTCAAGATGACAAAGAAAAGCTGGATCCACGAGACCAGAGTGGATATAATAAAATCAGAATATAGACAGAAAGCATACTTCATCTAACTATTTCCTTAAAGCAAGAAGTAACTCAAGGCAGACCCTTCAACTCAAGCAGATGTTAATGTGTTCTTAAAAAGCTCTATGAGCCTACTCACAGAATTCCTGTGTGGTCCACCCCTCCCTGTCCTCATGACTGGAATTTTTTGGTAGTACTGTTCGTACAAAGAAAATCATACTTCAGTTTAGTTGACTTGAACAACTGATCACCATCTGCTTTACAACACTTCTTTGCTACATCTATGATGATTTTCCATCTGCTGTACTCCTACCTAGATCATATCTGTATTCAAAAGATGTTGTAGAGAATAATGATGTACTTTTCTTTGTAAAAGCAGCTTTCCAAAAAACCTTTAGCAAGCAGCTACCACTGTGTGCATTGGTAAGGATGTTGGGTATATTGGTGGTGAAAGTGGCCATGAAAGTGTCTAATATTTGGAGAGTTTCTGTGTATGCATTTATCCCTGAGGACTCAACAGAAAAATAATTTTTT
Source organism: Oenanthe melanoleuca (assembly GCF_029582105.1). Lineage (NCBI taxonomy): Eukaryota > Metazoa > Chordata > Aves > Passeriformes > Muscicapidae > Oenanthe > Oenanthe melanoleuca. The sequence goes on from NC_079335.1 coordinate 90,030,582, forward strand.
GAATAATGTTTTCTTGTAAAAGAACTAATTCAAAGAAGTAGTTATCTAGATCTGAACTTGGTAAATGTTTCATCTCTTGAAAGATTTTGTCCCCATATTCTGTCAGAATTGGTCAATTTTACTATGGCTGTATTGACATGTAGCACCCCACTTTTAGAAAATAAGTCTACTGTCATAAAGTTGATGACATGCTCATACTAAATCTGATTGCAGAAAAAATGAAATTTTTTTGAATAAAGACCTGAGCAGCCTGGTCTAGTCCTGTGCCTGACTTCAGTTTGGGTAGAAGATTGATTAGAGACACCCAAAGTCTCTTCCAGCCTCAACAAGTCTGATCTTGTGATCCTGTGACTCTCAGACATGAAACCAGGACACAGACAAATAAGATACAGAAGCAAAGTTTTCTGGCAGGTTTAGTAAACATCAGAGCTCTTCACTCCTAGCACTCATTTTCTTCAGTGGAATTAGTCAAAAGAGCAATCCACTACAGCTTTTTCCCCAGACACAAATCTGATTGATACTCATGATATTATTCTTAAAGTAACATTTAATTTGTCTCAAGTCCCTAAAATAAGCCCTTGTGTCTGCTTGGGTGTTCTTGACTTCTGGCATTCTTTGGCTTCCTCAGAAGTAGAGCAGATCATCTGCCTTCCTGCCTAAGTTTCTGCTTCTCTCAGAGTTTACATTTCCAGTTGCTGGGTGGGTGAAAAAGTGTAGGAACCAAAGTGCAACCATTTGATGTACCCTAACAGACACAGCTCTGTTATTGACAAGAGGTGGGGGTCTGGAGGAGCTGGGAGGACCATCCTGTCTCCTGTCACTACAATTTGCTGTACATGTCATTGAATTTGGGGAGGGGGCATCAGCAAATGGAGACAACTGCAGGGCAAATATCTGCAGTGGGTTAACGAGGAAATTCTTCACTGCAGGTTTGGCTTCATATTTTCCATTCACTCCCCAGTCTCTCAAAAGGCTGGTTGCTGCTGAGCACCTGTGGCATTGGCTTGGGAGCTCCCTCCCCAGTGATACACTCACCAGGAGGGCAGCTGGATGTTTCTCACCCCCAAAGGAGTCAGACAGACATGCACCATTCTGTAGAGAGCAGCAAGCAGAACTGCGTTACCCAGCTTCTGTTTCAGCTTGGTGGTAAAAGCTTCTGGACTCTCTTTTGCTCAATTTGGTTCAGCTTCAAAAAGCTGAATTGTGTCTGTGTGTGCCCATGCAAGCATATAAAACTTATTCTGTAACCACTCTGTGCTGGATGCAAACATTTGCCATTCTGGTTTTTTGTATATGTGGGCCAGTTGGCAAGTTTGTCACAGCAATTTAACAATCAAAAGTGGCAATGACTAAACATTGGTCTGTTTTCAGAAATATACTTAAAATGATTGTGTCTTCCAGGGCTAGGTGCTGACTTCCCCAAGGAGTACTGGAGCAGTTCTTTACTCCTCTTGAAAGTCTGTTTTAGGCAATGGTATAGTTGACTCATTGTGAGTAAAGGCATCAGCATCTGGCCTCAAGTGAGCATTAAATAGATGTAAAAGATAATATATAAGCTGGTATGTTCCCTACATGTATATGCTTGTTCATATATTTTTAAGAAGAAAATGATGTGTGTTCTAGTTACAGATGTTATTTTTAATTGTTATCTTTTATTTTCCCCCACTATTAAAAAGAAACTTTGTTTATAATAGACAGGAAAAATGCATAAGGTTTGGTGGATTTGAAATCTGAAAGACTGATTTTTCACTCTTGTGATAGAAAACTGCCTTCAGCAACACAGAATATGATGCTTGGGGTATGATTTTCCTTAAATTCTAACGAAAATTTACCTCTGCAACTTTGGCTTATTAGTTCTGCAACTGTTTCCCTTCCTCCTCAGCAGCAATTCTTTCCTCTCCATGTGTGAGCCATGAGTTGTTACAGATGATGACAAAGTGGAATACAGAGGTGGGTTTGCCAAATACTAGGCTGAATGTTTCTCTTCAATTCATAGTTTAAACTTTATGGAGAAGAGGAGAACCCTGAAGTCCTGTAGCCTGTAGCTTTCTGTTGTTAGCAACACTGAGGGAAATTTATTTTCTTATCTGTCCACAGTCTGAAATGCAATCCTTTAAATGTATGAAGACTTTTTCCCCACCATGTCTTGCTTTAGAAGTGCAGCTTTCCTTATAAATCTCATCCACTGTACATTTAAGTGGTCTCTGTTTATGATGTTTTTGCAAGGCAAAAGATTAATTTTCTAATGGAGCATGGAAAATCTTCACAGAAAGCGTCTCCCTTGTTTACAAAAGAATGTAATGTGCAGGACTAAACCTGTCAGCTCTCACTTATTTCAGCTGAGACTTGTTCAATTCCAACAGCTTTTTACAGCACACTGTCGCTCTCCAGCAAGGAGAAAATTTCTCAGTGTGGTTCAGTGAGACTTCTCACTCATTTAAGTGTCAGCACATGAGAATCCCTGTCTCGTGAACAGAGGTAATGGGGAGGTGCTGTTTGTGAGTCCTCTCAGCTTTGTGAGCTCTTCTACATCAGTGAATGTCATAGAAAATTCTTTTCCAAAAGAAAGAGTCTCTGTTCTGAGCCAGAAAGACTTTCTCTATTTTCCACTATGGAGGTAAACACTGTATTCCAGCTGTAAAATAAATAAATTTCTAAGAAAACATCCCCACAGTAGTGAAGGTCTGTAACAGGCTGAGGTTAGAAAAAAGATGGATAATTTTGCCTTTGTTAGTCCTGCATATTCTCTGCTGTCAGTGGATGATGTATTTTGAGCAAAATGTACTCAACTCTTTAAGCATGCACTTAAGTATTTAACAGGAAAGAAAATATTTACCTATATAGACCCTATTGTGTCTAGGAGAATTGGGGTTGGGTCCAATTCACAACCCAGAGAACCAAGCAATGAAATAAAAATTTAGTCTAGGATAATAACATCATAACATGATGTAAAGTACTACAGAAGTTTGTTCAATAAAGAGAAGAATAAAAGAGGAGGCAAAAGCAAGATAGTTTTACAGAGCAATGCAACCAGAGGCTAGGAAGCCTTTTATGGCTCCTAATATCTCTGTCAAATATCCTCAGCCTTACTGGAAACTCAGAAATGTGGCCTATGTTACCCAAACAGCAAAATACCCTCCAGTGGCTGTGACCTGTAGCAGACAGTCTTACAACAGAGCTCTTACTCAGCAAGCCAAGCTCAGGAGTTTGTGCAGACAACAATTTTGTCAGTAACCATCTGTGCTGGTTTTGGCTGGGGTAGAGTTAACTTTCTTCACAGTGGCTGGTATGGTGCTGCTTTGGATTTGTGCTGAACAAAGTGTTGATAATATAGAGATGTTTCTGCTGTTGCTGAGCAGGGCTTGCATGGAGCCAAGGCCTTTTCTGCTTTCATACTGCCACAGTATTGATGAGCTGGGGGTGCTTGGGAGGCTGGGAGGAGACACAGACAGGACAGGTGACCCCAACTCACCACAGGGATATTCCAGACCGTGTGAGACCATGCTGAGAGGGAAAGAAAGAGGAAGGGGAGGATGTTTGGAGTGATGGCATTTGTCACATTTACACATGATGGGGCCCTGCTCTCCTGGAGATGGCTGAACACCTGCCTGCCCATGGGAAGCAGTGAATTAATTCTTCAGCTTTGCTCTGCTGGTGTGCATGTCTTTTGTGTTCCCTATAAACTGCCTGTATCTCAACCCACGGATTTTCCATCTTTTACCCTTTTAATTCTCTCTCCCAGTCCCACTGGTGGGGGAGTGAGTGAGCAGCTGTGTGGGGCTTGGCTGCTGGCTGAGGTGCAATCACACCACCATTTCAGGACTACAGGCACTCCAAGCCGTGGAAGTGTGTACAAAATTCCAAACAGCTTGGGAACTGTCCTCACCTGCCATCCACTGCATAAAGGTCTTTTCCACACAGATGACAATTGCAATTTGCAATGGCTCTTGTTTCTACCCTTGCCCTTCTTCTCAGCCTTCTGCTATCTGCAAAGAAATGCACATGTGCTCCTGAACTCTGTGCTGATGCTGATCTGACAGAGAAGTAAGTCTATGTGCTTTTTCCTCTCATGCTACTGCTTCCATACAGAACTGGTCAGAATTTAGTCTGTAGCAAGACCTGTCAAGCAGTGGCTTGATACAACTCCTTTTTTTTTTCTTTCACCACTTAACTGGTTGTCTATTCTTCCCATTTCAATGAGAACTGTGATTATGTTGGTTGTTTTTAACTGATTACCACAAGCTTTACTGAGGAGAATATAGTCTGAAAGCATTTAAAGAACAGTGTGTACAGTCACAAATACAACAGGCACACACCCATAAGCATGCCTGAATTAGGGAGCATGCTGTCATTTTCCAGTGAGGACTCTCATGCCCTGATGTAGAAGCTGGGAATTTATTCCATCATATTGAGAAATTACCCAAATCAAAGCTTCAGCCATCTGTACCACCAGAAGCACAATCAATCTTAGCCAGTAAATCATAGCACCTTGGTGTTTTGAGGAACACAGACTCTTCAGTATGTTAAAACACCATTGAATATATACAGTGGGATAGGATTTGTAAGGCTTCTCATGATTCAATCTCTTTCCATTTAAATAGCTGACAAACAGCAGTGTGAGGAGTTATGGTATCTATGGATTAAGAGTAGCTAAGTTTTAAACAGATTCCTACACTTTTTGCAGTTGGAGCTTTTATATCTGAGCTATAACCCACACAGGAGCAGAAATATAAGCTCTTGTTTCACAGATCAGATATGATGGATACCTGTACTCATACCAGCTTTCTTTTATTTTTGATCATGTTGCAGACCACCTGTTTGGGTGATTTTTCTGAGCCACAACTAAGTATTTTTCTTCACAGCAGATTTTTCTCACTTTTATCCAATTCTTAGTTTTCCACTTGTCAAGTAACAACTTCTTTGATAAATAGGAACGATATTTTTTTTTTCCTAGCTTGCCTGCTAATCTCTGTTAGGTAACAATAAAATGCAGCAGTTACAAAAACTAGACATTGATAGGCGTGCAGCATCCCAGATCAGAAAGAGTGCATTCTTTTTGCTGCCTGCAAAACACAAGTAAAAGTCCCGTTCTCTCCATTATTCTGACCTCTAAATACCCAGACAGAGATAAAGGAATAGCTTGGCCCATCCCAGGGCTGCTCACTCTAGCATCAGCTTTCTGTGATGCTGCAAACACAGGGCATCCACTCTTCCTCCCTGCAAGACTGCCAGACATCAAAGGGCATATCCCATTAATTCCTCAGCTGTGTATCTTCTCCTGCAGATATGTCATTTTGATGATGTTCACTGCCAGGACAAGTTAGAGCAATGTTTATTTTACTCTGCTTCAGAAGAATAAAAACACCCCTTTCCTCTGAAGAAAACCATCTTGGGAAAGGCAGTGTAAAACTTCTATTGGAAGAATCAAACTGTGGTCCTGTGCAGAAGAGTGAACCTGAACCTACACATGGCTTATCAATGATAATTTTGTGGACAAAAGGAAATATCATTGCAGGGCCATCTTCTGCTGGAAAAGGCTCAGATGGTTTACAAGCCCCACCATGAGAGCTTTGGGAAGTGTGCGTGCCAAACTGGAGCACAGCACTCTTGCTAAGCTCAGCATCTGGTCAGCAGCAGCTTGCCTTGGATGTATTGGTGAACTTAATTCAGCCCATTATGCCAAACATGAAATGCAGTGTAATAGTCTCTTTCAACAGGGGAGGACTGAAAACACAGCAGGTTTAACTGTCCTTCAGCCATACATGTAGGGTTTCCTGCTGTGCAGTCACTGAAGTATGTGCTAGCAAACAGGTCCTGATATGAAGGACTTGCCTTCAGAGTAGGATTTTAAATTTCTTCTCCAGTACTGTTCTGAATTGTCTCCCTCAGCTGAATCAGTCTTACAGAAAGGTTAGAAAGCTTCATGAAACAAATCCCTAAATGAGTGAGAAAAGCAAGAACAAAGCTGTACTCCAGGACTGGGAAACTGAGGAAAACACAGTTGTAGAAGGCTGTTTAAGAGGATGGCTAAGTTCCAGATAGGAAAGACAAATATCAATGTTTTGGTCTTTTTGTTTTGGTATTGCAACATAAACTGCAGTGTTACTACACTGTAAGAAGAGTGCTTGGCTTTGTTGTGCTCCTTGCTACTGTTCAGTGTACTAGGATCTGCACCTCTGGTCACTGGTGACTAGAAACCTTCTTCTACTTCTCAGTGTGGTCACATTCATGGCTCCCTTTACCTTTTTTTTTCTGCTGCCAGGATTGTCTGATAACTTCAGTGGTTCTTCAGCTTTGTGCATTGATCTTGAGCACTTGTTTTTTTTTTGTAAAGCTTGCCCTCAGCTAGGCTAGCAGGCCTAGGTTTTTAAATCTTTCCTCCATGATAGTTCTCCTGTTCTCATGGTTGGTTGCATGGTCACTTTGCATTTCCAATTTTATGTCTCATAAATGTGAATTGTAAGAATACAGTGCACAATGTTCATGTGAGCATGCCATCAACACCTTCACATAGAGCATAAATGCTGTCTTCATTCTGCTGGAGATAGCTTAATGCTAGCTCCAGCCATACTGTCTGTATGTGACTAATCTGGACACAAGTCTACCCCCTCTAATTTTTCAGTTGATTCCATCTCATAACAGATATTAATTAAATATTCATTATTAGTTCACAAAATGCATGATTTTACAATTGTTTATCTCTGTCTTCAATCTGAAACAGCAACAAGGTCTTATTTCCTGCTGTCTTCAATATCAGCTGTGTTAGGTAATGGCTAATTCTCATACACTCATTCATGGTCCTGCTTTTTTTGTTGGCAAGAAATCAGTCCCTAAGGAATTCCCCTTGACTAACTAGTTCTCCTGAAGGGGAGCTGTGCCTTCCACCTCCAACCAGTACAACTCAAAGTGGTCAAACTCAGTTTGCAAGGGGACTGAGAAGCTGGGATAAGAGTAGGAGCCAGCCTGATGTGGGTCTGCCCAGGGAGGCTTGTGTGTGATGAGCTTGGGAGAGGGGAGAGGCTGTTCAAGAGCTTCTCTCAGGGCAGCCAGAGAAGTGCACAGATACAGAACCAGCATCTCAATGAAAAGTGTCTCCTGTCAAGTAAAGCTCTTCCAACAGCTCTAAATCCCTTGATCATGGAAGCATTGACCACCTCACAGGAGAGACTGTTCCTCATGCTGGGAGCTGCAGGAGCACCAGGGGCACTGCTGGAGGACATACACTTCACAGCACAGGAATGTCTGGCACTTCTAAAAGTTTCCAGAGAGGCAGGTATTCAGAACAGATGCTGCTTTCTGCTGCTTGAGACCCAAACATTGCTGCACTGTTCCCTCACACAGGAACCAGAGTGCAGCAGTGGGCAGATATGCATGCTTGCCCTATTCTCATTTTCTGAGAACAGAATTGTGCCAAAATAAACAATAGCAAGCAGGTAGCAAGAGTTAAAAATAATTCTTTTAATCATCTATTCATTTTAAAGTATCAGTGACAAAGGTTTCTTGTGCATATAGGCTCATGCTACCTTCCTATTTTCTTGTATGTTTTCTATAGCAGTTTTCCCTGAAGGAAGCTACTGCTATTATATGTGCAGGAATAATTTTTTTACTCTGCTTAAAGAATTTTTATTTGTCTTAAAAACAAAAGAAGATTAACATATATCAAAAAGAGGTCTCTTCGATTCACATAATTTTTAATCCCACATTTAATCCCTCAGACCTGTTAAAGTTTGCTGTTAACCAAAGTTGTCCCATTTTCACTCCAGGACAAATTTGTTTGAAATACAGTCCTAAACTTCATCCCAGACTGCCGGAAAACATCCATCCCCATCTGAAGAGGATTAAATGCAAGCTCTCCAAAGCCCTGTCTATCCACCAGCAACCCTAAAAAGCCTATCACTGTAGTGTCTAGACACTGAGATAACCCTCCTGATGGAAGCAGATGGTAAAGACCTCTCCACATCATGGATTTCCATGAAAGACACAAGGTTAAATTAACAGTCTCTTGGCACACATTTTCATAAAGACACTACCATATTTAGATGCAAAAACAGGAGGAAGTAAATTGTGATTTTTTAAAATTTACTTAGGCTGAATATTCATGAACCTGAGCCTGGGTTTTAACAATGAATGAAAACCAGAAAAAGGGAAAAATGAGAGAAAGAAAAAAGCTATGGCAAGGATTCCACAGTAGATTTACCTCTCAGGAAATGAAATCAAGGAAACCAAAGAATTAAAAATGGATTAATAATCCTTGAAATAAATACATAGTGGAAAGTTTTTATTCTGGTGAAATAAGTCTTCCTCAACAATGAATGTAAGAAAATTAAGATGCTCATTTAAGACTTAGCAAAATTGAAAACCTTCACGAGCCAAGATGTGCACAGAGTGAAAGGATTAAGAGACCTAAGTCCTAAATATTCTGAAACTGCCTACTTACTCAGTCAAGGTCTTGTTGACTCAGACAGTTTGACTGAGTAGCTCTTGGGACTTCCATGTGCCCAGGCAAGCACAGATCTCCCATGAGAATCCTCTCTAAATAAAGAAAGATCCACCAAAAAACAAAATTATATTTTACTTTTTCATGTTGTAAAACCACCCCTTATTCCATGGATCCTGGGTACCTGGTTGGCTTCATCCCCACCAGTTTGAACACACTCATTTCTCAATGGGATGCCCAAAGTAGCTTCCAATACAAAGAGTGTCTGTGCAGTTGTACTGTGAGCAGGGAAGAGTTTTCTAGAATGAGGAAAACTGCATTTAGGGCCCTCCAGACCCTCCAAAGGCTTCATTTTTAGCTAGGAGAGATCCAGGTCAAAGTGAGTGTGGAGAAGGGCTTCTAAAGAATGGGCTGCAGTGAGAAGGCCTGAATGAAAAAGCATGACCTTTTTCTAGCTTCTCAAAATAAAGGCACAGGGAGCAATGTGACTGTTTACTTAAATGTCTTAGGAGACAAGAATAATTTTTAAAATTAGGGATAATATTGACATGAAAACAAGTAGAATGTATGTGGATGCATGTAGCCTCAAGAAGGCTACCATATTAGAAAAATCCTTATAGTTATCAGAGAGTGTGTGGGTGTTGGAACAAACTTCTACAAGGAATAAAATTACCTAGAAGACCCAGATTAGCTTTATTTATTGATGAGGGACTTGCTGCTATTGTGCCAACATTGTCAACTGGCATATCACACTGAAATAATTATTGTAATTTATTTTAAATTCATCTAAAAGTCAATTGTGGAATGCAATATATAAATTAAATAAAATTAATTTCCCTGAAGATCCTACCTTCCAACAGCAGGGTTTATAAAAACTGAGTGTCAGGCAATATTAATTTGATGGAATATATTTTCAGAATACTTTGCTACATAACTGTAAAAGATGTTTTTGCTGCAGGTGGCACTTCTGAGGTTAAAAGGGCCTCCTTGTCTAACAGCAGAGCATCAGCCTGTTGGCAGAGTGACTTCAGAGGCACAGACCCACAAAACAATTGCTGTCACCCCTTTTTCCTGTCTAGACTGACCTCCCCTACCCCTTCCTCTCAGCCAGCACAATACAGCTACACTTTGGTTTCTTTCTCACCAGTGCAAACACATGCTTGGTCCTCCAAGATTAAAGACAGTCTCATACCTTACACCAGCCAGCCGTGAAATCTTTGTGGGACAAAATCTATTGGCTCAAATTCTTCCTTTGGGTGATATTTACATAGAAATTAGTCAGAGGCTTACCTGAGCTCGGAGACATGATGCATTAAGCACCATATGAACAAAACAAAACCCCATCCCAGTGAAAGGATAAGCTGAAAAAATCCCAGATGGACAAAACGGGTGCAATAAAACAAAAAGAAGAAATTATTTGCTCAAGCAATGCGCTAGATGAAAAAATATCTGGGAAAGGAAGCAAGGGAAAGAACTCCCATATCTCAGCTTTATGTTTTCTGAAATGAATAATACTACTTTGGGTGAGCAATAACCTATAGACTGTGATTAAACAATCTATAGTTACATGCATAGACTCCTTAACAGCCTGTGTATACAGGGACTGAAATAGTTTATTTCCCCTGCTAGCCAAACAAATACCAGTAATTTATGATTTAATTTTAATTTTCACATTAGATTTTTAGAAAGCTAAAGAACTCAACAAATTAAATCCATCAATGTAAAAGCCTATTTTATATGATGCTGTTTCATCACTCTTTTAGTTTGCAAGCTTCATCACAAGCACCACCATAAAAAATAAAGAAAATAAACAACAAGGGACTTATTTTCTTCATAAAATGGATTATAAAGCTGAAAAGACAGTCAGTGGAGCTTTTTTTGGAGCTTTAATATAAGCTTAGGGAAGAAAAAGAAGATACTAGAGGCTCCATAAAAGTGAATGCATTGGTACAATAGTCCCTGTCTCTTTGTGGAATAACTAAGGTGTCAATTACTATCACAGAAGTAGTATGGACATAGAGCTTGCTTAGGTGAAATGAGATAGAGACAAATGGGAAAAAAAACCCCTCCATATTATATCTGGTGTCACATTCAGAAAAGTCCAAATCAAAATAAAACCAGAAAAGGTCTCATGGGACACTAGGGGAATGACTGAAAGTGTTTGCTGTTTCCCATGGGCCAGTTGTGTCTGAGTTTTTTCTGTGTTGAAAATCTGGGTGGTTACATCTTCTGGAATCTTACTGTCACATGGATTTAGCCCTTTTGGTGCAATAGAAATAGCAAATTTTTGCCTTTGTGTGGTTCTTGAGGAAGATATTTCATGATATTGAAGGATGAAATAATGTGGGTAGAGAGGAATCCAACAGCACTAATGCGCACTACTGTGTGACAGTTCCCTGAAAAAGAAGACAACAGCACAGTAATTTTTTTCTTTCAGAGGTGGAAAAGAAAGTTACAAAGATCTGGGTATAGGAGAAGAGAGGGCAAGATGACCAAGGGAACACCCCTTTAAAACATGCCAAATAGAAATGTGCTATTTCAAATGAGACATGTGGAAGGGAGGAGAGGAGGCAGCAGCGAGATGGGTCACAAATCAACAGAGGACAGATTTCTGAAATTTACTGCTTTCCCTAATGGCAGACACTCGCCAGTCGTGGATTGGAAAGGGCAGTAACTCACATCAGGAAACCATCTCTCCATCTGTGCAGTTAACACTGATATGTCAGGATGCAGGTACGTGACAGGAGCTTTATGGGTGGGACCAGCACCAGCTGGGGCTTGGAACAAAGACCTCCTCATCTCTGGGGCTGCTGAGACCACACTTCTGTGATTGCTGCAGAAATAGTCAAGTTCAGCATGTTCCTCACAGATGACTGTGACAGACACCCAGGGAGAAAGGATGTGCAAACACATGGTTTTGTGTTAAGGTAGGGCTGAGACACCAAGGGTGAGGAGTACCATATGCAAGAGGGCACACTGCAGTGATAGTCTATCCTTTTGCCTTTTCAAGGGAGCTGATGACACTCTTCAAAAAGTGAGCTACAGCTTTTCTTAGTTTCTTCCCCTGTGGTCAACCTCCATTTCTTCACAGCATTTTGATTATGTGATGCTTTCCTTAATCAAGTTGACCCTGGTAGATGCAGGAGACATTGCTTGCTCACACTTTCCTTCAGAGGCTGTGGCCTGGTAATGTCTGATAGTGGCATCTGGCTCTGGGACAGATGCTCGAAGATGAACATTAGGGGGAATATTGGGCGAAGGTGGTGGGAAGAAAAGTGACCATGCTACCAGTGGCATGATAAGAAAGAAAAAAAATCCTTGTCTATATCTACAGCAAACCAAATTTTACTTTAGGTGGGAAGGAGGAGGGGAGACTGTGGGGCCTTGAGCAGGTTGTGCTGACTGTCTTGGCACATGGTGTTAGCTCTGCTATCATCTTTAGAAACATTCCTCATAGCAGATATAATGAGATTCACATCTCTACTCCACTGCTTGTGGTGTACGAAGAAGATGGCAATATCAGAGAGGGCTGAAACGGAAATGTGCTTTCCCAGCATATTGTTGGAAAGGAGGGTGAGTGAGAAAGGGGGTGGGTGGTGGAGGAGTGGAAGAGAAATCTTGTAAATGCTCTCTCAAAACTGTAAAAATTGTATGTAATTTGATCCTTTCTGAAGATTTTTCTAATATCTAAATAGAGGGATAATCTCCAGCTCAGCATAAAATGTTCGAGGGGATTAGCTATCCTTCCTGGTCAGACGGATAGCGATAATTCACACCTCACAAGTCTCCCAGTAGCTAGTCTTTAATAACTTCAGTAAGGTTAATAATTATCCTATAAAATTACCTGGCACTTGAACTGGCAACTGGTTTTACTGCCTGGAGGTGACTGTTAAACAATCTGTGTCTATTGGCAAGCAGCACTGCACGTACACCCTTGCAAACCCCTTCCCCCATGGTGCCTCTGTGAAATTGCATGGCACGTTCCACATGCTGATTAGTTACTTTTTGTACCCTGCCTGTGCTCATCACCTCAGATACCAGAAGATATATGAAGTGTGTCCTTGCAGGCAACATCCACTCCAGCCTGGCACCACAAGCAGAAATAGGTACCTGTGACTTTGTCAAAGGCAGATGAGGTCAAATGCCATAAACCTGGGCTTTAAACCACAGCCATAAGGAAGATATCTATCACTGCTGCTTTAGGTATCTCTGGGCTGTGCCCTGGTTTAAAACTTGCTTTTGACATGTTGCAGCTGTGAGCATATGGTATGTGTTCAATCTTGATATCGTTGTCTCAGAAGCCAAGGGCAGGAGCATGGGATGTGCAAGAGGCAGAGAGTATATTAACTAAACAATTGTTTTATTTGAGAGGTTTGGACGTATTCCAAAAGAGGCAATAATTATAACTGGTGGTGTGACTGACACTGGTTTGCCTTATTAGCTGGGAAGACCATTATTTGATTCTGAATAAATTGGCCAATGACTGTTGCTCAAGCAGCTGTGAAATTCCCCACCCCTCCAGTGGCAAAACCATGAATGCTGATAGCTCACACATTCCATAGGCTGAAATCTGAGCATGTTGATTTCCAATCTTCACTCTGGGATGGTTATTTCAGTTCACCACAGGCTCCTTCCACATTTGGCTTAACTCTGCCACACGAGATCTCTCAGCATCAGGGAATGCCTGGAGCTGACCTTGCAAAACAGGAATCAAGCTGATAAACCATCTCAGTTTTGGTGTTTGTGGTTCCTTGCCACGTTCAAGATTTAGGGTCATCATTTCAATGGATTTGAAAGAACAGGAAAGAAGGGAGAATAGTTCCAGTGAACCTCATATTTTCTGAGCACCCAGGGGGAAATATCTGCCTGCAGGGAATATTATCTGATAGCAGCACAGACCCTTGTAAATGATCTAGTTCTCAGAATATTTATTTTACTGTTCTTGTTGTCGATTTATGAAGGGCCGATTTTACAACTTTGTTTTCAAACCTGCAGGCAAATAAATGTTGACATATGGCAAAAACATGTGGCCCCATCCCTGTGCTCATGTAAACACAGGTCCAGGATTATAGACAAGGGATGAGCTATAACCTCAAGGTGTTGGCTGACTAGTGTTAAGATATTCCTCTGAGAAGACTTAACTGCAAACAAGACTCAAACCACATTTTAATCTGGATCTGCATGTCAAAAGACAGTGATTTGAAGGAGTTTGAATTCAAACTTTTTATTTGGATTTAGTCTTAATTTTTAATATCAGGTCACAAAAAGGAAATAGGACCCTGTGACCGTGTCTTGGTGACATGAAAAAGTAAGAGTTAAACATTATTGCTCTACAAATCTGGCTAGCCTACAAACCATCTACAGGATTTCAAGGCTCAAGGATCCTAAAATTCCACTGGTTCAACTAAACATTTATGTATTTCCACTGTTATTCCTTACATGTGTGAAAACAAGCTCCTAGTTCAAGGCTGGCCAAACCTGAGTTAGCAAAATAGTGTATACTTGCCTCTGTGTGTAAAGACAGTCTTGTTGAGAAAATTTACATCTGAAATTATTTTCCTTTCTTTTATTCATTCAAATTGGAGATTTTTTTGTGTCAGCTGAAGATGTCTTTTAGCGCTTCTCCTGACTACCAAATTCTTGGTAGAAACATCTGAAAATCTTTAATTCACACTAAAGGTTTTAGGGTTTTTTTGTGCAGAAGTGCTTGAAGGAGAGTTTCAATGGTAAATTTGCTATATAAATGTGTATGGATGTCAGTTGCCTGAAAGGGATCTACTTCAGTAATCTGTAGGATTATGGAAAGATGCAGGTTGGCCACTCTTAGTAGCTTTCTAGGTAATTATGTGATCAAAGGAAACCCCGAACTCAGTTCCTCCGTTGAGTTGTAACAGATGAAGAAGGATATACAAGCAAGCAACTAGGAAATTAATTACAAAGCCTCCAATTTGAAAGTTTTTCTGGGTCTTCATCAGAAACCTCAGAATTCACCAGTTTTGAGCCCTCCAAGACCTAAATATTATTCCGGCCTTACAGAAGTACAGGATAGTGCAAACCAAGACTTAACAAAGTTTTACAATTTGCCTTTGTACCCTCCTATAATAGGTCAAGGCAGAAGTTGCAATCAATGATATTTCTTCTCAAGGGGGTGAACCAACAGGGAATTTGGCCCCAAAACTGAAAGCACACCCAATGCATTCAGCAATCTTTAAAAAACTTATTGCTTGGTGCCCCTCAGTACTTAATTAAAAGGAATGTCAGGCATTTCTGAAAAGACAGTGGGTGAGTTGTCAAATGTAACAAAGAGAGAAAATAATTTCCAAAAGAAAGGAAGTCTATGTAAATTTTATTACTCATCCTCTTCTAGGCTAAACCACAGCTATGATAATTTTAAATGATTTTTCTATGGCATTTAAAAATGAAATGTGATTCTCTTGTTCATTCTCTGGCAATATGCCCTGAAATATTCCATTAAGTGTTTTCAATTACATGCCAGTCCCAATAGGATCTCAGTAAGAGGTTTTAAAAAGATATCTTATCTAGTACATTATATAACATAGTTTGAATTCTATCAATGCTGCAATAAATAAAAATAAATTAAGTAACAAAAAATGTCTTGTAGCTTTGAATCAATAGACTGGGTAGAAGCTGAGGAGATACACATATGTTCTCTTCTCGTTAAATAAGTGTTTCAGAACTTGGCATCAGAGCAAGTTTTTTTTAATCTCATTTTATCTCAATTCCACCACTTTATATCAAAGTCTATTTTGGGAATAAAACCAAAATGAAACCTAAACTACATTACTATTATTTCTGAAAGCGTAAATGAGTGTATTTTTGTAACATATGGAGGTACATTATCTTCATCATGACACAAATTACTGCTCAAAGGCTGCTGAGACATGCAACTAAGAGCATGCTTGTGTGCTTGGCCTTGCCTTGCAGCTCCAGAGTAGAAGGGTGTGCACATGTGTGTGTCCATGTGTGCACATGCCAATGTGCTGGCCACTGGTTTGCCACCAAGGCAAGCTCATCGTGTTGCTTGTTCTAGACAATTCACTGACAAGTTCATCCCATTCCTATAAACACTTGAGCAGTACTTCACCTTATGAAGTCTCATATTTCAGCAAAGGAAACCTCTTTATCAGTGTAAACTGCTTTTTCTTCGTATTCCAAACTTCTCATGATAACCACAGTGTTTAGCTTGACCAGGTGTTTGGTTCCACTGCTGTCTGGAATGGAGGTGTGGAAGAGCTCATGTAATATCACATGGCATTTCTTCTGTTCTCTCACTTGATGCCTTGAACATTAAGCACCAGTAGGCAATCCCCTTAGGATTCTTACTTTTAAATTCCCATAGTAATCTTCCATAGGAATGGTGGGAACTAACAAGCCAATGCATTTTGAGATGGGACTTAATTGCTTGCAAATATAATTGTGTGATATGGTGGTGTTAGGTATGCTGACTGTACAGTTATTTCCTGGACCCATGACTTATGTCTGCATCAGGAGCTTAGGATCAATTTTCTCTTCTCTGTCTTTCTCATGGACTGACTGTGATCCTTCAAAGCCCATCCTCATAACCCCGTGTCCTGGGAGACCCTTAGCCTTCACACTGAGAAGCTGTGAAAAACCATCATTGTTTTCATATTTGATGACAGGCAGGCTGTTGGGAAATGAAGGTAAAGAAAGGAGAGCTCCATCACTGTCCAATTTGCTTTGTTGCAAGCTTCTTAGCTTTGTGTCGTATTTTAACAAAGATTTATAACATACTGACTGGCTAAGGCCCCAGGGTTGCTGAAAGTAAAGGGTGGGGGGAGGGAAAAAAACTGCTAATAAAAATGTAACATTACATTATGATAATTAGCATGAAATGTGAAGATTTTTATAAATTGCTTATCTGTTTTAATTATTCTTGAGACATCTGTAATATTAATGCATGGATAAAGAACAGTTAATTGGAAAATAAATGAGAGATCTAAATGTATTTTTCCACTCTGTGAATATAAAGGGGAGCTTGGATATTAAGTCTTGAATTTCCAAATTCTTTTTGTTATATTGTAGAAATGTACAAATTAATCAAACATTTAGTATATAAAACAAGCCTTGACAAATCCAGTTTTGATGGATTAACCAGTGAAGTCCTAGTACTGAGGAACCAGGACAGTTTGTCTCAATTTTTTTAAACAATTCCTTTGTCACCAACATCACCAGCAAAATCTATCTCTAAGTAAGTTTTCCCTAAGTGACATTTCCTTTATTTTTTTATACCCTACACAGACGTGATTCCAGCATGTGTCAAGCATGAACAAAATGACTACAGGATGTCAGTGATTTTCCCTGAAGTTTTCTTGGGAGCTACTACAAAGCCAAAATATAGGTGTGTCCCTGCTGTTTGCATATATTAATGTGTTGTGTACACACATGCATGCCTCATTTTTGAGGAATAAGTGCAAAAAACAATTAACTGTGAGGGCAACTAAAGAGATAAAATTGAAAATATATGAGGAGGATAAAACCCGAGAAATGTGGAAGATATAGAGATAAACATCTTTAAATCAAAAGTAGGACTTTGAGTTTCTGCTCTGTTGCAGTTTCATGTTTATTAAAAGGATTTATCCTGGAATCATCAAGACCGAGGCCACTAGCTGTTCATTTCTCCTCCATTTATCTTATTGATTTCCAAGTTATGGGGATTACAAAATCCAGTCATGCAAACCCCCCTCCAAAGTGTTTTGCAGACTCTGTGAAAAATACATTCAGCAAACAACACAGAGTTCACTCTTCATTCTCTCCTACACTCAACCCTCCCTCTTTCTAATTTTTTTTTTACACTATACTGAGCCTAAAGTTAATGTTAATTAGGCAATATCCCTCTCACATAAATGTGAATATTTCTTTGGTTAATTTATTTCTGGTTTGGTTTTTTTTTTTTTTTTTTTTGGGGGGGGGTTGGGGGGGCGGTTGTTTTTTCTTGTTGTTTTTGGTTTTTTTTGTTTGTTTGGTTATTGTTTTTGTTTTATTTTTCCTGGTCAGGATTGGGAGGGTAATATAGAGAAAATCCTCAGAAAATCAGAGGGATTAACGCCTAGATTAATGCATATGCTGAGGTGTGTGGGGCCATTATTAACTAGTGGACACATTATTGCCAATCACTCAAGTGCAAGTTCTGCTTTCTGATTGACATATTCCTAAATTTTGTTTGAGAAAAATCTCTATCTTTCATGGGTCATTTTCAAGAAGCAGCCCAGTCACTGGTCTTAAAACAACCAGTTATACATACCACATATGTATAGGTACTGTATTTTGAACAGTGATGTGACACTGGCTAATGTAGAAATGTGTTTCTCCTGCGTTTCCCTTTTTATGTCCCAGCTGTAACATGAACAGCTGCCTTCAGTGAGACTGAGGTAGACCACCTTCAACATCCTTGCTTATTTGAGGCCCAATACACTAATACAGATATTCCTTCTTGACACCAGCATGAGGTTAGAATGGTTTCACCCCCGTTTCACACCTTGATAGGAGGAGACACATGAGAGTTACCAGCCAGGGCAGAGTAAGCTGGATGAGTTCACAATGGGATCATGCCTGGCTTTTGTGGATACAGAAGCCTTGCTTGGAGATACAGGAACATGTGGAGAAGAATAAGCTTGGGACAGACTCACTTCTTTACTGCAAAATCAGGAGCTTCCAGATGGCAAACACAATTTTTGGTGCTTGAACTTAGAATTTTATGACATGGCGCCAATTTTATGTAGCAGGTATTTTGGATTGTAATGGTCAAGCACCAAATTCTGGTTATTTTTATTATTGTTTTCTTTTTTCCTGATACAATCACTTATGTTGTAAACTAATCTGAGAGATTGGTTGAATGAGGAGTGCTGACCATGCCTTTAATTTCAAAATAATGAAAGATTTATGATGGATTCTAAAGTAGAATAATTAAACCATATTCACAGATTTTATGTGGTGGGCTTTCTTATTTCTATTACACCTATTAAATCCTAATGGACGTGTTTTATATGTCATTTGCATAGCAACTTTTTTCATGTTTCAAATGGCAAACTCCTTAGTGGGATGATTCCCCCAAAATGAAATCTGGTAAAAAAGAGTTACTAGTTCTAAGCCCATTTCCTTAAAGGATCTTCATTTGCCTTCACTTTCCAGTATTGTATGAAGCAGGTCACTTTACATTTCAGGTAAGTATAATAAAGCTTCACAAGACGTGGAGGGGATTTGGAAATTATCTGAAGGAGTGAACATACCTCCTTCCAGTTTTCTGCTACCTATGTGCTTGGATACCTCCTGAGGGTGAGATGCAAGTGTGACTGGAGCCCCATGACAGAAATGTGGTTTGATTCATGGCAAGGGGCTGCTTCAGACACCTGGGAACCCATTTGGTAAGGTCCCTGTCTGCAGGTAAAAAAACATGAGACTTTCTGTTTGATCTTCTCCCCTGCACTGAGTTTTGTGTAGAAAGAAACCAGACCACTAAAAGATGCCCACAAAAATCCCATGTTTAACTTGTTTAAACCTGTGAAAGGAGCTAACACACGGAGGCAATCTGGCTTCTCCCAGTCCTCTTGACACTAGGACTTGGAAATTGGGCAGTGATCAAGGCAGCAGGGTAGAAGGAGAGCCCCTCATATGTGGTAGATTTGTATGCTGAATGCATCCAGAGGCACCATTTTTCTGACAGATGAATGCAGTTTAATAGACAGCACAAAATGGAAGATGCTGTATGTACAAACCTAATGCAGTAGGGAGACACATTTTAAATACTGCTATTAATTATATCCAAAGCAGCTGAGCAAGGAAACAAAATTAAGATTGCAATTTAATGAAACAGTGATAGATGCATTACCTAGCCAGATATTTGAATAAAAAATGCAATTAAGTGGGAGATTTGAGCAGTGGCTTATGAAAGTCTATCCTTTCTTTTTAACGTGTGGCTACTTTTGGTTTGCCTGTCTGCTTTTTTTGCTAATTATTTTTATTTCCAGGTGTAAAACATTGTAAATGCACACAGAGGATGCAGCACAAGCCATGTGTGAATGTTTGCCTGCGCATAGAAATGTACATGAATTCACTCATGTATACATATGTATGAACTCTTTATTTTTGTGTTTATGTAGATACATGTACACATGCGCTCAGTATATCCAATATCTTAAGCCACTCGAGATTTAATTTAAGCACACATATTTTCCAGAATGATTCCTTCAGCTATCAGCCACAGCAGTAAGCCTTCCTCTCCCTGCACTGTTCTGATAAAGCTGCCCTGCCATCACTGACCTGAAATCTCAGCAAGCTGATGGGTAGATCTTGTTTCAGATATGCATTTTGATGAGCCTTCAGTACAAATCCAATCTGGGTTGCAAGCTAGCTGATGCATGGCTGGCCTTCTGTTCCTTATTTAACAGAACCATATTTTCCTCATTCCATATACCGAATTCTGTTTAAGGATCTCTGTTCAGACTAAATTTGAAAACAAAATATACTTCAGCTGATATGAGGAGTCTGTACACAAGAGCAAGTGAAAAGAGAGAGTGGCACACGTTTTCGGCCATAATTTAGTATACAGATGGTAATGATAGGAGGTGTTGGTTGCAAGAAATGAGTTGTTCAGGAAGATTCGCTCAGCTGAATTTTGATTTTCTTTCCAGCAGACCTCCTCACTTGGTATTGTTTATGCAAATATACCCTCTTTTCAAAAAGTGTCTGGCTTCAGAAAAGGCCTGGCAGTGGAGCACAAAAGCGAAGTTGTACAGCAGCTAGCAGACCTGAAAAGACAGGCTGAATGGAGCAATGGATGCAATATGCAGTCGGCCAGACAAACAGAAGAACCATTCTTCTCTGGGTACCAGTGGTGTGTGGAGAAGGCAGCCTATCCCAGAGGGAGGAAGAAAAGGCCTTGAGGTGGGGGTAACTGCACTGATCCTATAGAAAAAAATAAAAGGCTAAAGGGACCAGAGCCAAGCATTATAGATGCAACTACGGTGAAGACATAAAACTGCTCTAACCCACTTTTAGGACCTCTTGTGGCGCTGCTAACTTTGCCAAGAGAAATTAATTGGAAATGTATGCTGCTCGTAGGTAGGAAACATGACAATGAAAAAAGTAGAACAAATCTTTACAATAAAACAAAAAAAAAACTTTCTAACCCCTAGGAAAGAATGAATACATTTTCTTTTTGCTGTTAGCTTTAGCAGATAAGTGCACAGGAAAATACTTTCCTAACAGCAAACATTTATCGGAAAAGAATTCTCTGTACAGAGCTGCAAATACATGCTGTCACATATGGGCAGAGAGAGTGAGTGAGCACTACTACAAGGATGTTGCATTGCATAATACACACATATTGGAAACACTGGTTTCTTCATGCAATATAAACCCATATATGCAGTTCACACCTGACTTCTACTTCTTGTAATCCTAAAGTTTGGTATATCCCAACCATTATAGAGTGAAAAACCATTTAGTTATATATGACACTATATTGTAACTTCTACCTTCTTATTTGATAAAAACACTATTGTCAGTGTCCACTGTCTTTGTACACCTCTTTAAATATTTGAGATAATACTTTACAACATATACCTTCCACCAAGATTTTAAGTAAAATATGTTAGCTTTCTAGTAGATTCACATTTTGTATATATTTTTTCAAGTCTTGCATAAAAATGCAGTAGGTATGTTTAGCACACAAAACACATACAACCTCAGAAACTTCCAGTGTCATATTGTATGCCAACTGCAAATTCATCTGCAGATGCACTTATCTATTTCATTTGGTGTTTTCAAAGGATTTCATATGTTATGGAGAAATCATCAGCTCTGTTAAGTAAAATGATTTTTGTCAGGTCATTCCTATACTTAATATATGAATAATGTATTTTTAATTTCAGTATATCTGGATGCTTGTCTTTTAAATGAAAGAGCAAGTCTAGAATTGTTGTTTTAAAGGCCAGTCAGAGATAGCATGAGCAGCATAGAGAAAGCATCTTGAATTGCAGTTCTGCAAAATCTGGTCATTAATTCAACCTTATATCTTATTCTTTTTATGCCAGCAAATCTGAAAACAGAGTACAAGAGAGAATGGCATCATCTGCATTTCAGTGGCCTGCCTTCAATATAAAAGATATCTTCTTATCTCTCCTTTTTGTCCCCCTACAAGAAGTGTAGCAGAGACAAGGCTTTTTTTGGAGGGTTTTAGTGTTACAGTGAGGGGCTATTTGCCATCTGCCATCACCTTGTAGTTTGCATATCAATAAAAAAAAATTAATAAACTAATTTCAAGAATATATGATACAGTTAATGTGGAAGGTCTATTGTTAGGGGAGAAATAGTATATTCTTATCAGTGGCTTTAAACAGCTATTCATCATTTCTAAAGGGCGATTATTTGGAATCTATTAAGCTAGAATTCATAATACCCCTGCATACTGAATTTTAAATAGAAATCTGTATTTAGATGAAGGAATACATTAGTATAAGTCATTAGAGCACTGAAAATCCATGACTTGTTCATTTTTCACTTACTTCTTTTTTTTTTTTTTCTTTTTCAGAGAATATGAAGTATCCATGATCTGAACATTTTAAGAAAATTTCCCAGTGTGTCCTTTTTTGGGAAAGTTTGGATAGCAGCATGTTTAACCCTATATTCACTTTGTCTCAGATGCTGTGAATTACTGCTGAGAAAATAAACTATACAAGGAAAAATATTTCAGTAAGCAAAGATAAAAAGCTAGCTAGTTAGCCAGAGAAATGGATAGATGGTTGCACCTGTATGTAGCTGACAAGCATCTAGGATAAAGGACTTGGTTTCAAAATGTTTCCTTGAGATAGGAAGAAAACCCATCAAAGGGCAGGGGACAGATATTTCTTGTAAATTTTTTTTGGGTATCTCATTTTATGGTGCAGGTTATGCAAAATTGTTTTTACAAAGCTGATTATCAATGAATAAGAATACAATTGACTAAAAAATAGAATAGAAATTGATAATAGGACTGGAGAATAGAAACTGCTTATCATCTCAGTGAATGGTAATGAATCTTCTACTGGGAGGCTCACAAACAAGTACAGCAAGGCAAAACTCCATGTCCCAGTAGAGATAAATAGATATGCTAAAAATCACCATCTCACACTGCACATGTTTTTACAGTAAATCTGGTTTAAGTATAAGAAAGCACAGCATATGGGTAACTTACATCTGCTTTGGAACTGTGAGAGTCCCATTTAGTCCAGCAAATGCACTGTTAGAGATCACAGGGAGCTGTTCAACACACACGTGCACACCTTATGTTGGTGCCTAGGCACACAAGCGCTCACACACACATCTTTACACCAAGAAATCCCCTATCAAGGGGCTCAGCCTACTGGGTTGGATATACAGTAAACAATTCACCAACAGCATGAGAATATGAACTTCATATCTGCTGATGAAGTCCTGAGACTGGTTAACACAGAGCCACAATCAATTGACTGTATGGAAAGGAATGTCATGCTTCAGCCTGGTGCTTTCTTATATTTGCGAGGATGATGTTAACATTCTGTTTCTGTAGAAATAGAAGGAAATTGCACACAAACAGGGAGGTATTACGTGGGATTTCTGGGCTTCTTGTTGCAACACTGTGGATGGGTGGAGAGGACAGACTATGCATATTTCGTGCTGTGGGTGGGCACCATCCTCCACAGACCTCCCACAAGGACAGCACAGATTCCCCACAGGACCAAACAACTGCAAGCCCTTGGGACCATTTAGTGCAGAGGGTGGAATGGTCTGAAACTGAGGAAAACATGAGAAAACCAAGCAGTTAATTTATCACAAAGTTGGGTTGTTTTTTACTGCCTTGTTAATATTGCTCTTCATTACGGCTTAGAGAGGGAGACTGACTTGTCACTCGGCCTCTGTGGTTTTGGGTTGGGCAGAAGATGCTAGACACTCTTTAACAAGAAGGCATTTTTGTTGCAAAGAACTTTCCTAAACTGATTTTCTGCTCTGTGATCTATGTTCCTTTCCACCATAGGAGGCAGAAGGCCACTGATGTATGGTTTGTATGTGCAGAACTCTGTTAGCAGTCTTGGCAGAGCATTCATAAACTGGACTTCAGATAAACTAGATTTCACTAGGTCAAACTCCCACAGCTGGGTTTGTGATAAGTTTGGCCACCTGCTCCCCTGCTTGTGATGTCATTACTGATGCTTACATGACCACACGGTGAAAGATATGGCTTGCATACATGAGAAACTGGCATGAATGTGGCAGAAATGTATCCTTGAAGTATTTTATGAGATGTGAACTAGCTGCCACTGTTTGGCAACATTTGAGCTTTTCCAGTTTGATCACTGTAATGGGCAGATGTGGATTAATAATCATGGCAAACTCAAAAAAATCTGACTACACCGAAATTAAATTTAAACAAAAAGACAAAATAAATTTAGGTTTAAATTTATTATATAATGTATGTCCCATACTTAAGAGCAAACACACAGAAACAGTGGGTCTGTGATTCCTTTCTCCCTGTGTGATCCCACTTCAGGACAGACATGGTTTAGGTGATGTGTGTTAGCAGGGAAACTCAAGAAGCTTGTTTGGATATATGTGTATAATTTAAACTTCATACAAAATCCCTACTTAGTTTTCAGCATGACTTCTTCGGGCGTCTCCTAACTTGCTGAAAGGAAGCTGATTTTAAATAATGTCAAGTTGATCCAAAACACATTTTTTGGTGCAGCAGCAGTTGCAGCAGTTTGAAAAAAAAAAAATGAAGCTTCAGTTAAACAAACAGAAAGAGAAAGAAGCTTTAGAAGGGTCTTTGGTCCAACTGACCTCTCTAGGAGCCAAGAAACAAGATATTGAATAAGATGATTAAATTGTTGTAGGTGAAAAGCTACTGAAAGAGCTGCGTGCTCCTGCAAAAGCAGCAAAGTACGTGTTCAACCTGAGAGCACAAGAAAGATCTTTGTCTAAATGGAATTACTCATGTGGCTTAAAGCTAGGCCTGTGCACAAGAAGCACTTGCAGAATTTGGTGCAGAGTGCTCATCCCTTTACAAAATCAAACCTGCCATGAATGACTTGATATCAGGTCATTATCATTAGTAGCTCTCAGTCCCGATTAGGAAACTTATACAGAGAACAGTTTGGATTGCAAAAGGATTTACAGTCATATTTTAAATGTAAACTTGAAAGACATCCAAAAAGCCATTAATGTTCTCCATTAATTGTCATCTTGTTAAGTGTAATACATTAATGACTTGTCTGTCTTGTGCAGTGTTCCACATATCAGAGAGAATATCACCACAGAACCATTCCACCCTGTCAGTGATACAAGTTGAGGAATGAATTGTTACTGACTCTAAATTTAGGTCTAAATCAGGAGAGGATATGCTGAGCAAGTGAAAACGCAGAAGTAAAATGACATGCCATGGCTTTTTGGATATTCAGCAACAAGCAATCACAGCTTAACAGACACAAGTGATCTGGTGAATAGACAGAGGTCCTGCACTCACTCGTGATTTGCCTGAAGATCAAGATCTAAGTACATCTGATCTAACACAACAAATGACCTATTAGTCAACAGAACCTGAACACCAGAAAAAAAGTCAAGAAATCTCTCTGTAGCAAAAAGCAGCTCCATAAGGAAAAGGCACATCGACTTGCACCTAAAGTGTTAATAAGTCAAAGGAATGTCTTTGACATTGAGTCAAAGGAATTGTAGCAGTAGGAATTTCCAGTAGCAGAAGATAATAAAATAGGAGTGTTTTTCCCTTCCCATGCATTTTTATTCCAGCTCCAGCTAAACTTACATATGCACATATGTAAATTTTTCCCCAGACAAAGAAGTCATCTTAGTTATGACACAATTGAGAGATATTGATTTTCTCTGCACTTTACCTGATTTCATACAAGAATCCCCTACAAGATCACACAGTGCAGGGGGCTTGTGAGTGACAGAGGCTGTTCCCTACCAACAGCAGAATCTAGCAGTTGTACTGTACAGGAAAGGAACTCTCTTCCTCCCCTTCCTGGTCTTGGGACTGTGTTTCTAGAGAGCTCTTCGAAAGGATTATATGTGTGGCAGAGATGTAAAACTCTAGTTAAATCTAGGGAGATGCCAAGTTTTACCAAGCAATCCCATTTACCTCCTCCTACAAACTCGGGAAGCCTGACAGGCTGCATTCTTACTGTGCTGTCTCTCATACCCTTTGAAAAGAAAGAGAAAGAAGAGGCCATGCTGTAATTAATATATACTCGAAAATATTATTGATTTGGTAAATTGGAGCATAAACTGCTGTTAAAATATTTTAGTGCCTGGATCTTTATTATTGTATAGTCATAATCAGCTGTTTTGGATTGAGTGTAGGAAAAACATTATAAATCTTCCTGAAATTTACAATGAAGAGTATAATTCAGCATAGAGTTTTCCTCTGCTCATGGAATTTTAATAATCAATACCATATTATATTACTGCTGAGTGCATATTGGCATTTGCTGTTTGCACAGTAAAGACGTGGCAAAATACTGAAGGTTACTCAGGTAATTTTCCTCTAAACTTTTGGGTTTCTTATGGAAATCCTTTATGGGGATTGTAGGAAAAATTACTCTGTATATTGTGTTGAAAATTGTAATATTGGATATGGATATTGGATATTGATATTATTACACTGGAAAGAACATGCATATCTTTTTTCATTACCACTACTGCCTTAATTAGTGAAAATGTGCTCATGCTCCTCTTGTGGAAGTCAATACACAGGTAATTGTGTCTGTAATTGACACCAGTGTGATATTTGCAAGTATCTTCACAAAGGGATGAATTGGGATGATATTCTGTGGTAAAAAAACCCTTCTTTCCTGTCTGAGTCTTCATTTAGAGACTTAATTTTACATCCTTTGAGTGAAAGGGGATGACTGTGCTATATTTTCCAGATAACAAATATTTAGATGGTTTTTTTATGTTGAACTCTGCATTCAAATCCTCTTGTCAAATGGTCCATCTGCACAGTAAGTCCAGTGTGTTTGACATGCACTGTTCTCAATAGGAATCAGCATATTGTTTCCATAGCATAAGCCATAGTGGGTTGCATATGTTGTAGAAAAACCAGATTTTTTCTCCTGGGACCTATTTTCCCCCTAGGAAATCTCAGATGGAATTCTGGGAGCTCAAGTTCATATCAACAGAGGACAATTCATAGCAACTGTATGGCCACTTCTTTCAAATTCATTTTCATAGCACACAGTACAAAGGAACTTCTTCTCATGTTACTTCTTCTCTTGTTACAGGCTGGATAGTTTGTGTAGTCACTGAAATGAAGATAAAGAAAATCCATCCTTTGGGAAACTGAAGCAAAGCTTGGAGCTGGGTCAATGTCTTTGTAAATGCAGGCAAAAAGATATATAATCCAAATTTCTATTTAGCAGAATGGATCATGTTAGTGTCAATATATAAACACCATCTTGGTCTGTTTCAGTGACATTAACTTCTTCATTTTTAAGGGATTTTGTATTTTTATGTGCTTTGTCAAAAGAAGGTGAATAGAGTTTTCAAGTAGCAACTGTAATTATTAAAAAGAAAGCAGGAAGAAGGGCAGACCATTCCTACATATGATAGTAAAATAAGGAGTTTTGACTTATTGCTGGGTAGGAGACATTTGAAATTTTCATGAAAAAGCTGTTTGAAAAAACAACAAAGGGTGTCAGATAAAAATCCCACATTATTAACTAATATAATAATATAAATTTCAGCACACAGCATGCACTACAGATAGTCATGGTTTATTGCTACAGTGAATTAATAACATTGTCACAATGGATAACATCACATACTCTGGCTATTCGAGTGATAAGAAGTCCATTAGTGTATCACAGTAACAGAGAAGCTTTAAAATTAAAAAAAAAAAATGCAAGCAAAAAAGCTTCCCAAAAAAACAGCTAAACAAACAAAACCAACGACAATCAAACCAGAAAAACCAAATCCACCCCTATCAAGTTAAATTCTTTCTTGGGTGGAAAGCAGTGTACTCCTGGCCTACCCTGGCAGCAGCAGGAGAGCTCAGACTATTGCTTATTTGTAGGAGATACATGCTTTGCATGCACATCAAACTGCATTTTAATCTTGCTAATTGAATTTAGGGTGCATACTACAAACCAAACTCATCACCTTCTCTGCACTTGATATTTTCAGCAGAACAAAGACTGGCTGGTACAATATCTCCTCCATCCTGAATAAAATCAAAATCCACAGCACCACTCCTTAGGCTTTAACTTCTCACCAGTACCTATAGAACACATCATGATTTGGTTTGACTTCCCTCCTCACCTCCAAAACAGACTTTCCAAATATTTTTCTATAATAAGGGACACCATTTTTCAACGATAAACACATTTTCTTAAATAATATCAAAAATATTGTTTTTCAAGTGATCACTTAGATTCCTTTTCACCACTTACAAATTGGTAAAACAACCTTTTAAGTGAGTTTAGATAACTAAGGGACTCGCAATCTCCCAGATTTTTAGCATTCATGGATTCTTCTGGGAGAAAAAGGATTTTTCACTTTCTTTTAGAAAAAAAAGAAAAGAAAAATAATAAAAAAATAACAATTTCTGGTAAACTGCCTATTGAAAATAAACTTTCATTTCACTTTAGGAAAATGAGAAGGACTTAAACTAATATATATATTCTGTAAGTGTACTAATTGGCATAGTTATTATGTTAATACTTGTAAACATTTTCAAGCAATAAAAAACTTATTCAGCATTACAGCAATGAATCCAGCATTATATTGGTGCACACAAAGGCTTCCTAGTTGGATTACATTTTTTTGTCTGTTGATGTGTCTTTCACATACACATCATTAAAATACAGAAAATACCTGGAATGTGTTTGGCATATAGACATAACAGCAAGAATTTCAGGACTTGTACAGCTCTAGGTGGCATGTAAATAGGATTTAAATCTAGAATTCATCTCCAAATCCCACATATTAAAAAAAAAAAAGTCTTGGAATACTATTGTAATATCATAATGGTTTTGCCATAGAGGATGTGGAATCTCTATCCTTGAAAAATTTCAAAACAGCTGGGAAAAGCCCTGAGCAACCTACCTTAAAGACAGCCCTGCCTGGAGCTGGGGGATGGACTGGCTGATATTGGGAGTTCCCTTCCATCTTCATTTATCCTATTATTCACTGAGCATTTAACCCAATACAATATTAAGGATCAAACTCAATATTTAAATCTACAATACAAAAGAACTGAAAGCATCCAATTCTGTAGGTAATGAAATACAATTATCTCCTTAAAAATGTTGTAATTATAGAGCCATTTTGATGGATTGAAGTGGATAGATAAGGACTTATATCAGTTTATACATTTCTAAAAGAGAACTCACTGTTCTTCTTGACAGAAAATATTCCAACAAAATTTCTAAACCACATCCTCCAGTCTTCTCCTTTTTCTATAACAGACCTCAAGTTGTTTTTTCTGTCAGTTTCAGTGGTTTTCTTTCCTGAACCTTAGGTGTCTAATTCACACCATTTTTATTAACTCTGAATTTGATACAATATTACACAGGCTACTTTACAACATACATTCTTTTTTACTTTTACAAGTAAATGAAATGTGTCCCTTTCCTTGTGAAACATATTAATTATTCATTTTTCATCATTCTGTTTCTTTGCAGAAAACTTTATGAAAAAATTTAGTTCCTATGAACATCTTGACTGCCTTGCATTAAGAACCACTATTGGTTTAGGTAATAGAATATGCAGTACTGAATTAAGAATATTCCCCATAGAAATCATTTGCTTTCACTGCACTGAAGAAAAAACAAAAACATTAAGCCCCTTTACTGACAAAGGTGCTTGCAATCTCCAAAGACACATTTTTTATTAATAATTTTCAAACTCTGACTCAGATTGCCACTTCCCTTAGGTAAATTACACATTATTTTTCTTTTCACAAGAAGCAGAATATTTTCATAGATGCTTAGGCATCTTATTACATCCATATGAAATTATATGGCCATTAAAGGTTGTCAAAGAATGTAAACAAATTGAGAAAACAAATGCCATATAATCCCAAATCATGGGGGAAATATGGTAGATTTTTAAATTCTGGATTTACCTTCTGTGCTGCGTGCAGAGCATGTGGGACCTACTGGATGCAGCCACAAATGAAATATTTGTATTAGAGCTGACTCTTTATGCAAAAATTATGAAAATCACAAGCTGTATATATCCTTCCACTGACTTGTTTATGCATTTTAAGATTTTTTTACTGAAGACTTATCATAAGTCTATCCATAAGCCCTGACAATACTGAGGAACACTCAAGAGCACTTTTTCAAGCTCTCCTACAATGTTTATAATACCATATATTTATTATTATTATTATTATTATTATTATTACTCAGAAAAAACTTCCTTGCATTTTGATAGCAAACAATTTGTTCTATAGTCTGATTTTTAATTGAAATATTCCCAAAGAACAAATACTAATCATCTCAAGCAGGCCAGGTAAACCTAACACAAATGAAAGGAGTCTCTTTTTTCCTTTCATCAAGTTTATGACTGCCATCAGGCTCAGAGTGCTTCTGATTGGCTGAGAAACAACCAAATATCTACATGGTCTTTGAGGTATGATGGTGTTTAACATGAAATTAAGTCCATATCAAGAAAAATCTCATACTATGTGGTGAGTTTGAAAGCAACAGGTGCTGTTACAGCTTACTCATGCTGTTACAGGACACTCTTACTAATTATGGTAAAAACCATTAATATGGCACCTCTATAGGTATTTTAGTAGCTGCCTTGAAGTGAAGTTTTGAAGAACTGCTTGGACAACAGTCTCAGGCACAAGGTGTGATTCTTGGGGCTGTCCTGTACAGGGCCAGTAGTTGGATTTTGATGATCCTTGTGGCACGTTCATTCTGTGAAGTGTCTAATGTAGGCAA
Organism: Oenanthe melanoleuca; assembly: GCF_029582105.1. Taxonomy (NCBI): domain Eukaryota; kingdom Metazoa; phylum Chordata; class Aves; order Passeriformes; family Muscicapidae; genus Oenanthe; species Oenanthe melanoleuca. The sequence continues at coordinate 90,060,981 of NC_079335.1, forward strand.
TACTTCCACTCCTTCCTGTCAATGTAACTCCATGCACAGTTAATTCATACTGGCCTCAACATACTCAAAACATGTTGTTTTATACTTTCAAAGTGCAGACAAAATTGCTAGTTGTGCTCAGCTCTGTCTGTTATATTTTTGAGTCCCAAGCTTTTCCTTGCTCTTAGGTTCCTTTCAAGTTCTGTCCCAGTTGTAGAGTCCCAAACTTGGAGTGATTCCTGCTGCTTCAGATTCCTAGGGCATCTCCAGGTCATCTGGTTGCATCTATGTGGCATGGAAGACTGGCTGGCTTTGGGATGTCACCTGCCCTTTAATCCTTCAGTGACCATCCCAGCAAGGGCTGTTTAGAAATCACAGCATTCCTTCAATATCTGCAAGTGCAGACATCAACACCCACAATATAAGAGACTCCTCTCAACCAATATGTTACCAGAGAGATTATGAAAGAATGTTTAATAAAAAACAGGATGAAAACTGCTGGGCAAGGAGGACCACATTATCACCATGCCACCTTGAGTGATACTTGAAAGTGGGCCAGAAGTCTGACAAATGGCTGCCAAATTCAGTTTTACTAGTTCATGGTAGTCATGACTTTGCCCAATGGTTAAGCCACTGAAGGATGGCTGCTAGAGAAGTGCTAATTTACAGATGTGGTTTTATGTCATCTCTAAAGAAGCAACTATTACTTCAAAGAGACTTTGTTGCATTGCACAGCTACTGGAAATAGCAAAGTCTTCACTGGAAAGCTCATTTCTCTGAGGTGTGGCACACTCATTAGCTGCTTTATCATGGCAGTGGGCTGTTTGTGATGGCCCTGTGCCCACTGCAGCAGTTCAGGAAACAGAGTGACCATCTGCACTGGGTCTGTCCTTGAGACAACACCTGGGATCTCCCAGGGAGCCCTGCCTTTAGTGCTGTCATGGAGGATATCATTCCATCTTTGCCTGAAACTAATGGTCATGGGCTCCTGGTACATCACCTGTGCAACCTGTTCCAGGTGAAGCTCTCGTAACAGGGGTTTGGACAAGATGATCTCCAGAGGCCCCTTTCAATCTGAATGACCCAAACCACTCAGGGACTGTGATTCTGCCATATATGCTGTCTATCAGTTCTACAAACGAAATGTCAGCAGTGTGAGAATAACAGCCTCTCCTGCTGTCAGTGTGCTCTACTTGCATGTGGCTTGACAAGCATTAATCCAAGATATTATTCCAATGTATGGATCAACTTCTGGTGGTTTAAGGCACTCAAAATTTGTTTCCAATGCTTTTAAGACTGCTTTCATAATACTGATGACTAGTTACCTGTCTCAAAACAAGCAGTGCCTGTGAGGACAACAATAAAACACCCTGTGAGTGCATCTAGGAAAGCAGTAACTCCAGAAGCCTGTCCTACAGATCAGCTCTAAAACTGTGTGTTAGCTGTTTACACTTGCATATGCATCTGTAAGTACAGATTCTTCTATTCATATACAGTGGCTGTGGTTTCATTTGCCTTTGCCCTGCCTCATATAATAAATAATAAATCATTGGTTCCCCAAGACTTGATAAAATCTCACTGTCAGATTTACCCACATAGCATCTTACCTTCTTTTAAAATTCTTAACTGATGTCTATATTTTCCTTTTTTTTTTTTTTTTTTTTTTTTTTTTTTTTTTTTAATATAGCAACAAACTGACTGGGTACCTACAAGAGAGGGAGGCAGAAGCTAATGTGGATCTGTCATTTTGCTGTTTGGCTGTCACAGGGCTTAGACATGAGAACCGAGACCCCAGAGACTCCTTGTGCCTGCTGCAGTAAACACTAAAGGATGAGGAAGAAAGAAAGGAAGGAAAGATGGAATGATAAATTAGTCCAGGGGAGAAAACAAAAGGGAAGAAAGGAAGACAAATAAGAGAGGGGGAGAAAGGGAAAGGAGAAAAGATGGGAAATGACAATGTGAGGTCAAGATGTTATAATACAAAACAAAACACAGACTTATGGTGCAGAAATGGTCTGAATTAATTTTTCCAGATCTCTTTATTTCTTTCATTGTTTTAAGTGTTGGAAATTTTAAACCTCACTTCCTAGTGTTTAAATTTACTTTTCCTTTAATTCAATCTTTGCAGCAAGTATGCCATATAAACACAGTGTTAGCTATCAAAAGTCTCGTCCAGATCCTGAACTGAACATTTCTGATTCCCTGGTTCAGATGGTTCAAGATATTGGTCTGTATGCCTGTTGTATAATTAATTATTAAAGAAGAGGAAGGAGGGCGATTATAATATCTGGAGAATTGAAATGCAGACTAAGTATTCAGTGATTTGTGCCATTTTTGGCTAACAGAATGTAGGATTTTAATCAAACACAATAAATTATAAAAGCAGTATTTTCTATTCACTTATTATGGATAAAAGAAAATAATTTATCACCTTGCACAAATAATATTATCTCAGATGGAATAATAGTAATACCTCTAAGGAAACCAAATTTTCATCATTTAAAAAAGACATTTTTTTCCTCTGAAAATGTAGCTCTTCTCTTCAGCATTTATCTTTTAGCAGCTGTCTATTATCCAGTCACAACGTTCAATTTCATTGAAATTATCACCTAAATTGAATCATAAATGTGGGAGATATCTATAACATAATAGACAAATGAGATGTTCCTCTGAACGAGCTGGATATTCAGTTCCTGTCTTTGCTGATTGTTGCATTTGTTAAAAAGGAAAAGCAGTTCCCACATAAATGCACACTTACAAAGGGTTCTGAGCACCAGGTGTTCCCATGGCCACCTAACACTTTCTGTTCTGGACAACTCAGAGCTATATCACTGGGGAGTTTACCCTTACTTCATACTCAGTAAAGTGCTTTGGCAGAAGAGCATGCTGGAAATTTAATCTGTTTTGACACTCCAATTTCATAAAGAAACATGACAATTGTTTCTGGCTTTCAAGTCTTAGATACTCCAACCAAAGAACACGCTTATCCATGAACTCATGAACACATGTTAGAGAATGATTTACAGCTCCTCACGATTTTCCTAAATGCTGTGCAAATCTCTCCAGTATCAGAGCCATCTCTGAAGCCAAAGTATTTCTTTGTAATTGCCAAATTTAATCCAGTGAGCACAGAGACATATGCTTGGAGACACAGCATTGCTCTTCTTTTGGGAGCTTCAGCATGCTGCTATTTGATTAGGAGGTTCTGGTAGGTAACATGGTAACAAAATAAAATGATGTATTTCAAAAATTCCTTATTTGTTTTACATTATGCCATAAAAAGTTAATTACAAAGCTCTGCCTTATCTATAGCATATCCCTTGTTGCTAACATAATTTCCCACTCTTCAAGTAGCTTTCTGTATTTGTCACTATGTTTGCATCCTTAGAGTGATGCACAAAGGAAAACCTGGGTGCAGAGCTGTGTTTCCTTCATTGTGTTATGCTTGTAAATCCCTTTTATCAGCTACCCTAGGACTGAGCAAGACAGAGAAATTATGAATGGTGCAAAATTTATAAATAAATTAATATTATTTTGAGGATCAGTGCCTTTGAGGTCTGCATGAGGTTCATCTCCCTGGAAGCAAAGGTACAGCAAGAAGTGAATAACTCACACTGAGCAAAAGTTCTCACTGTCTGAGCAGTGCAATCAAAGAGGTGGGGCAGAGAAGAAAATGCAGTTGGGACATTTTTTTCCCTGCTTCAATGCTGAATTTTAGTCTAGGCTATAAACAAAATTTCTATACACATACATTCAGAAATCCAAACCCCAGATGTGAAAAATTATATCCATGGAGACATACCAAAAGAAATGGGCATAGAGAACTACCTTATGCCAAGATGGTTAGTGAGAAACCATACCTATGAAAAAATGTTTACTTTCATTTACATTAGGATGATGTTATGAAGAAATTCTGCATAATTTGAAATATACATCAAGTTACTTTTTTTGTTTATCAAAGAGGGCTGCTTTGTCTGAGGCTTCAGGCTGGCTGGACAAGCTAACTTACAGGAATATGGTTGTGACATGCCTTGTCCTTGCTGCCAGCTCGCTCTCCTGGTTGTTGTCCTGCTGCTTCCTCACAGCAGGATGCATCAGTGTTGGAGTCTAATCTTCGAAAATGTCTCAGTTGCAGGCATCTATTCTTTAATAAGTGGGTTTTATAAAACCATTATTTTAGGTAAGGTTTCCACTAATCCTGGACATTAACTCACAGGCTTGTCTGACCTCTCTGTGCTTGATGAAGGCAAAATTTCCACCCTTATTTCTTTTCTAGGTATAAAATGATATGTATCTGAAGCTGTATCCCCTTAATGTAGGATGAGATGGGGGAGAGGGAGGCCAATAATATGTCCACTGCTTCTTACATGTTACAAAGTACAGATCTTCACAAGAACGAGTAACAAGGCTTAAATATGCTCCAGGGCATCTCTTCACCTCCATTTTAAATTCATCTTTCTCCACTGCCTGGGGAACTGCTGAGGAAAAGCCAGGAGGTGGAAGTTTTGTGAAAGTCAAGCACTTTTTCCTTCCCCCCCCGCCCCCACTTCTTCCCCGTGAAAGGAGGCAGAAGCTGTGTGCAGTTGTTATTGTTCCTTTGTGCTGGGTTTCACCTCCTGTTTTCTCACACCCCAGGGACTGCCTTAACAGCCTTCTGTGAAAAAAAGTCTTTAGAGCAAGCATCATCCCTCCAGCCAAATGCTGTAAAGGAAATTCACCCTCCCAAGCCTAAGAGTCTGCTCTGACATCCTTTGATTAGTGGATTTGCTGGCATGATTAACCAGGTGAGGTGGGTGAAGGACTTTGGGACTTTTGAGAAACACTTTGGGATTTTTGTGTGGTACCATATCTGGGACGACAGATCTCTGTGTAGGGTGACTGTCATTACATGAGTTGTTTTTAAAACACTCCCTCACCTTTCTTTAACATGGAGCATATCCAATTTGGGATCTGGTTGGCATGGGGGAAAAAAATGCAGTTGCACTTTTTCTATAAATAAAATATATGTCCTTTATATTTTCTTTGAATTTAGTATATGCCCAGTGGTCTGCTGATCCTTAACCCTTGAGTTCACAGCAGAGAATGCAGAAAATTGTTTTCTCCAAGGAAAAGCAGTGGAGGTAGAGCTTAATGCCACAGTTTACTGAGGCAAACTCTACCAAGAGCCCAGATGTGCTTCCCAGACTGGAAAACTGCAGCTGACATAGTAGCATTAAAGCAGTACCTCAAAATTAAAGAAGCTTTGCTTTTGTATAGTTGCTCTGCACAAAATCTGGCTTAATGCTGACATGTTTTGCAGCAGAGCAAGATCTCATATATGGAGATGGAATTCCTCCTGCTCAGAGCTCACTGTAGACTTGGGGCTTCTGTTATTGCATTTGTAGACATATTGGCTCCAGGCCTGCTCACCAGCGTGGTAAAATGCCCAAAGTTTGCAGCAAGAGCAGAATCAGACCAATGTAAGAGCTAGATAGTTAAAAGCAAAATAACCCACTCTCCCACCCCCACAAAAACAGCAGAGCATATACCATGCAAAGTGTCAATAAAAATACAAAACAATGATTAGCTTTCCACATAAACATTTCATCACATCCTTTCTCAACACCAATCACTGTGACAGTCCATGACAATATAAATGATGACATGTCTGAGGTGCTCTAATTCATCCAGCTTGTGTTGCAGTACTTGTCAAGAAAAAAAATCCTCCATAAAACCTCTAACCAAAACAAAACTCCACTATCCCACATATGTTACCAATGGTTTCTAAAAACAGCCATTCAACAAACTAGGCTCCATACCATGACTTCAAATTAAACCATATGCTCATTTATAAAATGAAAAACTTCTGGGGTGAATGAGCCTTGGAGATGGAAATCATGATTTTCTACAGGGGAAACTTTGGGTGATCTGTCTGTCCATCACACAAGTTGCTGGCCATTAATGCTGGCTTCCTCATACAGGTCCTCTGTTTGCAAAGAAGGGCTCAGTGTGTGAACTGCAGGCTTGATTTTCTTCATTTTGATATTATTTAAAAACAAGCTACAACTTAATCAGTCTCAGAAACTTTTGTGGGCATTGTGTGGAAAATCTCTAGCACTCCCAGCCTGCAGCTCACACCTTTCATCAAGGTCCAGACTAACCTTGCCTGTGAGAGGAGATGGTGGAAAGAAACCCAAAAAATTTCACTGAGCTAAGACAAAACGTTCATTATATTTAGTTCTTTAATAAATAAGTCATAAAACTGATGTGGCATTAGAAGGAGGGTAAATCAACAAACAATCATTTAAATGCTTCACAAGCTTGGTCTCCACAGCTTCCCTCTAAACCAGGCATAGTTCAAAGTCCATGGGAGTTGTGGTAGGAACATTTCTCCTGCCACTTTGACTTCCATGAAATTCAAATGAGGGCCAGACCCATAAAGCATTACATCCTGGCATGGAGGCCAGCACAGCATTTGACTAGCTTTGGGGAGGAGTTGGTAAGAGAAGGTAAGTCAGAAAATGTGAATTGTGGGACTATGAAGTTCATGGATGTCCCGAGGAGGTTGATTCCTTTACATCACCCTTCTCCCAGGCACTCTAGCCCTTCATATTCCCATGGACCTATTCCCACCAGGTCACCACTTTCCTCAACCCAACTCATGACAGACGGCAAGGTCTGAAAAGACAAATGGGGTCAGAGAACAAAGTAGAAGGACACTGATGTCAAGTAGTACTGCACAGTCCTGGGCTGGATTTCATGGGGTGGCACTACAGCAGCATCACAGACACAGAGATGGCACTGGTACCCAGGTTTGGCTTCCTCAATGTTGCACACAGGTAGATTCATAATACAGCAGTGCCCAGGCTGAAGGGTAAAGCAAAACCCTACTACAGCATAAACAGAAGAACAAACAATCTCACTTTCTCATCTCCCTTGCAGCTTACAAATGTTACTTCTAAGATGTAAATGGCATTTTGGGGTCATTTTAGCAGTGATAATAAATTCAGTTTTCATGACAACTCTTCCCCATTTCATAGCACAATGTGATACCCTTAAAGAACATTTTCCACATTGTTTTAACAAGAGGAAATTGCATGTTTTACTGTCATGTGCTAGAAAAGTGGGAAAGTGGTGAAAAGCATCACCTAGATATTCTTCACTTCTCACAAGCCACTTATTGGGATGACAAATGCTGTGGGATGCAAACGTCCTTGCAGTACACCCTTTACATGTTGCACTTCTTTCTTGCTTAGCTAAAACTTTTTTTACTGCCTCTGAATTTCCTTAGCCCTAGGGCTGCTTAATTTCCACTGTCTGCTCCTGACCTCAGAGACCTGTTTTGTTGTTGGCTTTTACTGCACATCCACACCTTCTACGTCAGACTGACAGCTTGGCAGGCTTAGGAATTAAAATGGACACAGATTACTCAACCTTGGTTAAAAAATAAAACGGGGTAATAGTGCTTCTAAGCCACAAGGATAAGATGCCAAGCACTGGTGCAGCGCTGAGGCTGAGAAGATAGGCAGGGAGCAAGAGCACACAGTCAGAGCAGAGACCCAGCCCTCCACGAGCTGTTTACATGCTGGCCAAGGTTAAAGCGTGGCTGTAGGAAACAGGTTTGTTTTTGTAAAATCTGGACGTGCTCCGATGGCGAGGCTGCCTGACCCCTCACGGGGTGAAGTTTCCCCGTGGGCCCACAGGTTCAGCCGGGAGCACGGCTGACTCACCGTCTGGGAATCTGGAGTAGGCACGGCCTTCGTAAAAAAAAAAAAAAAAAAAAAAAAAAAAAAAAAGAGACATGCTAAAAACTCACCGTGCAAGATAAACAAGGAAAACACGCTCCTTGGCACACAGGCAGCTCAGATGTGGGCTATTGTGCTCTGCGGGAGTTAATCGTGGCAGAGCAGGCCGCCCTTTGTGGCGGGAGGGGAGCTGCGGCCGCTCGCTCCGCGCTGAGGAAGCAGGTGCAGCGGCAGCTCATTGTTGCAGCATTGTTTTGGAAATTGGAAAACTTGATAGACTTTCAGCTGCCCCCCACCCCTGTCCCCACCTTGGGGAAGCAGGGCAAAGCTGGGCAGTGCCGATGCAGGTGGCACAGCTGGAGGAAGGGAGGGCAAGGCACGCCTGCATGGCCACTTCACCTAGAGAACCAAAGTTGTTTTTTGCACCTGTGTTTTTCCTCACTGCCCTGAAGGCTGACCTTGATCCCTGCTGGAGGAACAGGCTCTGTGCACAGCCTGGTCACACTTGTGTGCCAGCTTGGGGTCACCACCACGGTCATTAGCCCTTACTCTAATTACACTCCACCATCTAGGGCAGATCCTGGAGGTCGTGTCAAGCAGATGCTCAGACACAAAGTCCCACAGGCTCCCTGGGCAGCAAGCCAGAACAGCACAGGCTCTCTGATCTGCCCTCCTTCCAGAGGCTGCCTGTGTGCATCTACCACCAAGGAGACCCCAGCATGGTGGCACTGGGCACCTCCAACTAACTGAGAGACAGATTTCCTCCTTCATTTCTTCTCCCTCTTTCCTCACTCCTTTCACACAGTGCAGTTAATTATGACCTTATCTTTGCTGCTTTTTTGTAGCACTGTTACACAACAATGGGAGACCTCCCTCTGCTCTCGATCCCAGCCTGCAGGGGCTGAAGGTGATGAGAATTTGCTAGCCATTTTTTGGTCTGTCTGAAACAGGCGTGTCTGCATTTCATCCTCATTTCCAAGGGACAGATGGGTGTGATCTTGTTACTTGTTAATTCTTGCTACTTTGGCTAACTAGCTGGCAGTGGGTTAAGGAAGTCACAGTCACAAAAGGAAGAGAGGGCAGGACATGCTGGTGACACTGATAACCCGTTCTGATCTTCTTCTGTGATTGTAGGAACGGCTTAATTTCCCAAAGCTCCTCTTTCACTCTCCTGTGGAATGGCAATGTTTTAAGGAGGAAAAAATGACACAAAAGCAAGATGGCTTTTCAGCCTTTAATGGATTTTTAGCTGTTATCCAAATTATTTGCTACTAGGTCTTCTTTAACTAGCACATGTAACTAGAGGGAAAAAAAAAAGATATTTTAAATTCAAAAGTTTTTGGGGTTGGGATTGTAAAAAGATATTTGAAGTATAAATTCAGGCAATGTTCCTCACAATGTGTCAAAAAAAGGCAAAGATAGGAAACCATTAATTTTGACCCAAATCTGTAAAGCTTTTATCTCTGTTTTTATAAAAGAGTAGGGGATAGCACACTGCCTTTATTAATAAGAAAGTGATTGGACAAAATGGAAGCGGTAAGTGATAAGATTAATTCACAACTATGACATGAACATCATCGTTCAAGAATGGCTGGTAAGGAAATAGTAACTTCTCAAGAAACACTGCATGGATCGGTGCTGTAGGATTTTCTGTTGTCCTTACAAGAATAATATGTGGAACTTTTTCTGTTTAATATCTTGTAATGACTGAATTGTCTGTGATTCTGTGATTCAGTCTGGACTCAGCTCTGTTATGAGAGTCCACCCAACTTCAAGCTCTTCAGATGCCTTTATGTGGTCCCTGAAGTGAGTAATAAGAGTGACCTCCCTCAGGTATCCTGTCTGTTGTGTAATTCAGACAGCCCTATAAAGCACTTGGAAATCAAGGCAGAAGCTTGTCACCTGAAACACAAAACCCTGTTGTGCATAATAGCCTTGTAGGTTGCAAAGCTAAAATTTTTCAGCCTTGTAAGGAGCTCTACAGTAATTCATCTGTTAATGAACAAGAAGAGAAGGGATGAAGGTATTGAATTCAGTTAAAATATTTTTTTGCTATTTATTTAGATATTTGAGAAGTTATTTCCATAGATTTCCATAGCAAATGCTAGATGCCATATAACAGATCAAATACTCTGCAGATTTTTCTGTCATTTTGAATGTGGAGCCACCCAGAAGACACAGAACAGGAATAAAATCCTTGCTGTAAAAAGGACAGCAAAGCTGTGAAACGCAAAAGCACAGAATATGACAATATGTCATGTGGTTAAATGCAACATGAGAACAGGTAGTTTTTCTGTTAGATGCAAATTCTCAGTGCTGCCAAATGCCACCAGCATCTTCAGTAAATTTAGCATCACTGTGTATGCTTAAAGGCCCCCAGGAATTTTTTATTTTTTTTTTTAGTGCAGTCATTATCTTCCTTCTCTCTGCCCACACTGATTGAAGTGTGTACATTTAGGCAAACTCAAAATTCTTAGGTGAGGCTTTTTCCACTGAAATTAATTAAACTAACCTTTTGTTTTCAATGCACAAGCATTTCAGCAATGGAACCTTATTGGAAAGTGTTGCAAAGGCAATAAAAAACTGGCTGAACATTGTTAGCTTGTTAGGATCACCAGACAGGCTTAAAATGAATTTTTTGAAGGTAGAGAAGACTGTAAAATCTAATCCTGTAGATATGCCTTTTGAGGTGCAAATCAAAGTTTTAGTCTGCTGAAAGAGAATTTATGCTGCCTAAAGATACCTGTTGACCTTAAAAAGATTTCTTCTACTTCCCAACTATTTTTTCATCTCAGGTTCTGCAGCCTGGACTAAGGGAAGTAGACTGCTTTTGCAGTTAAGCAGTTATTCTTTCCTTCTTCAATGACAGAAAAATTTCTGAAGGAATTTTTTTCCTAAATCTTGGTAAAGGAACTTCTGAAAAAGCTGAGCTTATAAGAGAGAAGAGAGTAGGGTGTAACTGTAGAGCTGATGAAGAACTAGAATGTTTGACAGATGTAAATCTGCAAAAAACAGGAATTTACCCAAGGATGAAAATCAAGGCTCCATCCTCTACAAGTTTCAAAAAGACTCAGATGCAAGTTTCTAGTTTCAGTCATTCTCAGTCTAAAATGTTATATTAAAAACTGGGTGAAATTATCTGATATGTCCTATGCACTAGAAGAAATAAAAATTTTGGAATTTCCAAGTCCCTACATTACAGCATTCTGCTATGCTTTTAATATGGAAATAACAACCAAAAAACATCTGTAATAAATAATTGACCCCCCAGACAAACACTCAATACATGATGTCATCCATGTACAGTTAAGGGACAGGATGAGTCCTCAGCTCATCTTTAGCCTTGTTTGTGCCCTGAGCAGAAGTACTGTCCCTCCACTGGGATCAAAGTTACAGAGGTCCATCAGCTGGTGCCACAACTGAACAAAGAAATTGGTATTGAGGTGGCTGAGGGGCCACCTTCAGTAGGTGATCCAGCTTTGGCTGCTGAACCCTGTTCCTGGAGTGTTTCTTGTCTTAACTGGGAGAGGACCCATGGCTGCCTACACTCTCTGTCCTTTCTCCTTTTCCTATGAGAGAAAAATCTGTTTAAAATTATGTAAGTGATAGTTATCTTCACCTTGTGTGCTTGAGAGCATCTTAGATAGAGTATCTAATTTCAAAGGAAGACAATCTCCTTTTATTCTTGGTGAGTTTACCAGGATATTCCTTGGTATTCTGAATTAAATATTTAAAACTTTATTCTCAAATAATGTCATTAAAGCTACCTCTTCTATATCTTGCCTATAGATGACATAATTTCTTTCTTTAAAAAAAAAAAAAAAGCTGTTCCATTGTAGTTTTCTACAACTTTTTTTTTTTTTTTAATTATTAGCTTCAAACCTAATACACTGATTTAACTTGCATATGCAGTTTTTAAAAAATTATCCTTTGGATTGTGTTCTTATGCTTTTACTGTATCTTACAAAGATTGTAATTTTCTAAATGCATTCGGCTGCTGTACTGCTGTTACCTTACAGATTTTTTTTTCCTTTTTCTATTTTGTGTGTGTATTTTAGTTTACAGTGTATTAACAGAACACTCAAAAAATCTAGTAGGAGTCTTCATATCAGCTTTCCAAAGCAAAGAGCTGACAGTAGGAAGAAATTATACACGGTGTGCATTGACTAACCATCCATGGATTTCTTTATAAACCTTAGCAGGAAAACAAATCTGTAAACTCAAGATGAGGTCCTGAGACAAAGACAGGATGTAAATTCCTGCTTGGTACTTGTTTCCGATGAGCTCAGTCAGATTGCTGCTAACAGCATTTCCTTCAGAAAAGATATGGGGGAGCTGTGCAATTACCTAGCATACTCCAGTTTAAAGTGGTACTGACCATAACTCTTACTGTGTAAATTATGAAATATTTGTCTGCGTGAAATTCAGTTGTAAATCAAAAGCTGAATTCTTAGTCCATACTATTTCTTCACCAGTTTGCTAACAGCTAAGGGAATTTAGAGCAGTCATTTCATTTTGAAAGTGTATACAGATGTATCTATTTTCTTGTATTCTTCATCAAGAAATCCAAGTTATTTGAATTGGACTATTCAGCTCACCTGCTGCTTAAAGACTATAGAATCCATCCCCCAGTTAACTTAGCTGAAAAATTAGAAAGATTAATTTAAAAAATGTCAGAATGCTTTGTCTTTCTGCTCCTGACATTTATTTTCCCTGCCTCATTGAATGTGGCTAGAGCCATTCACCAAAGCCAATGTAGAGTGTTCACTTTTCTGACAATTTGACTATTTTTCATACATTCACGTTCCAAAAAGTTATAGCAGCCACCAAAATGGAAAAGAAATGAGCACTTCCACTCATGAATAAATGAAAATAAATTTGAGTGCAGCGTCTATTGTCTCATAATTTCTCAAAACGGGTGTGAGTCCTGAAGCAAGCATTGGAGAAAGAAAAAGATCACCCATGTGTGCTGCAGAGTACAATGCTGCTGTAAAAAATTTGGGCTAAAGGCCAGTCTAGAGCTTCTAGTCTTCTTCTTATGGCTAGCAAGTGACTATAGTACACTAGAGAGTGCACAGTGATAATTTTAACTGTCCCTATTGCAAAGTCTTCTTGCTGTTATAGAACTGTCTTTTGGGCTGTGTGAGGAAATGTGAAAGTGGCATTCTGCTGGGGGATTGCTTGTAGAGCTCCAGATAGAGAATTTTTCCCTCATTCTCTTTTGCTGCTTCATGGCCACAGTGCACTGCACAGAACACAGCTTCTTTAGAAAGTATAATACTACTGTGGCTATAGGGAAATAATATGCTAAGAGTGTAGACAAAAATTAAATGTTAATCACTCAGATATTATTACAATTTGATAATATACAAAAGGAATCCATTTCCCTTGAAATTAAATAAAAATTATTTAAAATCTCAATATCAAAATCAAAACAACTTTATAAAATGATGTTTTAATTTAAATTGCTTAAATGGAATGCTTTAGTGTATTCCATTGGCAGACAGATATAATCCCAGTACTTGTATAATAAGCTACTGCAGTTAGACAGCAATTAACTTTTTAAATTCAGTAAGTATTACAAATTGTCAATTGCTTTCTGAGAAAAAGTGTCTAGAGAGGAGATCAGGTACTTCTGAATGAGTGCAACAAAAATGTACGAGTATTAACTAATTCTGGAAGATTGTCTGTAGTCAAAATGTGGTAAAGCTAATGCTTTTAAATTTTAGTGATAGACTATTGCTCCCTGTTATTTTCATAATGGTGTTTTAATTCCATGATGAATTGTGGCTAAATTTTGCATATAGTTTAGGCTGAATAACTTTTCTGAAAACTGCTACATGAATAGAAAATTGGCTCCTTTTGTATTAGAATCCAAAGGGAACTAAAAACAAGGACAATTTAAAAAAAAAACCCTCACAGAGCTGTTGAACAGGCTTTTTTAGAAGTAGCTTGAGTAGGTTAAGAAAATGCCATTAACCTTCAGGGACATTATGTTCCTAAATCTCTTTGTATCCTTTTAAGACCTCAGCTTTGCCACTCTTTTGGACTAGAACACATTGCAAATCAGAGAACAGAGAGAGGCTTGCAGTAGAATAACTCACAGGGCTGATGCAAAGGGCTTTTAGAGGTGACAGAGGCTCCTGCAAACTTCACTAGGTTACTTCCCCGACAGGTACAGAGTGTCTTCTGCTTCTGCACTCCCATTGCCTGACAATGGGTTACATTGCAATAATTTTTAAACTGCTGTGCTATCCCTTTTTTGCAGTACTGCTGGTCTGAGTCCTCACTGATAGCTGGTAGCATGTGAAAGGGGAAAATACACTATCAAAGTATAATGCCAAAGGTGCTAGGCTCTTGTGGGTAGAGATAGAGAGAATATGGCTGTGTAGGATTTGATTCCCTAGAAAACCAAGAGAAAACTTCAGCATATTGACTAAGGTGAACAGTCTAAAATATAGGTGTTTTGTTCTGCTATGTGACTTGTAGGTCTCTGTAGCAGAGGGATGTAAAGGTCATAATCTCAAAGAGGTTTACTTCCCTCCTGGGCACCTGCTTGGTTGCTCAAAGTACCAAGTCTTTACCTTCCTCACCTGGCAATTTGCATTCCTGCACACATTGAAGCTGGATGCCTGGAGAAAGTCTTATTTATCTAAAATATTCATTAATCTGATAAGCAACGAATAACTGTTCTCACTCGCATAACACTACCGAGCTGGCAAACTGAGAGCATTTTACACACATTACCCCTTCATGTAGAAACACTGGGAAAAAGTAGCTGGTCAGGGAATTCCAATGAGCACAGTAACAGAAAGGAGGCAGGGAGAGCCTGTGAGGCAAAGGAGAAGGGGAGGTGCAGCAGGCAGGCTGGGGATGGCCTGGAGAAGTGATGAGAAGGTGGAATTGGAATGAGAGCAGGCTGGCATGTTGTCAGCAGTGCAAGCTGTGCTGAAGGGCATAGGTAGGTGATACACAACAAGGAAAAATGTATACTGAAAGAGGGCAGATGAAAATCCAGCCTCCAGGATTCACATGGCTTGCCAAGAGTTGTCTGTAAAAGCGTGTGAAACGAGCACAGCTAAGGGTTTCTTTCAGTCTCGTGTGGAATTCCAGTAACGTAAAGTAGAATATCAGGCATTTTGCTTCTTTTTTTTCTCGTGAATATATTGAATATTTATGTAAGACCCTTAATAGAGTGCAAACAAAACACTAGATGGCTATAATTTTTTTTGGAGCAAGTATTTATTTTGGAAGTAGGGGAAAAAGTTCAGTCCTGCTCATGGAAGTTTAAAAAAGACAACAAAAAATGATTGGAAAACTTTAAAAAAATACATCATATATATATATAGTTATTTATGCATAAAGTAGTATACACAATAGGTTGCAATAAAAAGTCAGATAGAGACAGGATAATCTCACTGATTTCTTTCAACTTCTTCAAAATTTCACGTGGAGAGCATTAACTTGATGGAATTATGAGGAAGGAGAGAAGAAAAAAAACAAAAATAAAAAAAATATGTCTAAGTGTAATTTCAAGTATTAATTCTGGATTTTTTCAGGAGAAAAGTGTCTCTTTTATGATTCAGTAATGAAATAATTAGGTGATTTGTTCTATGAAAGCTTAATTTTCATATTTTTAGGAGAAAAACACATCTGCTATCCAAAAAGCAGAAAATGGATTACTGTCTACTGTAAGTAACTTTCTATAATCTGTAGCTGTCCCTTTCTTTTTCAAATATCATTTCAACCTGTGTAGAATTCCAATTATATACATAAATGGAGTGAGGTGAGGATACAGAATCACAGAATCATTAAGGCTGGAAAAGAACTCCAAGATCATCGAGATCAGTCTTTGGCCAATCACTACCTGGTCAGTGAGATTGTGGCACTGTCATGTCCTGTCATTTCTTAAACACCTCCAGGGATGGTGACTTCACCACCTCCCTGGACAATCCATGCCAATGCTTAATAACCCTTTCACTGAAGAAATTCTTCCTGATGTTCAACCTGAATTTTCCCTGGTGCATCTTGAGACTGTGTCCTCTTGTCCTGTTGCTGGTTGCGTGGGAGAGGAGACCTCCACTCCTAACTGCACACAACTTTGGGGTAATTGTAGAGAGCTGTATCATCAGTAAATGTATTAAACAGGACTTGCCCCAGAACTGAGCCCTGGGGAGCCCCACTAGTGGCTGTTCACTGACTGGAGGTGGCATCACTCCCCACCACTCCCTGGGCCTGGCCATCCAGCCACTATTTAACCCAACAGAGTGCTCCTGCCCACTGTGAATATGTTCATTCATATGGATGTATAAAAGAAGATACTATTTCCATTAAAACAATTTTAAAGATGGAATTATCTGTGGTGTCATTGCCTGGGAATTAGGAATGGACATACCTGATTTCACACTGATCTAGGCAAGATCATTGTCCCAGTAACATTTGGGAGCACAATTTTAAGGTTTGGTTTGGTTTTGGAGAAGATGATGGCAAATCAGATTATACATATTAATTCTTAGCCATTTCAGTATAAACTGTTTTTCTGATGGATCCTGACGTGACCTGCTTTTAATGAAATGGTTTTACATTATACCTTCCTTCTCAATGCTGCACCGCTCAAGTATAGCATTCCTGAATTCTTGCCAAGTACCATTCAAAGCAATAGTGCTTTGGGAATGACAAGAGAGGTCATCTAGAACATGTTTAGGGCTCACAAATGTAAGTTACAAATTCCTTGAGAAAGGATTTGTCTGCTTCTTTTTGTTTTGGTTTGGTTTTTTTTGTTTTGGTTTTTTTGCTTTTTTTTTTCTTTTGAGATACCTATCCCTAATTCTTACCTTTAAGTTACCCCCCAAATAATGACAGATATGTTCAAGATGACTTTACATATGGGCTGCTTTAAGAATTCCTTTACCCCTTGTCCATTGTTTGTTTGTTTGTTTTCAATTAAATTGTCATCTTATAAAAAGGGAGGGGAAAACCCTTGCCCAGACAAGAAAAAATCTACCTTTAATGGCAGATCTATCCTGTCTTTCAAATTTTCACTGCACACAGCATTGTATTATGCCATCAGTAGTCTTGCTGACAATAGCACGACCTTGTTCTTTGTAATGACTGTAATTCAACTCCTTAATGAAAGCAGTCTTTGACAACACTTACCATCATAGTAAGACACGATAAGAAGCATTAAAAAACTCTTTCAACAAATCTTGTGCTACTCCTCTTTATCTTCACCTGCAGAAAAGCTGCCTGCCGGTACGGAGCGGGTGGATATTTCACTTTGTTTCATGATCACTAATCCTCTCCAAGCGAGTCCCCTGAACCCTTTTAGCTTCTAACTGGAATGCTGCAGTAATAGATGGGGAGCTGCAGTAATTTTTATAAACACACTGTGTAAACAAGTGAGGTGATAGGAAATGCAGCCCCACTGAGACCCTGCTTACTGAAAGAAAATTCTCCTGCTTGCTCGTCTTCGTTTTTTTCAGCATACAGAGATTCAATCAGATGAGCTTCTTAGTTAAAGGTCAAAATGGAACTATTTCTCACCCTTTTTCATTTTTTCAAGCCAAATATTTTATTGACCCTAGTACGGTGAAAAGGGAGGGAAAAAAGTGACAATATAACCTGACAAAACTAAGAGATCATTTTAAATAACTATGAAACATTTCCAGCACTCTTAGTTTTACTTTTAAATACGTCAGTCAAGTTAATTGACATATTTTAATTGTATCTGAATATAGACTGTTTATGTGACAGAGGCAGCCAAGATTGACTTGACTTTGGACAAAGGTAAGACAAATTTTGCAATGACTTAACATATCTTAAAATTCCATTGAGACCAATATATGTGCATATCTACAGAACACAGTCCAGTTAATCACTATTTCTTTCTTTGAAAAAATATATGCATGCATATATACTCATTTTTAGTCCTTTGAAGATGTTTCTCTCAAGGCCTTGCTTAATTTCAAGTTACAGCAAGTCTACCCTATTTCATTATATTTATCCTGATAGCACCCCAGTCTGCACAAAATGTACAGGGTCAATAGCACCAGCAGAGTGAGTCTACCTGGGTGCTGGAGATGAAAGGTCAGGAACAGAATGTTATTCCTGATAAATGAAATCTGCTGCTGCTCCTTCCATTTCTGAGCAAAAAGCTATGAGTCTTTTCAGAGCTGTGTATTCAGACTGGTGGAGATAGAGACCACCTGTTCTTTAAATGATAAGGAGAAATAAATGAATTTATTACTGACAGCTCGTTAATCCATCACCTGATGGCCACTGCACTGAGGCCTGATCACAATTTACAGAAATTCAAGTGTAGTTGCCTGAAGCCCTATTTAGTAATATCTGTGCAATCTCTGAATGAATCCAACCTAGACTCATATATAATAATCATAATGGGATTAACTGGCCGATATTAGCTCTCACCTTCTGATAACCCAAGGAAAGGCTTTTCCCATTATCCTTTCCAACATGGTAGCTCATATTAAATTTAATGCATTCCAGAAAAGTAATACTTAGTCTTTTCTAAAAATTGGAGCATATAACCCATTTGGAATAGGCATTCCCTTGGTATTTATAGGCTATGCTTAATTGCAATTAGAGACCTAAACAATTTTTCTCCACATTTTTTAATACAGTTTTTATTTTTAACTACAAGATAGTTTATGGGCAGACAACAATTTTCTACAGGCACCTGCAGTTGTTTTACGTGCTTTTGTCAGTAAAACTTTTTTGGCTAAATCCTAGGGTTACTGCATGGGACTTACACACTTAAATCATGTAAAAAAAGAATACATATTACTCAACTTGAGGAAGATTTTTGACCAAATTGTTCCATACACCAAATTTTCAAAGACAGAGAGGACACACTTGCTAGAGACTAGCTAGGGCTGGTTTGTTGGTTCTTTCAGCTGTTTGGTCACAAATTTATGCAGAGGTTACTCATGAGAGATGATGATCAGCCTCTGACTCTGAGCTGGGATCTGGTGCCAGTGGAGCAGAGGTGCACCTGAAGGACAGTGTCACCTTGCATTCCCAGAGGAGGATATATGGCTTGTTTCTGCAGGTGCTTGGCTGTAGTCATTTCTTGTGGTGCCAGGAAGGATGCCCATTCCTGCTGACCACATGCTTGGTTTTTGAATAAGTGCTCATCTCTCTCCATCCTCCCTACAGAAGCACCACTTACGGAACACAGGCTTGTAGATGCTGCATGATGGACCTCTCTAAAGAGGAGCAAAACCACAAAGAATCATAGAATCACTGAGGCTAGAAAGACTTGGCACTGCCAAGTCCACCACTAAAACGTGACCCTAAAGTCCACATCTACATGTCTTTTAAATATCTTCAGGGATGGCAACTCAACCACTTCCCCAGGTTGCCTGTTCCAGTTTTGGCTACCCTACTGGTGAAGAAATTTTTCCTAATGTCCAATTTAAACCTCCCCTGGAACCATTTCCTCTTGTCCTACCATTTATTCTGGGCAAAAGAGAACAACCACCATTTTGTTACACTCTCAGGCAGTTGTACAGAGCAATAAAGTCTCCCCTGAGTCTCCTTTTCTCCAGGTTAAAAACTCCCAGATCCCTCAGAATTGTGCTCCAGACCCTTCATCAGCTCCATTGCCCTTCAGAAGCTGCTTCTGAACCATCCAGAACCCCTGTGTTCACTAGAGAGGGTCCTGGTTGTCATGACACTGCTCTGGGGAACTGCCAGTACCTTCGAATTTCAAATGTTTGGCATGTTTCATTGCTTCTCTGAACCATATGTTTCTACCTATCCATAGTATTTTATATTTTAAAAGAGAGGCAGAGAGACAGGTCACATATAATGGAACTAAATAAATTTGTTTTGGAGGCTGCATGATGAAATCACATCTTTTAGATAAATACTTTTAAAACATCCTGACTTCAGTACAAATAATGAAAAATTGAGACCTTTAGAGTCACAAAATAGGTACAAATAAACAGTTTGTTATTGTGCTCCTTTCTCTCCATACCTGAATAATCTAAAATGTTTTTCTGATTGGTAGTCAGAAAGACTTCCTGCCACAACAAACACTGTCAAGAACAGGTCAGATTGACCCCATGCAATTCAGTGTTGTGAAGGGTTTAAAAGCAGAAAAAAAAAAAAAAAAAAAAAAAAGGTACAATTACCAGACACCAGGAGCTCATTTTGCATTGCTAAGTTGTTATGTCTCTGTTTCTGCTGCTTACTGCCTGCTGTGGGAGAATAACAGTGTTGTTTCATGAGTACTTAAATGCAAAGTGCCTTTAAAACCCTCTCTGCTCTTCTTCTCAGCACCAAAACTGAGATAAACATTTATTTACTTTTTACAAATCATAGAAATGATCAACCTCTACCCCCCACCATGTCACAGTCTTTATGAGATAGCACAGAAATACAGAACTTCATCAGCCAAGGATTGGTTATGAAAATGGCCAAGGAGACTCAAAAGCTCCTTTTTCCTTTGCCCATGTACCAGCAGCAGGCACCTGCCTTCTGTGGCCAGCAGGGAGTTTTGGTACCATGTACCCAAGCATGCAGGGAAATAAAAGTTTGTCATGTGTAGCCAATAACATGGCACAGAAGTCTGGCACTGGTAAAATCCTCCTTGAAAGGGAATTCTACTTGTGTCTTCTTTTCTCTATCCTTTCATTGGACTGTGTAGTGACCGGAAAAAGATTGAAACTGGAAAAAGGGGAAAATAAGAGTCTGCCTTGTCTTTCATCTTATTGCATGTAAGAATGAACCAGACTGCATGTAAGGAGAAGTTCAGGGATGACAGGGAGAAAAGCACGTTGGATGGCCAAGGGACACACTACTTCTCTGAGGGATCTCTCTAACTTCCCTGTTAATAAATAATTTTTTGCTGTTTGTCTGCAGCATCTCTTTACTAGCTTGGTCTGTGTTTCCTCAGCAGGCAGGAGCAGTGATATTAAAGGAGGCTGGAACAAGAAATGCTATATTCAGTAATTTTATGGAATATATAATTTTATCTCATTGGCCAAAGGCCAGGATAGGACATCTTCCAGCAGGAAACAACATGTGAAATGTCACTGATGGAAGAAAATAACTGAGAAGAAGCATTCTCAGAGTGGCCCCATGTGAGGTGTGCACTAGGCACTCCTGGTAGGGGGGCTTCTAATCCCCGCAATGAACATTTTTAAATCTGCTGCCTTAGCACTTAACTCCAGCTAGAAGGTACAGGCCTGTGATTTTAATTTGAAAATATTCCTTGGGATGAGCAAGGAGGGAATAAAGTAAAACAAATTATTAACTTGCAGGGAGGCCTCACTGAAGTCACCAGTGTTTTCCTACAGTAATATTAATGTCAATCAGTTGTTCTCTTTTCAGCTTCACACAGTCCCATTAGGTAGCATGTTGTCAACAAAAAGAATATAATTTCAGCACCAAGGGCTTTTTCTGTGATTATCCAAATCCTATTAACAATGCCTAAGGAGCAGGTTTACTATTGGGTTTTACTGCTGTAATATATATGTGCATGCTTGGGGCATACATTTGAAATTCTCCAATCTGTTTTAGCTCTTGTATTACTCAAGGTACAACTAGATGGAAGAGATTAGGCTCGGTAGCTGCTTAATATTGAACAGTCTATCTACTTACATCATCTCCCCAGGTAATTTGGCAATACTGCAGTGAATAACTGACCATTAACAGACTTTCTCACAAAATTACATTTTTTGATACTGTCCAAACACTGATAAAAGATTTCGAGGAGCTGAAGTATGGCTTTAAACATAGAGTCCACTTGAACAGCTATAGCATAAAAACATAATGCCAGCCTAAATTTTATACTGCCTCAATTTCACTGATGTTATATTCCGCCAATAAAATGAGGCTAAAAAATAACTGATACAGTCTCTAGCTTATCTGTTTGGTTCTGTCCTTTCCTGTTTATCCCTGTCATTGGTATCTTTTGTTGCATGGAAGAGCCCAGAGACTCACTCTGTAAAGGATACTTCTGAGGAGCTGGAGCAGTCATCTTCTTGTTAATTACTCCTTATTTTTCTTTCCTTTTGTTTCATTGCCATTCACAGAAGGGCTGAAGCAGAGAGGGAAAAAGTTCATGACAAAGGGAACACTACTGGGAGAGAAGATGTCACAATAGCTGGAGTGTATGGGGAAAAAAACATAGGAGGGAGTAGTCCATAACAGGTCTCAGTTCCTGTGAAGCCCATGCAGAAAGCTGTTTAGCAGTTCAGAGTGCTATATGCACCTGAAATAATGCATAAGGGGTGTGTATACATGGATATGCATATTTTCTAGCCTCATTTATATTCTGGCTTTGGCATTGTTTGATAGTAAAGAGCTTGATGGAGACTGTAGGAAGAAGAATTGTTTACATTACTCTTCAATCTGAGTAATTGACTTGTGGCTGTTTTATTAGGACCTCTATAAGGAAATGTAGATGCAGAAGAAGAGCTCATTTTTGTTTGGTTTCCATAAAATGCTTCATGTACACTGCAGAAACGCTGGGTGCTTGAAGAGAAGTCTTAATTACATAAAAGTGTTTTTTTGTTTTCCCAGTTAACTATTTGAAATTACAATTGCACAGGTCAGAATTATCAACAGCTGTTTAGGCACAAAGCTGGAGTTCCTCAGTGCTGTTCCACATCCCAGCAATCAAGGATGTCACTGTGCAAGCTGTGTATGTGTGAAATGTTTCACTGTGTGCATGAAAATAAGGGTGTGGTGTGTCCTATATGATGGTGTAAAAAATTGCTCCTAGGATCAGTAGAGAAGAAGTCACATTCTCAAGGTAAAAGTGGCATTTTTAAATTTGACATTCATTAATTTTTTTCCATCAGTTAGGCTTATGAGCCACGCCTGACATTTCTAAAATCACTCTTAAAATCACAGTCACGCTGAGATCAAAGCCTGCGTCTGCACTAACTCCAGTGAGGCCAAGATTTCATTTATTGATGTCAGCATCCTTGAATATCTGCATCCCCAAACTCAGTTGTGTGAGTTATCACACCAATCCCAGTGCATTTTCAGGTGCTGGCTCTGAATGTTGCTCTGTCCTGAGGTAAATTGGTATGTTTGCTGTCTCCAGAAAAATAGCAAGAGTCTCTGAAATCTTTGAGCATCACTGTGAGTATGTCCTGAGCTGTCACACTATAGCTTCTCCTTGCTTTGAGAATTACAGCAGAGTGGTGAAGGAAGCAACTCAACAAAAGGATTGAGAGAGCATATACATATTCCTTGAGCAATGCTTGAAAGACTGAAGGAATTAATTGTGCATGCCAGTTTTGTTAATTCACATAACTTATAAACAAATTGTCTGTATCTGTGTATCTCATGTTTGCACTTGTAGTTTAACCTAATTTCTTCAGACTTTTTCCCACATTTTCTAATTAAAAAGACACTTTCAAGGATCCAGTAGTGCTGGGTACAGGATCACTGCCATTGTGCTGTTGGCCGCACTGTTCCTGATAAAGGCCACGATGCCATTGGCTTTTTGGCTCATGTTCTATCTCATAGATACAATTTTGTACCTCCTCCAATAAATCCATTTGCAATTGTAGTAACCTCTATTGTTGTACAGTAACAATAGTCTTCCTGACTCTCAAACCTGACTTAATGGAGAGGCAACAAAGGTCCAGCACCTTGGGCTCAGTATGACAAGAGGTTGTCGAAGGGAAAAAAAAGCAAGTGTTGTTGAATTGAGAGTATTTCCTAGAGTACTGTCAATAGCCTTCAAGACAATAGGGGAAGACTCCATGCTAGACAATGTGTACAGCTATGATGCTCAACGAGGAGGAAAGGAGTACTGAAATAAAAGAGTAATAGATGCAGAAGAAGAGCTGAGAGAATGAATAGGGCAATGGTTAGATAGTCCAACCCACTTGGCTTGTTTTGTCCTAGCACCATGAGACCTAAGAGAAGACATGCAATGGTGAATGAATTTGGGTTGAAATTGAAAACAAAAGTGCCATCCAAGAAATTATTTAAGTTCTAGAGCGGAATCTTACTACCACAAATACGGACAAAGTTATAACTTGTATTATTTTCAATTTAATCCATTTTGATGGGAATGCCTTGTTTTTCACAGAACATATACATCTTTTCAACAGTGTGATAGAGTGAAAGGATTCATTTCAGAATGTGACCCCTGTAGACAGAGGATCCTCTTTTCTCAGTGGTCAGCTGCATTCAGTGCAATGACAAATTGAACTGTCGTCTCTAAAAAGGGGCTGTATTCCATGGCCTCATGTTTTGGTTTTTCATATTGTTTTCTTAGTTAAAATGGAGACAGTGGTGTCCTTATGGATTTCCATTTTGCAAGGAAAATCAGAGTATTAAATAATCACTTCTGCAGCAAAAATAAGAATAATCCATATAATTTCCAACATTAAAACTTTGTCACAAATAACTGCTGTTTTAAATGCAAAAAAGAAATTTTAAATTAATCCTTTCTTGTGATGCCCTTGTAATATTCACAAGTATAAGCACTATAAACATGCAATATGAGTGATTAAAAAGGCCTCCAAATGGTCAAAACTAAAAGCACTCACAGAGCAAATGCTAATTATTTCTGCTTTTTCTCTTTCCTGAAAAATATCCCCCAGTCCATTTATTGGTCCTGCAGTAATCAGAAGTCGGGTGTGTGTGTACTGAAATATGTACAGAGATATATGTACATTATTAAATATTAAAATTCTGCACACTCATATGTGAGTTGGACAAATATTAACTGGGTGGGAGGGGCAAAAAAATGCATGCTTACCCAAGAAACAAAATCATCTGGATTAAATTTTGGAGTTTGCAAAAGTATTTACTACAGAACAGTCAAGCCCTTTGGAGTGCACCTGGGTTTCACACTAAGCCCACATTTATCTGCACCTGAAACCTTACTCCTTTTCCTCCTCCAGTTCTCAATATTACCAGGTAGAGTTGTCTCCTCTTTTAAAAACTAGCTTCCAAAGACAGCTTGACCCCATATCCATTAGGTTAAGATGTCAGTTTAGGAAGAGGAAGGCAAAAGTTGTCACTCCAAGTTGGTCAACATAGGGGCTTGCACGTGGGTCCCTTGTTAGCCTCCAAAGCTATCAAATCTCTGGAGCGGTGTGTCTTTTCCACTAAAATATTTCTGCACAATTGACTCTGGTCAACTGTTTATTAAAACAGAGCAAAAATTTAACCTCTGTAATTTTCAGTAAACATATTTGTATTTTTTGCAGATTTTATATGGGTGCTGGTACACGCACAAACGCAATTGTAAACAAAACCCATATTTGAGACATCACTACCATTTTTATAAATGGAGTAAAAAAACTCAGGCTACATTTATGCCAGCTGTCAACTACCAGATCAGGATTAATTTGGTCAAATTTAAGTCTCTGTTGCAACTGTGATCTTTTAAAGCACATTGTTTCCTTGATCTTACTTCCCTCAGAAAAAAATTCACAAAAACTGTTCTTTCATTTTAAAATGGACCAGCCTACCTCTTCTATGTTTTTTTCCTAATGTACCTGTTTAACTTTATTTATTTTTTAAGAGTGCTCTTCTGGCACAACCTGTGGACTGTTTTGGAAGCTTGTTGCTGTTAGTGGCTCCAGCTATGCCACACTGGGGATGAGAACAGAGTTTCTTTCAGATTGCTAGAACACTCCAGCTGATTCTTAGACATGTTTCAGCTGTGTGAATTAACAGGTTAAAGAAGTGCTCATGTAGAGCATGGCACTGGCACAGCCCTGACAGATATAGACTGCTATTTTATTTTTGGAATATCAGCCTAAGGCTATTGTGGCTGGCTTGCTGACAGACATCATGTGCTGGTATTCCAACAGAGAAATGTTAACTATAAAATCAACTAACCCAAGGGTTTGCTATTGTACTTAAATTTTTAATAAGTTGTCAAAAGCCCTCTTTAAAATTGGGCTGAAAAGCCTCACTGTCACTTAATAAGCACTTTCCCACTGGAAATGCCAGCAAGGGGAAGGGTGGCAAGTCTGAAAACCTCCTTGATGGAAAGAATTTCTGCTCTTTTACTCCATGTTATTTTGACTGGCTAGGTACATCTACCCCAAATGGTCACACTGGATTGCAATATGGATTTCTCATCCATATCAGCTCTCCCTCAGGTACTCATCTCTTTTGTGTGACCCAGCCACTTGTTGCCATGCCATAACCTCAGTGGTATGGCTGCATTTTTCTTGCCTCTCTTGGCCCTCATTGCTTTGTGGATCTTTGAACAGCACCATTTCATCCCTCCCTGTGAATCAGAGGGATTCACAGAAACCTGAAGGCAGTGGCACCTCTCCAGCAAGTTATGATCTGCTTTTTTATATATCAGTGCTCTGTAAACAGTTAAAGACCATGTGTGCCAGGAGAGACTAGATATGCTTGCAGTCCTGCAAACAGTGTGCCATACTCATATACGTGGCAGGGAAAAAACTGGGAGCAGATGAAGAAACGGTAAAGGCTACAGTGATGTGGGAGCTGAGATATTTTTCTAAGCTGTCCTTGTAAAACCAGGTGGTGAGTTGAAGTGTGAGGCAGATAATAATTGCTCTAAGCTCCATGTGATACCTGTGTGAAGGATCAGGAGCACAAGGGTTTCTGGCCATAGCTCGCTCGCTGCCACCACGTGTGTTTTGGTGATTCCTTAGTACTCTGCTTTCCCACAGAGGACACAAAGCTATGGGAATGTTGTACTTTTAACAGTACCTTGTTAAAAGCCCCAGTAAATGCAGTGATAAGCTCTTCAAAGAGGAAGATGTAGGAGATGCAGGGAAAGTAAATAGAACACAACTATTCATGTCATCTCTTCAAATACACCTGTGAGAACCACCTCCTCATGAGTTTGCCACATTTTGTGAGTTTCTTCCACAGGAATGATGACTGCAATCAGAATTGACGTCCTCACTAAATCTAACAAGCAGTTCTAAATAAGTTCTAAAACAGTCCAGGGTTTACTGTTCAATGTGGGACTGAAACAATGGCAACTCTGAGTAAAGAGATTAAGAACCTCCAGAATCTGGAGCTGAAAACTCTACCTGACCTTCACACATTCAGCTCTGAAGGGCCTTGTTGCAAAAAGTATTCCAATCCTTTAGACTCTGCTTTCTGTCTTCTACACATGGGTAGTGATGATTATATGCAGTCGCATATTATCAATATAAAGATTGATTATTTTCATTAGTGCTTCTGTGAAGTGATGAAGGCATGCAACTGTGCTGTGATAAAATATTTTATTGCCAAAGCAGAAATCGTGGAATCAATAGAAGAGACATCCCAAACTATTATTAATTCTTTAAAAAAAAAAAAATATAACTACATATTGTGTAATCATTTTCTTCTGTAGTATCTGTAAACTCTTTATTGCCTTTATCAGCCAATGTCTCTTTTTGGAGTTTTGTGTGGGAAGATGTTTTCTCTGAGAACACAGACTGATGACAGCACTCACCAGTTCTAAACTTCTACTTTAAAGCCGTCATTAACACTTAATTAGCTAAAAAGCCCTCTATAGGGCTAATATTGAGATAATGCTACATTTGCCAGATGTCCTAGAGCTAAATTTGGATGATGACTTCTCCAGGCCTGTAGACATTACAGGTGTGTCAGCAAGTCTACATGCTGTTAACAAGGGGCTTCTAATGGTCAGGATTTGCCTTAACATAAAACCTAGCCTGAAGCACTAACAGACCCTGCAGTCTTAGCAGCCTGGCAGCATGGTTCTCTGGTCTGAATAAACAACATGCCCTGCCAGAGGAAGAGCTAAATCTTGCTGTTTCGTTATTATATCTGTGTCTAGCTGTCTGTCTACCTATCATCAAGCTATTAATCAAAGTGACCTGTATAAAAAGTGCATGGTGCAGCATTATTTGTAAACAGAGGTATAACGATCTCTAAGGTAAGGAGTGCTCATAACATTGGCTTTTTTCTCCCCTGTCCTCCAAAAAGATGGGGAGAACAAAATATGTCCAAGAAGGGGACAACAGTAGAGACACTTTCCTTTGGGAAGGACTTGTAGGGAAGGGAATGTCTGGAAGCAGACAGAAGAAGCCCAGTGGTGCATCTAGAAGGACAGAGAGCAAGAGGTGCTGCAGTTGAAGACAGCAAAGAGGAAGAGGGCTGGGCAAGTGACATGAGTGTGTGTGCAAGTGAGGAGAAAATGACAAAAAGCTGATAATCATTGCTGGGTGTCAGCTGACAAAGAGGGCAGAGAAACAATTCCCTGCCTTGCAAACTCTCAGTCTACAGAGGATTTGGTAGAGATTGACCAAGAAGATCGTGAAACAATAAAGGTCACTTTTATCTCATCCATCCTATGGATTTACATTTTACCTGTCACACATGCATTAGCTATATAGCCACAATCGTCCACATGCTTATTTTTGGTGGATGCTCTCTATTCATTGAGACTTTCCAATGGAAGATTGATTCCCACCTTAACCCCACACGAGCTATTTCCATTATCTCTTTAAGATTATGTAATGATTAAAATATAATCTGTATTTTTCTCTCAATAAAGTACATTTTTCTTAACTACACTTTTAATGACCTCTTAAACAACATAGCAGAAAAGAAAAAAGCAGCATAGACAGGGAACAACACTGAAAAATGCCTCTTAAAAGGCATTTCTGAATGCCTCAGAAAGTGATGAGATATTGAAGAAAGAAGAGGGAACATCTGGATACTATGAAGGGCCACAGCAATTTAGAGGAGAGAAGAGGTGAAAGTTTGTGTGTAGGCTCCTGAAGGCAAGAGTAAGCACCTAGCCCACAGGATAAGTAATTACTCCATTTTTATGATTGTAGCTTTTGTTTTCACCTTTTTTTTAAAAAAAATTGCTCATTTCTTTCTTTAAATCTTTACTTGTTAAGCATCAGAAAACACATAAAGGATCAGACCTAGGAGATTTGCAAATGGCTTGAGTATTTGTTAATATGTAGTCAAGCTGTGTCTCATGGCAGTGATGTCTAGCTTTTCTTTGAGGCACTGAAATAACTCAGTTTCTGTCAGCTCTACACTCTCAGACAAAACAAAAGAGAGCAGAAGAGGGAAAGGCAAGTTGAAGAATCTTATTACATGTACTAATAGGTGATAGTAAAACATCCTGGTTTTAGTATGTGGCTGTGAAGGAGAAAGAACAAAGGTGCCGGAACAAATTGCTGCCCATTCTTTTGAAATTTGAAATGAGGAATTTAAATTCCCCCAGAGAAATAATCAGACTGATTTCCACCTGACAGCCATTAAAATAGTGATGTGCTAACAGGGGATCCTCAGCATTTCTGGTAACACTTTGCCACTAAACATGAGTGAAAACTGGGGTGAATTCTTGGTCTCTGGTCACTTCTCCCACCAGGTATGATCACAGAACCTCCCTTAAAAAACACTTTTGAGAACTCACCCCTTTTTTAATGCAATGAATGCAAATAAATCTTTTGAGGGAGAGACATAGTGCACTGAGGCTCCTGGAGGGTAAAGAGAGAAGGGGAAGGAGGCTTTCTTCTGCTATACACACTCTTTCACTCATTGTAAAATGTAAGCACCAATGTCATTGACACACACAGTGACCTACAGTCCCCTGATGGTTATTGAAAACTATTTTCTTGCCCCAAGTAAAACCATTTCTCAGCCACAGGAATGCCCTGTAAGCAGTGCATGGGGACTGGTGGTGTTACCAAGGCCAAGGACACCAAGAGACTATCCCAGGTATTTTTTGGACAAGCACCTCGTACTCCAGGCAGAAGTGAGGTCCTCTGGCTGTGCAGGCTGATGGACAGTGCTGCTCCTCAGAGACAAGGCTGTGCAGGTGGGAGAAGGCACCTTGAGCCCTTTTGAGCCAATATTTTGCTTGGATCCACTAGATTTTAGTTAGGTAGCTCTAACCATAGCCTACATGTTAGACCTCCTAGATTTATTTTGCTCCTGGCCAGAAATTGTTATATCTGATGTTTTGGCTCTGCTTCATGGTCTGGGGCTCCCTAAGCACAGGGTGATATCAAATAGGCAAGTTAATGTTAATTCAGCCAGGTCTTCTGCGTATAAAATTATAGCCTCTGCAGTAAGAAGAGACAAAGGGGACACTTTTAACATTTGGAAAACCAACCCCCCTGCATATTCCTTACATTCTGCAGAGCATGCCCACTGACAGCACCATGGAAAACCATCAGGCCTCAATCAGCTGCTAATACATATCCTCTACACACAGGAGATTTCTGGTAAGTCAAATAAAGAAGACTCAATTGTAGGGGCCTTCATGCATTGCCTAAAGGGAAAATAAATCATGTCTCCAAACTGATCTCTTCTATCTCACCAAATGGATTGGCTTATTGATCAGAAAATTGCTTGTCTTTTTTTTGGTTGTTGCATTGTGTTACATCTGTTATATTGCATTCCACCATTATTTGCTACACAAGCCAGTGTGATACAAACATGCATGTGAGCCAAAAAATTAATCAATAGGACAATATCAGACATGCAAAAATGATCATACAAACCAAGTGTCTGCAAACAAGCACAAGAGAGCTTTGAATTATGACCAGTCAAAGAATAAGTCTTTGAGTATTTATGACTTAATTGGGAGTAACATTTTCATGGAGGAGGGCAGTGGGGATAACACAAACTACTGAGCCATATCTTGCAGGGGACTTCATGCATCTCTTCAGACCAAATACTTAAACTCCTTTCCTACATTATAATACCTCTGGATTATTGCAAAGAGAGGGAACAAATTGAGCATGCTTCCAGATAGTTTTTTTTTGCAGTTGTTTATATTAGTTTTAGATCTTTTTGTGGCTGACACTGTCTTTTAATCCTGTTCCTGTTCTTAACTATCCCTATGGACGAGCAGGCTCTTAACATGTAGGGTGAAAGGATGAAAATGAAGCATTAAGTGTAAATGAAAATGTTATGGAACTTTTACTGAGGGTGTGATAATCAGCTCTTTGAATATTAAGTCATTCACAAAGGCAGCAGATGGTGATATCACCTTTTCATTTTTTTCTGACTGATAAGGACCACCTTTTCCTAAAGCACTCAGACTTTCTTGAGCCAAAATGGAATTGCAATAAAGCTGGTACCTGAAATATTCATTCTAGGTTCTTCTTACCATCCATAATTACCAGTTCTCTCCTGCACTATCTATCACATACAAAACATATTGTATATTACAGAGGATGGAGTCAGTAGGGGTCAAACTTCTGAGATGCAAAGACTGGTGAAGTTGTGAAGTTCCTTTGTGTCATCAACCACTGGCTGCTTGACCCTGAGTTGGAATAAAGCAGATTTCTTGAAATCTGCTGAGTGACCCCTCCTCCATCATAATGTGTATCATTAAATTATGCAACTGTCAGGTCATGAAGCTGGAAGTTTAAGCTACACATCAAAGTAGACTGAGGAGGTGCAAAAATGTGAGGGTGAAGTGGAGAAAGAGGGGGAAGACCAGGAAACAGAGAAACTCTCAAAATTTTGAAACCTCTGTACCCTCAGACAACAACTGCATTGTTATTTCTTTCGGGTCAGACTTCATAAAGTTTTTTGTGCCAGAAGCCCACAGTGACTGCTAGCAGATTGCATAAGCTCACTGCTTTCATGGTGATGACCATACTGCAATTAAGCTACAGAGGTGTCAAGATGGCATTGTTTAGGATGCACATGTTCACCTATGCTATCAACCCACCCAGCATTCACTGTGGACATTGCAAGATTGCTCTTACTGGAAAATTTTCTTTCCATCATGTGTGTATTTGGAGGGGAAGAGAGAGGGGCATTCCACAACCATGGGAAATATATTGGCAGACTTGTGACATGCCAGATAGGAGCAATGCACAGTACAGGTCACTCAGGAGTGCATCTTAGGGCTCACTGTAAATCTTAGATGCTCTGAAACATCCATATAATTTTTTCAAATAGCCCTCAGGACACTCTAGACAGTATTTACTAAATTTACTAATAGTTTGTTTTTTGAGGGCTGCATCCGTTTTAAATTCAGACCCTTGAGTTTTTCTCATATGATTTTTTTCCATTTCCTCACAATGCTTTTCTCCAGATAGTTTGCATTTAAAATCAAACAAATCTGAGTGCTTCTGATTTCCTTCTATTAAGGAGGAAAAAAAAAATTGTATTAAACTTTGAGGATTCTGTCACAAAACACTAAATTAATTTCCCAGATCCATAACCCATCAAATGGCTGAGTGATAGCTGTGTCATGAATGGCTTTAACATTCTGTGAAGGGCCTTCATATTAATTTGGAAGCAAAATCCAATACCTTGAAGATTTCTAACCTAAGGATATTTGTGCCTTCAAAGTTCATGAGCTGTGCTGCTTCTTAATGAAATAAACCTATTCAGTGTACTTTTAATGGATTTTATTTTTAAAAGCAAGCTGAGATATATATATATATAGTTATATATGTATATTGATATATATATATATAATATATTGTTGTTTGTATCACAAATTTCCTAACCTTAGGTCGTAACTCTTAATAAATCTTTGAGCAAAGAGGATCTATTGTCAGATTAATATGACAGGTAATTAGGTCCCATTAAGAGGTTGTGTCTAGGAGAAATAATTGTGTTTTCACTTTGTGCAGGATAAACTGTAGAGGGGAGGCTGGTTAAAAGCCATGGAAGGCTCTCCAGCCCTGCAGAGTCATCGTTACAGTTGATTGATCTCTCTGATGAAGGGCATTCGTATCTATAGGATGGAAATGCTCATAGGATCTAAATGTCCATTCTCATACTAGAACTAGTCAGATTAAATCACTCAAGCAGATAATACATGTTTTTTGACTCAGCTGAGAAAAGCAATAGCAATTTAAGGGCTCACAGCACCTTCAATTTTAACCCTGGTATCTTCTGATCTCTTGTTAGGCATTCTTAGTTTATTCTTATTTTTCTCAGTCATTTCCTGATGATTACATCAGCCTTCCCTTTTATTTATCAGTGCTTTATCTAGAGACTCTTAAACAAAACTAACACAGTGAAATTAAGCCAATGAAAACAAAAGATTGCTGTGTTAGTCTCACTACAAAGGGCATCAGTCCTCTCTGTTGACTTTTGCTATAGACAGATATACCAATGCTAATCAAAGAAATTAGAAATAGAGGCTTTCACCCTTACAACATGGGATAAATTGTAATAAAAATATTTGAGTTTCTGCTTCATTTCTTAGCCTGTGTAAGATCCATAGTTAATTTTCTCAAACCATGTTATGGAGGCTCTGCTAGAGTTTTCAGTCCACACAGTCTTGTGTCATGCTGCAGAATGGTCAGGTTGCTCCTGACACTGTGATTCCCAAAAGAAGCAGCTGCGTGGTCCTGCATTGTGTTGGAGGCATCAGGAGATCAGAGTTATTTTCCCTGAGCATTCTCTTTGCTTTGTCTGGAAGGGCTCCCTATTTGTGCTGCCTTTGGAGAGCCTTTTCCAGCCTGAGAGCACAGTAGAAATTTCTGAGCAGCTTTGATTTTTGCCAGGTCAGCCAAAGAGCACAAAGACCAGCCACAAAAATTTGTAGAAGAAATTCCTAATCTAATGAACAAATACATATT
The DNA here is from genome assembly GCF_029582105.1 of Oenanthe melanoleuca. Classification (NCBI taxonomy): domain Eukaryota; kingdom Metazoa; phylum Chordata; class Aves; order Passeriformes; family Muscicapidae; genus Oenanthe; species Oenanthe melanoleuca. The sequence goes on from NC_079335.1 coordinate 90,094,213, forward strand.
AATGTTTTTCAAGACAATTATATTTCAGAATCTGGTATATTTACTGTCTGGCAGAAAGGAAAGAATACTCATAAACACATAGCTAGCTCTAAGAGAGTTTGACTGGAGGCATAATCTGCTCTTGCACTTTCTCAGGATTACTGTTCCTTTTAAATTTTCTATGTCCACATCAAATTTTTGTCCTCATTTCTCAGAAACTGCAGAAAATTTCACTGTCTGAAAACTGTGCTTCTCTTCATTCAGGCTAGATTCAAGGTATGAGGTCAGTAAGCCAAAGATCTATATCCACCCAAGAGCTCAAACAGCCAGAGCTGTAATTGACTGACATTTGGAATTACACATGAGGAGTCAAGGCAAGGTTTTTACTTTATTAGGTGCTAAAGAGCCAGATACACAGATGTGAGACAACACAGAAGCAGTGTCAAGAAAACCATTTTACCCCTTGGATCTGGCAGCTGAGCACTGAATACCATAGCTATTTTTTTCTTAAACAACTAAAAAGCAGTTTTAAACAAGCCAGGGGATCATGGGTTCAGCACATAGCGCAGGTGTAGACTCAAACATTCTCCAGACAAGCTAATTGATTAGGGAAAGTCATTACTTATATCTCTTGAGTTTACTAATGGGAGGCCCAAAGAGTTTAAAAGCATATCATGTTTCTGAGAGACTAACTCTGGACTGTGTTTCAGAGTACATGAAATGCTGCTGTACCTTGGCTGGATATCTGATCAGTGCTGCAGAGAGGCAGGACATGCTGCAGCAGCCAGGGCAGCTGGGGAAGCTCTTGCTGCACATCACTGCCATGGGGTCCTTGCTGTACTTCTCCTCCAGGCTACTTATGCTTGGGGTAATGGAGAAAAGCACCCAGACAAGAGCCATCTGTGTTTAGGGTCACACTCTTCCTCTTCATTTACTTAACCACAGCCTCTCCAGTCTCAAAGCCCCATCCTGGGTGGGCTACATCTGTCCCAAAAGGGGGAGGTGCAGTCTGCACCTGTCAAACTCAAAGGGCTCTCACAGTCCCAGCACAACCTTGAAAATCCCCTGCAGATTTAACAGGGCTTTTTTCAGCTGTGCTGGTGGGAGAACCTATGGAAAGAAGTCTTTGAATTAAAACTCCATGTGGCAATATTTGAAGTCTAAGCCACCTAGGCTGGCCTTTCAGGATATGGAAAAGATGATGCACTAGGTATTTGTCATCCCTAATCTTTATTACAGCCATCAACGCTCGCTTAAAGGCAAAGTTGGATGCTTCTGTTCAAATTACTTCGTCTGGAACAGTTAATAGTGATATTTAAATTGTCATCATTAGGTGTCAGAGCCAATGCTCTTCTGAGAAAAATGAAGTTGTTAACACTTCTCTAGAAAGTATTGCTCCTGACTGTCTGCTACCTCTGTCAAACACTAAGGTTAATTCTTAAAGAAAGAGGCAACATCCATCTTCGTATAATATGACAAATTTGCAAAGCTTCCAGAAACAGAAGGGACTCTATTTTCACCTGATTATATTGTGAATTAAATGCATACAGTTTCACACATCAAGGTGAGATAATAGCTCTTACTAAGTTTAAGGATAAACTAAATACCTGATTTGATGCTGTATGCCAAAAAAAATATTTATGCACTAGGTATGTTTTCAGGAGGGATTAATTTATTTTGTGTAGCTATTAGCATGAAAAAAAGGGGAATCAAGAAAAATAATGCTCAAATAAAAATAAAATAATTCCATGCTGCTGGTTCCACAGGTTTTCTTACATGAGGTAAAAAGCAGGTACCCACTGAGGGAGGATCATGCCTGAAATTAGAATGATACTGTGTCAAATGTCTACAGAGATTGATAACACTTTAAGGGACAGAACAAATGAAGTGTGGGATCCAAACTGGTGCTTGCTCTGTCTGGTATCCTAGTGCAGAAATTACTGACCTTTGATGTTATGGGCAAGAATCAAGAAACCCCTGGCTCAGCCTTTTCCAGCAGGCAGATGTGGCCCTATAAATGCCTTGTCCAAACAAATGTCTTCTCCAGAAATTAGGATAAGACACCTACCCTTGCTTTTTATCTGCCTTCTGATGCACCTTTTGAAAATTTTAACTAATGTATCTGTGCATTAGGAGAGCAAAGCACAGAGTCTGACCCTGACCTGGCCCAGGGGAGGCACTCTCATGGAGCTGGGGCCCTGCAGTGTGCCTTGAGCCATGAGTCCTGAGACATCTCCCAGGGATGCTGAGTTTCCATTCCCGAAGGTCCCCTGGAATTTGGGGTTATGTGTGTTGTTCAGTTCCATGTCATTAGACATAGAAAGGTCTATGTCGTTCAGGTTATCACAGCAACCTTGTTTATGGCCAGAAGAATTTTCTTTGCACACTTAACATACATGTTATCTGCTACCCCTTTGTAATTTTCCTTGTGCTTCTCAGAAACCTTTCTAAAGTTTATGTTTGTGCTGAGATGACAAACACAGCACCCACTATTCTGCACAAGGCTGCACTATTGTCTTAGCTTGTGTTCCATCTTCTTTTTCAGAGGTGAATATTGGAAATATACAATGATGCTACTCACTGACTATAAATGGGACTGATGTGTCTTTTTGTGTGTGTGCAAAATTCATTTACAAGGACACTGTAAGGGAAATTATGGGATATGAAGTACCAGCCCCTGGTTTTCTACCAGTAAATTTCACACTGCCTTGTGTGTAATTCCTTACACAACACTTACCTGTAAATGTCACAAAATTACCAAACCCCTTCCCCAGCTTGTAAAATGTGATTCCCAAAATGTGGTCTCCTTTAGGCATCCAGCAATGGAAGATAAATAAGACTCAAGATTGCTTTAAAAGCCTCATGTATTAGTAGAAGAAAGAGGGATTCCAAAAGAATGTATTAAACCTGTGGCAGAGAGGTAGACAATTAGTTAAAGCATTAAAATGAGATTAAAAGAAGTTAAAAAAAATCTATCTTGTGACTGAAGTAAACATGAAATTATGTAGGATGGTTGGGTTTTTCTAAATGTCATTCAGTTTTGTGTGAATGTAGCAAACCAATTAGATAAAATTAAATTTCAAGCCTGATTGACTTTTAAATATTCAATTTGAGTACTGCATTTTGTGTTTATTGCATTGCACAGGAAACATCTAGAAATGGCTGTTGTATCAAGGAATTAAATGAAAGTTGCACTGTCAATAGCCTGGCTGGGGTTTCTGTGGCAGCATGATGGCAGTTCTGTTTCATTCAGTGCCATTAAACACTGAATATTCATAGAACACAGAAATATAAGTCTGAGAAAGGATACACTGGCTGCTGGAGAGCTTTGGCATTTATAGGTGGATAGCACTGGCAGATAAAGAGGAGTTTGATGCCATGGAAATGATAACTATGAAATATGTAAAAATACTAACCCACGAAGATGGAGTGTGTATCATGAAATATTGGAGGATAATTCAAATCTGCAAGGCAATCTGCTTTTCATTTCAAGTGTCAAGCCTGTGTAAGCCATAACTTATCCAGGTATTACTCATGTGGGAAATAACTACAAATTTAGTACAACTCATGGAACAAAAAAATAAAAATCCACATGGGAAGAAGAGGAAGTACTGTTCCCTCTCCCCCTACCCTACCTGTTGGTGAGAAAGAAAAGGACTTAGAAAAACAAGCTGACTACTTGTAGGAAGAGTGGAAAGCCTGTGATGGCTACAGTGGATCTGTCTGCTGGAGAGGTGCATCCCAACAGCACAAGGGATGCATCCCCACCTCTTGCTGCCTGCCCAAGGAACAAAGAGTCACATGCACTTACCCCAAGGTGTGCCCTGCCCTTAGCACTCTTTGACCACCCTGAGACAGCAGAGGAGATGCTGCACCAAGGACTTTGCTATGGCCTGTGTCACCTGCTTCTTTCCTCTGGGCAAAGGTGTCATTACTGCTTTTCATGCTGCATTTGGTGCTCTGGGGAATGGCTTTGGACCAGAGGGAGAAGGGAGGAGAGGAAATGTCTCTTGGGACTGAAAGACTGAGACAATATGTTATATGAATATTGTTTTTTCATCCTCTTTATGACAATCTGACACTCAGTCAAGGGTTAGAGTTTCCCATTATCCTGTTCCAGCATTATCAAAGCCATGGTAAGAAAATACCTGAATGAAAAGCTATTGATACCTTTTTTTCTACTCCCCTGCTGATAAAATAGAGCATTTCCAGACAACAAAAGGAGAGAGAAAGAAGAGATAGATCCCTTTTATTCTTTTATTTTCCTTTTTTTTTTTTTTCTTTTGTAGTAACCTTTATACCAGCAACCTTTCTATTCTCCTAAGGCAATAAATTTTCTTGTTCAAAGCAAAAGGTACAAATGATGAATTATATCACTGCAATGGAACTTCCCCAAAATCATCTCTCTGTCTTCCTTTAGCCACCAAACTCAGAATTATTATTAACAACTGGAAGATCCTATTGAAAGGGACCTTGTGCATGATGTGGTGCCTACCCAGAGTGGCAGGAATTTGTTATTCAGTGCATCCACAGTAGGATTATTTTAAGTAAAGAAAACTTACTGCCAGAGATTTCAGGAAACTTGTATTTTATTTTCTTTATTTTACTGCAAGAAGATATTGACTCTCTAGAAGAACAAGAAGATCTTTTCTTTCTTGACAGAATGCATAGACTGTTTTCTGGGATACCACTGGTTAAATCTATGCAGTCTCACTAACAGATCTGAGTACAAAAGAAGTGCATAACCTTCAGTACAACTTTACAGAGAACCAGCCCTCTCAAAAATTGCCATTTGAGATAGTTCCTGCTAGAAAACAGATGAAAAAGATCACTTTGACACACAGGTTAAACCAGCCTAGTCTTTTGGTCATTCCCAGAGATGAGAATTAAATGTGTCTGTGAAAAATATCCACTTCAGATAATGATATACAAATTAATAGTGTGCAAGCACCTTTGTTTTGGCAAGTATCCTGGACCATGATTCTGAGAGGAGATGTTGTTGTGAAAAAGAAAAAAGTCATAAAAAAGAAAAGAGTGAAGTTTTGCCTGTGGAACACATGAAATTAATCTTCTTGCTCTCCTCAGCTCTCCCACAGCCTCAGATGAGATCTCTGCTCCTTCAAGGAAGATGTGGTCTATTGAGCAGAACCCAAATTATTTGTTAGTCTTGATAACATAAACTGTGAATAAAATTGCTCAAGTTCAAGTTATTAAGCCTTAAGAGAAAACTGGAGAAGTAGCATGAGAACAGTTTCCAGACAGGAGGCAGGTTCCAGCAAAGAGGGATAGGATAGGAGATGGAGCAGGACAATAATTAAAGCAGAGATGTTCAAAATATTTTCTGACAGCAGGGACAAAGTACCATTGGGTTAGATTGCTCTCAGAGGATTGTCAGCATTGGAAAATTTTGAGGACATATTAGACAAACATTGACCAAGAATAAAAACAGATATATCAATCCTTCCTTAGAACAGGGCTTTATTAGATGGTCTAGGATGCTATAAGATTCTCTGAAAAATTATATTAGTGCAGTCTCATAAGTCATAAACTCATCATAAGTCATAAACATCACACACCATCCAAATTACTTCCCTTGAGAACTTTTAATGCATGGCCTGCATGGATGAGACATGTGCCCTGTGAGTATTCACCTCTAACACATGTAACTGGCACTTGAAATAGAGATTTCACTTTCAGAGACCCCACTGAGCAGCTTCTCTGCTGTTTCAAGAAGTGTCAGTGGTGAAGCAGATGACTTCCCCCCATACAGCTTTGTACCATAACCATAGCACAGAAGGATTTGAAGCTCTGCCTCCTATCTGGATGGCAAGGCACTTGGTGATTGGCAACCTCTCAGGAATCCCAGTATTTCAGGGCACAGAGTTGGGAATTCTAGCACTCCATGTGGGAAATGGCTGATTGATTCTGGAGGGAAGCACAGGGTCTTTCATGAAGGACACATGCCAGGGTGAGCCAGTTTGTGCATGCCATGTGCCATCCAGTGCCAGCCCACTGCCTCTTCCCTGCTGCCCAGACTCCAGCCTATACCTGAAATCAGAGAAATGTCATGTCACTGTCAGATGAGGCACAGGAGGCTGTAACACATTTGAGCAGCAGAAGAAAGGTGGCACATGCTTGACTGATACTGACAGCCTGACATTTGACAGGTGAGTTTAAGATGGAAGAATTTTCCTCTATGCTATGGAGTACTTTACAAACATTCACTAAGCTTCATGGTTCTTCTCATATCACTTCCTGACAAACACAGAAGCTGAAGTTCACCAGGTACCTTCAGAACTGGCAGAAACAAGAGGTGGCTTTGTGTTGGCTGGACACTGGTGGTCAGTGGCTATCACTTTTCCCACCCTGCCTTCAGCAGGATGTCCTGAGCATGTTTAGGTGACTCATCAGGATGCCCAGCACGCCCTCCTGGCATGCAGGAGCTCCAAGGGGCAGCAAGCAGTACTTCTGCTACATTACCAGTGAGGAGCTTGTGCACACTCATCACAGAAATGGGCAGGACAGAAGCCCTGGACCAGTTTCCAGGCATCTTCAGGCAGCTGGGAGGTGCCTGCGTGTGCTCCCCGTGCCATCCCATCCATCACACTCACACACGTTCTCACAGGTCTGCAGAGCTGGAACAAAAATTACTTTGTTTATGTCTGCCAAATTAACACAACCCTCCACCTTAGGTGTAATTAGACACAGATGTGTCATAAGCTAGGGCAAGCCCCAGACCTGTGTGAATAATTGTTCTACAACATCAGTAAAGGGCAGTGCATCAAAAATTAGCAATTTTGCTGTAGTCACAAATTGGCTGTTTGCCAATGAGTCATTATTTTTGTCTTTTCTGCTTACTGTTGGGTGTGCATTTGTTTGTTTCCCTGCAGCCCCACTGAAATTATGACAAGAATTTTGTTTGTCTGAGAGGTTTTTTTTAATGAGAGCCACTGAATTCCCAGACGCCAAGCACTTTATTTTATTTTTATATCTTTGGAGTCTCATTCCCCTTTCAGTGAACACTGTGCCTCTGAAGACATTGCCCTTGAGTGCTATGCTGTGCACTCTGGAGCAGCTGAGCCTGGCATCAGCACAGATACAGTGGTGCTTGCTGTTTTCTCTGCCCTGTGACTGTGATAGTAGCACCAGCAAACTTTTGCATGCTGGCTGAAGAAAGCAAACATCCATGGTTACAGAAAAAACTGTAAGAGTGATGCTTTAATAACACAATATTCTTGCCAGGCATCAAATATTTCATCAGAGCCCAGCAGCAGGAGTGGTCTTTGAGAAATAATTCTGCACTTCTGGAGCTGCTGGAAGCTCCTCTGCCAAATGTTCTCCCCATGCAACTTCAAGTCTCTGAGTGTAGGGCTTCCCCTGGCAGGCAGCAAATGAGCAGCCCATGGGAGCTGGCAGAACACAAGTAATTTTAATTTCCCTTGTCACCTGCTGGAGGATTGCAGACAATCCTTCCATGGTGAAATGCAGCTCAGAGAGATACTCAGCTCTGGGAAGCTGAAGAGCCATGTGTCCATAGCAGAAATCTGGGATTCCCACACAGCAGTGCTATGGGCGTTCATGGACATTCAGAAAACAAAAATACTGCATTCTCAGGGGAGCATCACTATCATGGGAGAAGAGCACAGGTATCTGAATGCCAAGTCAACGTCATTTTTAGTCTGCACTTGGCTTCAGCAGGCCCTCCCCAAAGCTGTAACATTACTTGCTTTTTTATTAGTAGCAGTTATAGTACTGAGGACTGACCACTGACTTGGAAAGGCGTTTGAATTCCTCAGTGATTTCCACAAAAAGAGGAAACTCAACAAAAGAGAGAAACCCTACATCTTGGTTATTACCTGGGGCAAGTAAAAAGGACCAATATGAAGTAGTCATGGAGTTCTTATGGCACAGTAACTGGAGAACCAGCTACAGCTGGTTATACATTGGGTGCTACTGAGGCAAAATTTGGAAGTATTTTCACAGGGGATGAGCTGATGTCATCATGCTAAGAGCAGATGTGATTTATCACCAGCTAGAAATCTCACCCTGTCATGTGCCTCTGGTAGTTCTTTAGTTATGTACTTCTCTGATATCACTTTTTAGGGCTCTACATTTTCCTGTATCAGCAGATATTGATCCCATAGCCCTAGAGCTCTCCAACCTGCTACCTGAATGCAAAATGTGTCCATGGCTCATTGTGAGACTGCAAAAACAGTGTGGTTTCATTTTTTTAAAGAGGAGACTGTTCTCCTCATTTTTCTTAAAAATAGTTCTCATTGTACTTTGGAACATATGGTCTGTATTTGGCAGGTGCTGAGCTTTTCCCCTCTGCTGAGTGTTTTTTCACTCTGCCCTCGTTGCTTCTGGGCAGAGTGAGGGGACTTCCCTTGTCTGTATGTCAGTACATTTTACTGATTTCTAAAAAGCAAATTACATGACAGTTCTGTAGTGACACCAGTTATGGTTACTTACATGCTAAGCTTGTAGGAAAATACAACTTAGCATTATCACAAAGTGCCTCTTCCTTTCCTTACTGTAAATTCTTGAGGTGATCCCCAGACCTATTGTGTAAAACTATCATGCATATATTTAGAAATTAATTTGATCAATTGGCCAAAATTAATTTTATTCTGATTCTTTAAATTTAATTCTGGTACTAAGTTGTGACTTGAATTGTACCCTCTTATAAACAATTTCTGTTGAGTCAAAATTCACATATAAACTGAATTTTTAGAAGACAAGTTTCTGCAGAATCTAAGAACAATCAAAGTATTTTTCTGCAGTTTATTCCAACATAAGTGTGCATTTATCTTTAAATACATGTAATAAACAAGCAGTGTAAATGCTTTAAAATAGAGTAATGGTTGTTAATATTCAAAAATAAATGGTGACTTATTTCTCCTTGTAGAAAGATGACTCTCCTGAGAAATGCCCTGGTCTGAGCAGCAGTGCACTTGATATGGATCAAACACTAGCTGACTTGGGTTTGGGAGACAGTGGTTCCAAATGAGCTTCACTGATGCCATCAGCTAAACTTCCTCTATTTCAGGATCTTGCCTCTAGAGTCTCATCTCAGCAGGGCTGATCACTTTTAACCCATCCTGCACACATCTCTCTTGGCCCCATCTCCTTTTGTCCATCCTCCAGCCATGATGAAAATTGCAAAGTACTGTGGGTTTCCCCAGAGCTTGCCACTGGGAAAGAAGTTCAGGGCAACACTTGGAACAGCAGTCATGATTCCTGCCATTATAAAGTGCTAAATAAATAATGAAATATTTCATTTTAATCACAGTTCATTTCTCTTAGGTCAAAGAAAATATTCTAAATGGGAAGTAGCTTATAAAATTAAGAATGTGCTGTGAGGAAGTCTGATTTAATTTTGCAGAATGAAAATTAATCAGAAAAATTCTAAATCACCATACAATTATTAAGGAAGAAGAAGAAGAAGAAGGAGAAGAAAAAGAGGAGCAATTTCAGAGAGGCTGTAATTTTATAAAGCATGAAAACAGCTTGAGAACAGAATTTGTGATGCAGCTTGTGCCCAGCACCTGGTCTTGGTTCCCCCTCATTTCCCTGCCTCAATCCCCAGCCTTTTCGTGAGAGGTAGAGGTTGTTGCAACCTTGCAGTGTAAACCTGCCTCTCTGTTTCTATTCTGCATGACAATGGTGTCACAGTGTCACTGATATGTCATCCCAACAGTCCTTTCACAGTAGCAGTAAACTTACTGGATAGTGACTCTTCCCATGTAGAAATTCCCAGAAAAATCTGTTTCTAACTCTGGTAAGTATGCTTTTAACTCTGAATGACTGCAAACACTTATTTTTAAAAGAACTTTCTCCTTTATTTTTTGTGTTGTTTTATTATTTTTTGGGAGTTTTTTAAGAGTACAATACCTCAGCAGTTATATCTCCCATCTTTTGCTGTTTCCACAAGACATTAAATGCTCTCAGTAACTTTTCCCAGACCCAGTGCACCTAAAACACTAAATACATATAAAGCAGTCATGCCTTTCACAACTGCACAAAGCCTGTTTCTCTCCTTTAACATCTCAAAGCAGATGTCTGTTTATAGATTTTTTAAAATGTTGACTGTAGGACTGGCTTCCTCCCCACCCCACTTTCTGTTTCTCCCCATCTATACCTATTCTTCCTGACTTCCAGCCTCTCCTTACTAGCAAGCAACATGCTAGGAAATCCATTCCAGTGCTGATTTCCCTTCCCTTTTCACTCCCTCCTCTCTTTCCCTTTCCCTTCTTCTGAGCAAAGCAATTGCAGTATTTGGTTTGCTGGCAATTTAAGTGTCTGCAGATGCCTTAGAAAAACAGTGACACATAATCTGGCTCCTCACAGAACAGATAGGGTTACGCAGCTGATGGGAGAGTTAAAATCCCTTTGAAGAAAAGCCAAGGACACACAGAAGGGAAAAGTGGGTGCCCCTGTCTAGAAATCCACCCCACAAACAGGACACGGGCCTCCATTCTTGCCTTAAGAGCCTTTTAAGCATTTGGGTGTTGCTATTGCTCTGAATACAGCTCAGCATCTCCCCTGCCTCCAAGGGGCGAGGCTCCTGCCGGGACAGCAGGCTCAGCCAGGCATGATGGCAGGACAAGCAAAAGGCTTTTGGATTGGGAACGGCTCTGCCAGAGAAAAGGGAGAGGTTGGGAGAGGGCAGAAAGGGGAGAAGGAGGCGGAGAAGGGGAGCAGGACAAAGCAGGCTGGTGGGTATTCAAGGCATCCTAAACCCCTCAATAGGGCATTGTCCCCAGGCTGGCAGTGGGGGCTGCTTCCCCCGGAGGTGGCCAGCTGAAAGGTAGCCTGGGGGGCCCAAGGTGGCCCTGGAGGCTCAGCCCCCCTGCAGCTAGGGAAATATGGAGAGTCTTCCCCAAAATCCGTGCGCTGCTGGCTGTGTTTATTCAGGCCCCAGCCACCAGCTGTCAGCAGCCAGTGAATGACGAGAGATTTTTTAATGATGGCGCTTTCAACCATAATGATCAGTTTGTGTTGCTTTCCATTTTCAAAGCTGTTTTTTTTTTTTTTTTTTTTTTTTTTTTTCCAAGAGAAAAGGCTGAAACCTTCCCTTAATGAAACACGAAGCCCAGGACCCTCCTTTGCATGTGTGCTCCTCTCCATCCCAGTGGAGGGGCTCATTATCATGGGCTTTTCAGGCCCACAAAGACAAGCTCTGCTAATACTCCACAGCCCGTTTCACATGTTCATTCATGCTCCTTTTTTATTATTTTTTATCAGTCTACTTGCAGCAAACAATCCGGGGTACGCATTTTTGATTTGGGCTTTAGGAGGAGGAAAGCAGGAGGGGAGATTGTTTCAGATCAGGGGAAGTGGTAAAGCTTTTACTTAGCTACAAGTACATGAATATGCTCACAGAAATCACTGGAAATGCAATATACCTGCCCGAGGCTTTAGTACTTCTCCCAGCTCAGCCATTCCACAGTGCAAGCACCACAATTTGCCACCTGTAAAATATGGCAAACAGTACTTTCCTTCTTTGTACAGTGTTAGGCACTTAAAAGGGCCCATAAAAGCCAAGTAACATTACTATCTGCATCCATAAACTCAGCAGTAAGTTTGAGTACTTTACAGAGTCAATGTCCATCAGTATGAGAATGGGTTGAAAGAGGGGAAAAAAAACCCTCAGGATAAATAAGCCATTTAAAATATATTTGATGTTTTTTAAAAAAAAATTATCCAGGTGATCTGACTGGAAGCACTACTTTGATTCCATATTTTTAACATGTTTGTTAATATATAGAGGAGGACAGGGCTTTCAACAGCCTTAGACAAGACCAGAAGAGCCTTTTGCATCAAGATAACAAAGGGTTGGTATGCAGTTCAAAACTGCTACAAGATGCACAAAGTCAGTGGCAATTTCCAACACAGTGTGTGTGTGTCAAACATACCCTTACTGTTATTTGAAGATGTTCCCCAAAGCTCAAGGGTTATTCCTGCAGCACCTTGACACCTCGTTCGCCCTGAGGGATGCAGACCAAGGTGCTGAGCACTTCAGTGTTACATCAGTCAAAGAAGAATGTGGGATTACTCAGAATTAGACCTGTAACACCTGAGCAGGAAGAAACCTAAAAAAGACAGCAAAAAGGCTGTGAAACACCAAGCAGAAAAAGAACCTGACTTTCAGCTCTTGTTTAAAACTGGGGAACTCAGGTGGACAGCAGTGTGCTCATTGCTGTGCATCTGCTACATGGTTATATTTATGGTGCTGAGTCAGAAGGAACCAAGTCCCCCTGAGGAACAGAAAGTCCTTTAAATTTACCAAAAAAAATGCTAATTCTTTCCATCATGGCTAGATTATGTTGATCTGCTGGTATGCATTCTGTAAATGAAGTTTAATTAAACACTTGCTGAAGCAGAATGGTTTTCTTTTGGTTGCTCATGTGCTTAAAATTTGCTATCTCTTAGTAGTTTGCTGAATTGCCATTGCATGCAAAATGAACTGAAACAGAAGTTTTATCAGGACTGCCATTCCCCTTCTCTCTCTGTGGCCTTAGTATAAATCCAGTGCAATTTAAGATTGCTTGAATTTATGCTGATGAATATAAGATTGATTGAACTCACAAAGCATTTTACAGACATATCAAGGCTATCTTGTGCTCCAGTCATACTTCCTCTTCTCCATCAAATCCCAAATCTCAAGCTGAACCTCCTTACCATGATGGCAAATCTTAGAAAACAGTCATGTTACAGCAAAGAATTGAGGTTACTGATTTTACACTACAAAACCTTTTCCACAGTTACAATTTCATTTTCTTAAGTAGCTGTTTTTCTTATTTCCTTTTTTTTTTTTCTGTTTCTGTTAAGAAAATAAAAAGGAATACAGAAACTTGAACTGAATCTTTCTCTAGATGATCAAACAATGAGAAAAGTCACACCAAGAGACAGGGAGAAGAAAATCAGATGCAAAGAGAAGGATCTTCTAAAAGATGAGATAGAAAGGTAAGACCCAAGAGTAACAGATGCTTTTGTTTATTATTTCTCCATAACAAATATCTGGATACAGAAGAATCCTCTAAATATAAAGTACATGGGGCAAAAAGGTCTCTTAAAAAAAAAAAAACAAAAAAAACCAAAAAAAAAAACCCAACCCAAACCTGTCACCATTCCCAAGCTGAGAGACTGCAGCACCAAAATGAATTAATCTGGGCCCCACTGTTGCTTCTCACTGAGCTCTGGGGATGTGACAAGGGAAGTTTGGGGGGCTTAGTGGGTGAATGGGAGGATTCCAGCCACACTGGAGAGCTCAGCCCCCTCTCCACCTCAGCACAGGCATTGGGAAACTCAATACCCTGGCTGGGGACTGCCTGAGCTTGTTTTTCCCTTGTGTGGAAAACACATAGGGCATGGTCTGTCCTGAAGAAATTAGAGACTGAGGAGACCAATTAAGTCATTCAGCTTGACTCCCTGAGGCCAATTCAAAGACTGTTCTCTCTCCTAGATACTCTATTGTGGTTTTTTTCAGTGCAATTTTAAAAGTCCCAAGTGACAACGCTTTCATTATTTCCCTGAGGACACTCCTCCACAGTCCAATATGTTTCACTGTCAAGAAGTTTTTCTTGAAATTCCTCTTAAAATTTCACTCTTAATTTCCTTCCATTTACTTAGTTGTATATAGAGTTTTATTACTTTTTTTTTTTTTTTTTTTTTTTTTCCCAGTTCAGGCCCTTCCTAAATTATGATGATCCTCCCTGGGCTCCTTCCCCACACACAATGTATCTGCTGTATAATCCAATATTCAAGATGAAAGTTCTCACACAACTTTGATGCATAGAATATTTCCCCTGCCTCTGCAGCACGTTGACTGTTGAGGGTGGTTCTGTTTAACTCGTGTCAGCTCACACAAATTTCTCTGCATGGTTGTCTGGAATCTGCACCACTCTCCAGTCCTCTTTTCTTCTGTGTTTGGAATTATATCTTCCAGTGTCCATCAGATCATATATTTTCTAAAATATCACAGTTTATGCTCATTTTTTTCTGCTCTAGATTTCCCAAAATGAAGTAATGCATATTTGTAATAGCAATTGCATCACATAATTTTCAAGGACAGGGTCTTTTTCTATGTCCAGTGGTGTAATGCTGGATGTTAATAACTCCCTGCTTCATTATTCATCATTACACTTTACTATCTTTCTTTTTAAAATTTATTTCTTTTTAGAGATTTTCAAGGATCCCTCTTAAATTTATTTTTCTTTAATAATTGTTTTATGTACCATTCTGCTCAAAGTTTTTGAATGTTGTCCCATGCCATGTTTGTTTCAAAAGTAGTTGATGTTTAGGTAGCAGCATTTTTAGTTAATTCTATTATTATGCTAAGCCATACTGTCATCTGGACTTGCAAACTTGGTGGAAATTATGTTTTCAGACTTTTTTTCATACTTCATGGCAAATGTTATGTTGAAAAAAACATTTTTTCCCTGTAAATTTTATGAAGTCCGTTCCTGCATTCATGCACACAGTCAGTGCTGATCCAGTGAGCACCACAAGAAAAATCACGTGCATGGCAGCAGTAGATGCCTGAATGACCCTGATTATTTGCACAAAACAAGGCATCCATATGTCACTGTTTAAGTCAAATGAAGAAATTGTCAGGAAGAAGATGAAGTTACCCAGATTTGCCAGCCTGTCTTATTCTAACAAAACCCTGCTTTGGCAAAATGTCTTTCTGGACAGAGGGTTCATAATCTCTTACGACAGTCACTGGAGACAGACTGTGTCAATATAAATGACTTTACCTTTTATAAATGCCATCTGTATTATGAATGTTAATTTGAAGGTGACATAATTTTCTTGCAAAACCCATTAGGTTTTTATGCTCTTGGCAAGCAGCTCTGCTTTGATGATTAGACATAGTAACTCTTCTTTTAGCAAGGAACCTTAAATATTTGTCTCGGCTCTGTAACCAGACGTGATTAAACCTAAAGTTGTGTTAATGATCTGACACATCTTTCTACATTTAGCTATTTAAGCACAACACTTTAATTATGGCTATATAATCATCAATATCTATAATGACACACTGTGGGTAATGCTGTCAAACAGGATAAGCATGCTCCTGCTCTTTCAAAGCCTTTGTGATCACACAGTCCTTGTTATACAGCATCTTTCACTCAGCACTAAATTACACTAAACCCTACCTCTTGATGCAATGATTGCTCCTCAAAAACAGGAGAAGTTTTCAACCCCACTGTATGTCTTCTGGAAGTTGTATATTTTTGTCTCCAAAAAGATCACAGTTATGGTCACGGCTACAATAAATCCTCAAACAATAACTTCAAAGGGGTGAGGGCTAAATGTGCAACGAAATTCAGGTGCCCCAAAATTCAATGTACTACAGCCAAGGTGGGAGGTACAAGCATGGGAGTACATTCCATTTCTTACTGTATACAGATTTCAGGTTACTCCTGCTCTAGGCAGCAGATGTGAGAAATGCTGAGGACCTATATTTTAATTCTGTCACTTAAATTATACTTCAAGTAGCTAATTTCTTTGATGGCTTTGGCCATGGTTGACTAATTGCACAAGAGGGAGGAAGGAAATAGTACCCTTATTTTACAAATGTGGAATCCACCATAAAGAGATGAAATGCTTGCCTAAGGAAATGTAAGAAACTTGAGGCAGTGTCAGGAAGGCCACTTAAGCTGTTCTTCAGATCTAGATCTCCTTGGGCTCTGATTCCAGTGTTGTAACAAAAAGGCCTTTCTCCCTCACTTGTCTCAGCCATGTCAGCTCAAAAATGCTGTAAGCTGGACATGTTGAAATGATAGGCTGTAATGCCATTTGCTCCCTTGGTTATTTTGTTTGTTTGTTTGTTCGCAGGGGGTTGTTGGCATTTTCTAGTGGAGTGGCTAATTCTTCTGTGTAGGTTTTGTACTGTGACCATCCCCTGTTTTGCAAGTGCCATTTAGTAAAGCCTTGAGCAACACAGCTAACATCTGTCACAGGCTGTTTGGATCTTCCCTGTCTCCCCAGGGAAGGAGTGCTGTTTCAATATGATTTTTGCAAACGTGTGTGCTGCCAGCTATTCGTGTCTGAGGAGGCAGGTGGAGGTGAAAATGCACCTTGTCCTCCAAGCAAACTGAGGAGATTCTAGCACATCAGGAGGGGTTGCTCCACCATATCCCAGATGGATGTAGGGCTGTGAGACCATGTACTTCAGGAGCAGCCACAGCCCTTCAGGGCTAACAGGTTCACTCATGGAAACTGGGATAGCCATACCCTAGAGCCAGATAATGCCTCTGGCTTTTAGGTGGCAGAGTTTAGGAAACATATTTAGGTAGGGCTGGAATTGTGAACTCTTTAGAACTAAATGCACCCCATCAAGTGTAGCTCCTTGCAAGCTTTCTGACCATTCACACAAAGTTTGGGCAAGCATGTTCTCTTTTCATAGAATATATCAGGTTTAGTTATAGGGTGTTCTCTAACAAAATATAGCTTTATTTTTGAAAAACCCATCCACCTCTCTTTTGGCCCAACCACTTCTGTGATGCTGCCTACACCAGGCCTGACGCTGCCTTTTGCTAGCTCCTGGATAAACTCAAACTCAAGAGCTACAAGGCTGGATGCCAGCTGGCCAGAAATGAGGTCTACAATGTAGATTTCCTCAGCACTGGACTAACAGATGGTCAGAAAGAGGAGGCCCCTCTGTTTGAGTGCTGCACAGGCAGCTGCTCTCAGGAGTGGCACCAGCTGTTGAGCATTTTCTTTCCCAGCCTGAGGAGGGGCATAGGCCAATTGTTGGGGCTCAGGTTGTGGCTCCTTGAGGAGTCTGTTACTAACTGAGCTGAATTAAAGGGCTCAATTCAGCCAGCGTAGGTGGGCTGTTCATTGCTGGGTGGAAAGGAGCTGGTCCATGCCACTTGGAAATCTCCCTGAATACGTGTGACCTTATTGGCAAAGCAGAAGTGGCCCTTGCCTAGAATTCAGCTTGGTTATATGCCATGGCTATCCCAGTCTGATGAAGTATTTTTCATGGTGTTCAGCAGTCTAGAATATGATTGACATTTTTTTTATAGGTTACAAGAAACCTCTCCTGGCTTATTCTTTCACATTCATCTTAACACTCTCCTTCCTGCCCTCCAGCTGTGACTTCTGTTAGACCTTCAAGGTGAGGTGTCTGCAATGATGAGATGCAAACAAGCCAAAGCTGATCCCAAATTTTCCTTATTGATTTGTTTCTCTACAGGAACATCTTCCAAATGCCTGTAAGCAAGCTGAAAATAGTAATGTGCACATATCTAGCTTCTCCATAATTCAAGTTGATCAAATAAATCTCAGCAGACTTCAGTTTTTGAACTGAAGCACAGACCTACAGTATTAATGCTGTGATGCCACGAAATTTTTTCCTTCTGCTTGTTAGGAAAAAGGTACACTGACATTTCTGCCATAGATAAATCATCCCTGGTGTTCTTTCTAATATGAATTACATCAAAGTTTGGTACAGAAAATATGCTGGCTCCATGACATGATTCTGGAAAAAAAAAATTGAGGCAGAGTTTTTTAATTAAAAAAAAAGTCCACACAGCAACACTGTTCATCATTCCCTGTTGAACCCTCAAGCTGACTCTTGGAAGATAACAGCAGGTTATAGGGAGACTAAACTGCATCCCACTCTAACCAGTGGTGAGCCTGATGCTGACTTAGGCAGTACATCAGGACTATTTCTGCAGATCATCACTGCAGAGCAGAGTTTCCCCAGACAGCTGTGGCTCTGGGGAAACACTGTGGTAAGGGAACCTTTATGTCAAAATCCAGTTATGCTTACAGAAAGACAACAGCTAATATTCAAATAAGCTCAAATAAAGACATAGTTAATTTCTCACTTGTTTCACCATTGTAATTTGGAAAAACCTAAGTAAATTCTAAGGTCTCAGTGATTCAGAAACTGGCAGCTCTGTTAGTGTGGCAGAAATCTATACTATAGGCACTTACTTCTCCTCTCCTCTTTATTCCTGTCACCTCTGCCATTGGAATCAGATACTCTCCAAATTGAAAACAGGTATCTGATCCAGAAGAGCGCATTTCCCATTAAATGCAATGAATCCTGATGCAACCCGATTGGACACAAATGAACTGAAGAAAATGAAGGAAAAAGGCCAGTTTGCAATGTAGGTGCAGTCCTTTAATATGTCTAACTGAAGACCCAGGTGGTTGCAGAAAAAAGGCCAATCAACTGCTCTTGCTGCAAGTGCTCAGCAAACCTAAATGCCTTCCAGAATTCCCATCATTAAGTGTGAAGAACCTGGGTCAGAATCAACTTTTTACCAGAGCTGTTTTTTTTTAAATAAGGACTGATATTTGTTCAGAAGAGAATTTGAGGGTTTTTTTTTTCTTTATTTTTGAAGAGCATTTCTGTCCTGTAAGATGGGCTTGACCCAGTTACCACTGAGTGGTAAAATGCAGCCATAGCTGTACTTAATACAAGATATATGCTTGTGCCCAGGAGAGGTAATGGGAGCTGGAACAGGCCCCATGTGTGTGAAAACAGGCCACAGAAAATCTATTGCTTTAATTGCCTCCTAAAAGATTGGCATGGTCTAATTTGCTTATGGTTAAACACAATAATTTATGATGAACAGGATGACTACCTTCAGCATTCAGCACCAATTACTAAACCTTCTCTTACCCTACCCTACCCCCTCCAAATATTATTTTACTTAATTCTGTTCATAACAACAGGAACATTTCCAGTCCCTCAGAATATCCCTTTGCTTGGAAAAAAAAAATCATTAGCTAAACTAATTCCTGGGTAAAGGTCTGTATTTCTTCCCACATACACATTTTTATATTGAGGTGCAGCATGCTCTGGCCGTCACTACAATTTGCTGTGTTTAATGGTTGGAATATTTCACCTCCCTGTTAAATATCCCTTTGCCCTTTGTTAAGTTTGTTGCCTAGTAAATTGCATGTCTAGCTTTGAAGCTTATGTTGCTGCACCCCTGCTGCTTTAGCTCCTTATCTCCATAGGATTTGCTGTAGCACACACAGCCAGTGGATGAATTTGCACATATTTGCAGTGCCGAGCCTTGACTTTTACTGCTTGAATGTAAATGAAAAAAAGAAGGGGGAAAAAAAAAAGTCATTTCCTTTCCATGATCAGCAATTCATCATCACTAAAGCACTGGGAGGAAAATAGTTATCAGCTTCCCATTTTAGGTTATAACTTCAAAGCAAACCTTTGATTTGAATGCCAAACTCTGAATGCTGTG
Organism: Oenanthe melanoleuca; assembly: GCF_029582105.1. NCBI lineage: Eukaryota > Metazoa > Chordata > Aves > Passeriformes > Muscicapidae > Oenanthe > Oenanthe melanoleuca. Next base: position 90,113,427 of record NC_079335.1, read on the forward strand.
GAAAGGAGGGGGAAAGACAGTGGGGAGAGGAGGGAAGGAAGTAGGAGGGACTGGACCATCACCTTGTGGTGGTGAGAGCACCCACCACCATGGAGGGAAAAACAGCTTGCTAAGGTACCAGAAAACCCACTGTTTTCTCACTTGCCTTGTTTATGATCATTCAGGAATTAGGGGAGGCACACAGGAGTCCATATTCAAATCCATTCTTACAGTCAAAACTTACTCTGATTCTTGTGGAAATGATCTGCCTTTAGGGTATTAAATACTTACCTAATAAGTAAATGAAAAAAAATGCAAAAAACCTGCATTTTTATAGACTTCTGGACGACTGACTACATTGTACCCTCTAGCCTGCTTTTTTTTTTTTTTTTTTTTTTCATATGAAGCAGTTAAATTCAGCATCCATTCATGCTGATACATATTTCTGACAAATTTCAATTAAAATCATAGACATTCTGTGTCATAAACAGCTCATTTTATTGCTACATGTTTTTAGGGTAAGGTAGAGAATCTAAATCCCTGCAGAGCTTGTTTAAAGCCTTTAAGTGCCTGACTGAGCCCAGATCCATCTTACAGGAACCTGTTTTTCTGCTTGTTATAGAGCAGCCCTTCGTGAGCTCCTTCATTTCCTCCTTTTCTGCCCGTCTCATTCTCTCTCCCTCTTTTTAAAATTTTATCATTCCACAGCCAGCATACTCAAGGCTGTTTACAGCACTGATACCTTGCTGCATTAGTGCTGCATTGATTAGGGTTGAAAATAATCTCGGGAAGTCATGCGTAACTCCCACTCCTTGTCCTTTCTGCCATGTAAGCACATTCTTTTTGCCTGAATGAAAGAAGAATGTTCTGTGTACAAGCTCTTTCCAAGCCTTGGAAATGTTCTGCATAGGTGCCTTTAAGGACTTTCTTTGGCCTGTTTTCGTGTCAGTCTCCTGAAACTATCATATATCAAAACTATGTTATTCCTTCATTGTACTACCAAAAATACTGCTTCATCCATTTCCTCTGATGGGAGGAAGTGGGCTGTTGATTTTTGAAAGTGCATGCTACTTGCACGCACTGGGTTATTCAGTAAAAATCCCTATTAGAAGACCATTAATATGCATGCACTGGAAACACCTTTGCAGAAGTCTCTTAGGCTTTTAAAGAGAGCGTGGAGAGGCTCGGAGTGTTTTGTCATTTGTTTCCGTCAAAGCACAACTCAGTGCCAGATTACATCTTACCACAGAGTTTATTTCTACAGTAAGCAGATATGCCTAGTAAGACATTGGCAAGATTTAGACTTTAAATCACAGCCTATTTCAAGCCCTGGGCTGCCTATTTAGGACCTTCACCCGATCCGTACAATCCCATCTTTAGTGGAGCAGCACCTAATCCTCTCCTTTCTCAGCAGAACATTCTTTTTGGCAGGAGGGTGTGGGGGTAATTAAGGGCCCCAGCCCCCAGCTGTATTGTTGGTAGTGCTTTATTTGCAGCCTGCTGCTGCTGTGCTCAGCAGAAGGAGGGATGCTCTGCCTGAGGGATGCTCTGCCCCAGCGATGCTCTAGGACTGGGGCTCGACCCCCCTTCCACCTGCCACAGAAGGGCAAGAGCTCCCCCTGCGCTCTGAGTGCAGACTGTGTCCTCGGGAGAGGATCTCTCCTGCTTCCCCTGAAACCCACACTGTCATTTTGATCAGGTGGTGCTGTCTGTGTGAAGGTGACAAGTCATAGCTGGCATAAACAGGGCCTAAAACTATGTATCTGCCATTGGCAAACAGGAAAAAAGGAAAGAAGAATTGCTGTTTTGCTAGAGCCATTTGAAATTAGTGGGGTCATTAAAAGCTTTTATTCAAATAAATAAATTCATAAAATTGCTTAGAACTCAATAGTGCAGGATGTCTAATCAATAGTAATTCATTTTCAGAATTGCCGTCTGTTTCACGAGCCAGGAATTGCAAGAGGTAAATCATGGCAAACACTGCACGCACAGACAGGATCCATTATATCACAGCAGGGGTCACGCTGGAATCACTTCATCTGTTTTTAAGGTTTGAAAGCCCAGGATGCAGCGGATTTTCAAACAGGCCCATCTGTGGGATATTTCTGGCCACAGATCTCTGGTTTCCCCACCGACGGCGGTAACTAAATCTCAGTGATGTACTCCATGCCACGGGCTGGATTATTTGCATTAGGAGTAATCTTCTGGTGACTCTGCAGGTGTCTGTGCTTGGCAGAATGAATTCAAGGGCTGTGCCTAAGCAACTTTTTTCTGAACATGATTTCGACTTGAGAATTATTAGAATGGGTAGCTGAACTTTTGGAGGTGTAACCTCTGCCCTGTGCTGTAATTAAGGACTAACTTTTTGTGCAAAAGGGGCAAAGATGGAGTGATGCCACTGTTTCTCCACTTTTTTTCCTGCTGAGCTTTCTGAATAACAGCAACAAAAAAGCAAAATGCTCCTAACTGGAATTTTCTGACAGCAAAATCCAGCTCATTTAAAGTCCTGGTTTTAATTCTGTCCATGGATGATTGTGAGAAATTCATTTTTATAGTTTGGAGGCATTCCACCTGGAAAAAACTAGCTCTGGAAAATGAAATTTCCATCTGTTAAAAAATGGGAGGGAGTGGAGGGGGCAGGGCAGGGAATAAATGATGGTCTATGTAGATTAGGGCCAACATTTTCAAAAACAGGAACTAAAGTTAGCCTTGTGTATTCATACTCAGACACAAATAAATATATAGTGCTTTGGGAAATTGTGCTAAGCCTCTGCTCACTCTGCTTGTTTAACCTGACCTCATCATTCCAGGCCACAGTCAGCTGCCCAAATGTGGATGAGAGAAAAACTCGTGCTCATCCTTTTTTGTGACAGCATTGACCCATGTCCCAGGGAGTGGAGCCTGTGCTTCTCTCTTCCTGCACAGGACAGAAGTGCCAGTCCAGGCTAGAGCCTGTGGATCTGTTCATGGATAAAGGTTAAAAACTCCAATCCACTTTGATGTCCAGAGGGCAAACTTTGGTCTGTCTAGGAGACTGGTGGAGAGAGTCCCTTGTGAGGCAGTCCTGCAGGGCAAAGGAGCCCAGGAAGTCTCGACATCCTTCAAGAAGAAAATCCTAAAGGCACAGTAGCAGGCTGTCCCCATAGGCCAAAAGTTGAGCCAGAGGGGAAAAAGACCAGCCTGACTGAACAGAGAGCTTTGTCTGGAACTCAGGAGAAAAAAAGAAAAGATTATGACTTTTGGAAGAAGGGGTAGGCCACTCAGGAGGACTGCAAGGTAGTCATGAGGTTATGAAGGGAGAAAACTAAAAGTGCTGAAAGACCAACTAGAACTTAATCTCACTATTGCCATAAAAGTCTAAAAAATATGTTTCTATACATACTTCAACAACAAAAAGAGGGCAAAGGAGAATCTTCATCCTTTATTGGATGCAGAGAAAAATATAGGGATGAGAAAAAGGCCGTGGCACTCAATGCCTTCTTTGCCTCCAGACTGTAATATAGAGTCTAGCTGCTCTCTGGGTAACCAGTCCCCTGAGCTGGAAGACAGGAAGAGGGAGCAGAAAGAACCCCCCAAGTCCCATGCTAAGGGATCTGCTACATCACTTGGACATTTCTAGTCTATGCAGCCAGATGGGATTCACCCCAGGGTACTGAGGGAGCTCATGGAAGTGCTCACTGAGCCACTTTCCATCATTTATCAGCAGACCTGCTACCTAGAGGAAGGGCCCTAAGGAGGATCCAGAGAGCTATAGCCCTGTCAGCCTGACCTTGATGCCAGGGAAGGTCATAGAGCCACCACACAGCACTTACATGACAACCAAGGGATCAAGCCCAGCCTGGGCTTGGCCAGATGTGCTGTTTTTGGCTGGGGTAAGGGTAATTTTCTTCACTGTGGCTGCTATGGGGCTGTGTTTTGCATCTGTGCTGAACAAAATTATTGATAAGACTGCTGATAATATAGAGATAATTTTGTTATTGCTGTGCAGGACTTACAAAGTGCCAAGACCTTTTCTGTTTTCCATACTGCCAGACTGGCAAGGAAAGTGGGGCTGCTTGGGAAGCTGGGGGGAGACACAGCCAGGACAGGTGACCCCAACTCACCAAAGGGGTTAGTTCCAGACCATGAGACATCGTGGTCAGTATGTAAAGTGGGAGGAAGAAGGAGGAAAGGGTGGACACTAGAGTGGTGGCATTTGTCAACCCAAGTAACCATTGCACATGAGGGGCCCTGCTCTCCTGGGGTGGCTGAACACCTCCCTGCCCATGGCAAGGAGTGAACTAATCCTTCCGTTTTCTGCTGTTCAAGGCTTTTGCTTTTCCTGTTAAACTGTCTTTTTCTCAACCCACTGGTTTCCTTCACCCTTCCAATTTTCTGCCTGATCCCTCTGGTGAGACAATGAGTGAGCAGCTGTATTTGGGCTTGCCTGGCTGGGGTTAAACCACAAAACTCACCTAATCTCCTTCTGTGACTTTATCTCCTTCTATGGCTTAGAGAGTGAGAAAAAGACTGTGGATATTGTCTACCTGGAATTCAGTAAAGCTTTTGACATTGTCTCCCACAGTGTGGTGCTGGAGAAACTGGCTTGCTATGGATGGGTGTACTCTTTTCTGTGTGGAAAAATTGGCTGGATGGCCAAGCCCAGAGAGCAGTGGGGAAGGGAGCTAAATCCAGCTGATGGCTGGTCACAAGTGGTGCTGCCCAAGGCTCAGTGCTGAAGCCAGTCCCATTTAATATCTTCATTGATGACCTGGATGAGGGGATCAAGGTCACCCTTAGTTCACAGACAACACCAAATTGGGAAGGGGTGTTGATCTGATGCAGGAAATAATCTGGACAGACTGAATCAATGGACTGAGGCCAGTTCAACAAGGCCAAGTGCCATGTCCTGCCCTGGGGTCACAACAGCCCCAAGAGGTATTACAGGCTGGGGTCAGAGTGGCTGGAAAGAAACTCAGTGGGAAAGGATCTTGAATATCCAAAATATAAGAATACCTCTTTCTGAATCTCGACATAATTGTCGAATTTTTCATGGCATTCACAACTGGGTCACAATGATGAACACAGCTCTTCATATGAGGGCTCACTATGACTGGCACAAAATCAAATATTTAGTTATCTATCATCCATTATATACTGAAACATATTATATTTATGATGTAATGAAATATTCAAGTTTAATGCTGAGACACTTAAATCTTAGTCTGAGAATTCTGCGAGCTCCTGAAAATGTACTTTGCATACACAAGATGTATATTTCATATAAAAAGATGTGCATTGAAATATTAATAATATTTCCCTGAACTTTTTGCATTGTATTCTGTAGAATATGACATACTAAAACGCACTCATTACATCTGGAAGCTACTGGCTTCCACTAAAATGTGCTGTATCACTCATCTTACTTATGTCATCCATGGTCTGTCATTCTCATTTGAGCCCAAGCCCATCCCAGCTTTTCTGCACTTTGCCCAGTTGCCCCAAATCATGTGCTGATCTCTAAGAAAAGCCCTGAGAAACAAGGTTCATTTTATGTCTGTTTCTGAAATGTGCGTTTTCTACCATGCACAAACAAATCTTACCAAAAGTGCTTTTTCTTTTGACGATAATGCTTGCTGTTCAGCTTTCCTGACAAGCAATGAAGATTTTCCTTTTCTCTTCTATTCAATTCACTCAAAAACCTGATTGTGCTAGTTAACAATGAAAGCATATCAAACCAAGACAAAATGTTTAAATAGCTCTTAGCCACCACATTATAGCTAACTGAAAAGAATCCTCTTTCTAATTTGTGCAAAAAAAAAATGCTTAGTTATCTCACTGAATAAAAAGAGAAGTGGGTCTTTTGTAGATAAAAACATGCATAATATGAAGTCCTTGTCTAAGTGAGAAAAGAGACAGCTTCTCAGCATATCTAAAAATCTTTATAAAATTAATTAATTTTATAGGAGAAAAATAAAAGGGATGCAGGAATCCTAGAATTCTATCATATATTATCTGAACATATACATTCCATTTTAATTCTGTCTTTGGTAATGAATTAGGTCTCCATGAATTGATGCCATGATAGATTTTCAATAAGTGTTTACTTTTCAGGTAAGTTTCTTTTTTTTTTCCCTCTTCTTCAATTGCCATCATTACATTGCTAGTGCAGAAATTGTTATCAAATCACTTTGAAAAATGTGTTTACCCTTTCCAAAACAATTTGGGGAACTGTTTCAACATCAGTAAAATGTGAAATGCACTAACTTCAGTCATTTCCCATTATGTTAGTTGAGTCATGGACAATTACAGTTTTGTCCTAGTCTTTTTTGATTTGCCCACAAGACGTTTGACCAAGATGTTCAGAAGTGGTTATTGACCCTAACTACCCACCAGGAGGCAATTTAGAAGGATCTAATTTGGACACAATCTAGCCACCAGTCCTCTTTATAACTTAGTTTAGCTGTCAAATTACCCCAGTTATTTTAAAAACTGCTGACCTTCCGGGATTTTTATTTCTTTAGTTTCATTTACTTGGCTCTGGTTTATAATGAAAGTTCCATCTTGGTCTTCAGTGGATTAAAACCTATGAAATGCTTTCAGAGGTGAAGGAAATATTTTTGTAAGTGTGACAACAGTAACAAATAATGACCTCTTATTTGAATTTATTTACAGTAAATTTTAATTTTTACAGTATTACTAACAGACTTAGATGGACAACAGAAGTACTGTGTGAAAAGTAGTCAAGTAACTTGCAATGTCTCAGCACAAAAGGAAAAGTGGAAGAGAGATTTGGAATGATAATTGATAATTGACTGCTGAGTGCTACAACTCCACCATGTATGAACTTCATTTCACCATAAAGGAAGCCAGCTACATTGAATTGTATTCCTTGTACATTGAACTGTTTTGACAAAGACATTTCATAATCAGGTACACAGTGGATTCCAGAATATAATACACCAAATATGGGGTAGATTTATATATATTTCTGTATATCCTGCTGGTTTTTATGTGAAGTGGCACAGTTTCATTAGGTAACATACTTTTTTTATTCAGTGTACAGTGTGTCAGTATGGCCTCATGATTCTCCCACTGTAGCTGTTTCCAGATTTGTGTACATCATACATGTGTTTCAGTACACAGTGTAAGTACTCACTAAATATTGATATTCTTAGGGAAACCAGATGTATTTTCTGATGGCTTCCTGTGGCTCTGAATAGGATTGTGATCTGTGGGTCTGCAGTGGTTGCAGAGATGAAGTGTCAAGGTCAAACATGACACTGACTACATGCCCTGAAGTTGGGCCTTGCTGAAATGGAATGAGGCTTGAATATTTTTTTCATCAGTTCTCCAAGCCTTCTAGCATTTTGATGCATCTATCCTGTTTGAGAAGATCAAGTGTGTTGACAACATCCATTAAAACCCAGACTTGGTCATGTTTTGAAGAAATTCCTCCCAAATGGAGCTCATCCAGGGCTGTAAACCAGAAGATGCCACACTTTTTATTTAACACTTTTTTAATAGGCAAATACATAATTAATAGGTTCTACCCACTGGAAATTCTCTGCACCCATAACTGGTTTTACAGAGAGCCTGTGATGGATTGAAGCAGGGGTTAATCTTTGGATTTTGAGTGCATGCAAAAAGAGGATTTCATCTACTGCAAGAAAATTGTTTTCCATTGATTCTTCCCCTGGTAAGTAACTAGCATGTATCATCCTTTAAAAGCAACAGATAATAATCCTTGTTTTCCTAAATTCTTAATTAGTTATGATAACTAAAACATTAAAGTGCAATTATGTATCTCCCTGACCAAATGAGTGAAAAAGAGGGTTAGGTAGCCATCATTATGCAGTAACAGAAGTGCTCTAAGGTACTCAGAGCAAAACGAGTCTGAGGCCCAATGCCATAATTCTGACTCCCTCCCCATGCCTCAAGCAAAGAAAGCTTGAAAGCTTGTGCAGTCTACACTAAACCTCCACTCTGTTACTTTCTTCTTCCCAGGAATTTATTAAAATGCACTCCTGTTTGAATTAATATATATATCATCAGACTCTCAGTTATCAAATATGAGCAGTCACTGGAACTGCTGAACACCATAATTTCCCCTCTGATTCAAGCAAAAGAGTAACTTTTCCTATTTAGTGTGGTTTTAGGCCCTAACTTATATGCACTAACTTAAATCTTCAATTTAGATGACAAGAAGGTAAGTACCCTGACCTGTTAAGAGTTTTGGAAGACAGGACTAAGTCAGGTTAGTCACTAGTCAGGTGCACTACCTTCCCTTCTGTCTCAGCTTGGAATAATAGCCTCCTGTTTTCCTTCATTAGGGAGAATCTTCTCTTCTCACCCTGCAAATCAGTTCCTTCCCTTTGGTGCAAAAAGGGTAGCACCTCTGCAGTCATGGCAACTTGACAGCCTAGTCTCACTTATATTTTGTTCTTTACCCTTCTTTTATGACAGGTCCTCCACTCCCGTTTTAGTTAGTGCTAAGGGTCAAAATTTAGCCAGCTATGCTCAGGTCTACAACCATTTTTTCTAATTCTAGTCCAATGGCTCAGAGATTCTAGCAAAGGTAAATTTGAATTTTCTCTAGAAATCACTGAATTGAGAATAATTCCAGCTTTTTCTTCTGTGCTTCTCAGTGGCTGGATCAGACAAAACACTCTTGTCTGGACTATTCCCAATTTCTGTGTATCTCCTTACAGAACAGATATCATTATTGTTATGACACTTATGCTAGACATTTTCTGCATTATACTCAGTTATAAATTGCCTAAAAAATTGATTTTTTTTTTAAGATTAGTTTCATTTAAGAACTCCTGAGAAATATTAATATCCTTGGTAAAGGACAAAGTGGTGAGATGCAAACCTCAGTAACCCTCTGGGGATTTGACTACCTGCCTGTTTTCCTTGCTAGCAAATCTGTGCACTTTTCAAACTGAAGGTTACATTAACATTACACAGAGAAAGTCAATTAATTTAACAAATTATCAATTTGTGGACTTTCTTGAACATGCAGTAACATGTACACAGAGCAGCTCTTTGTGATCCCACAGATGTCCTGTCCTCAGTGCACAGCTTCATTAATCATGTGCTAAGCATGTTATTGTCTAAATTGCAATGCCATTTGAGACATGGAAAACACTGGGAAAGAAGTGTTGCTCACCCTTTGCATACTAGTGGAGATTTCAAATAAGAAGAGGGTTTTAAAAGACTACCAAGTCAGTGCTGCGAACATTTAATTGTCTTCTTAAAACTACTTGAAAGCCCCTCAAAATTATTTAATGTTACTGTGTATATTTCTAGAGCAAAAGTGAGCATACCCAGCACTGCATATGCAGTTCATGCAAGAAAGGCTGAAATCTGTAGTTACACCTCAGGAAGGCAGAGGTGTGCCCCTAGGTTTGGGTTATGCCTTTGGGAAATCAAGGAAATGCCACTAGGGTTCATGTGGTTCTGTTACAGTGATGCTGCACAGGATCTCTACTCTTAGTGCAATGCAGACACAGGCACTGGACTGAATTTGCCTCCTGCCCAAACACTGAGTGAAACTCAGCCAGGGCAGAAGTATTCCTTCCCACAGATTTACATCCCTGTTCTCGTGGCCACTGCTGCTGCTGGCTGTGGTCCCCATTTTCTTACTCTAGACAAACATATAAACAAATGGCTATATATAAAAGTCATTTCTGATCTATGCTGTGAGAGAGTCTTGGTAATTTGACATGAATTGTGTAGACCCTTTTGGGCCTGATTCAAGGGTATCTGTTGCTTGAGGCTACGACCTTCTGTGTAGCGCCAAGCTTGATGTCAGCACTTGAACAGCAGAGAGACTGTGACTTAAAATGTTTCCATTCCAGCTACATCCCTAGCAGTCATCAGTCACTTGACCTGAATATTTCAAAATGGACTGTCATCTAATGTATCCTGTCAGAAACTCCCCGTACAGCTTTCTTCAAATGTAATTCACGTGCTGCAGGATTCACAGTTTCCATAATTTCTTTGCCTAGCTACCTATAATGATTTAATAATGGACACAAGTTGACAAACAGAGGAAGGATCACATTTTTATCTCTAAGATGGTGGTGAGCAGTTTACTAGTGGTGAGCAGACAAAATTCAGAGAACTCAAGAGCAGAGGATAGCATGTTGAGTATTTGCTCAACTTGTGTAAATTCTCCAAAAAGCATCTGCCATTACAAATGTTTGGATTCCTTGTAAAATAGACCAAAAAAAAAAAAACCAACCACACCAAAACCACTAAAACCAAATAAACTAATGAAATAAGGATATTAGCAAACAAAAATCCTAAGCAAAACTAAGAAAAGTATGCAAAAGAAGGGGTTAAAGAGAGAGAAGTCACAGATGTGGACAGAAAGGCCTCTCATTCAATGCAGCCATAAAATCAGTATTACATACACCCCTAGGGAAGGAATGCCACAATTAGGATCCTTGGATCTGGAAAGGCCTACTTGTTACTTCAATCAAGATGAAAAGCGAGATCAGAAAGGAAAAAAATGTTGCTTGAAATCAAGTTTTGCTGGGCTAGAGGCTGAGGGAAAGTCATTCAGCCACTTCAGGCTAAAGGGTGGAAATGACTCTGCACTGTCAGTTCAACCCTCACTTCAGCCTGATGCCTGAAGAAGCTGGCACAAATTCACCAATACTCTGTGCTGCTGATGTTCTGGCTTCTATGCAGAGTGTGAGCAACCACAGAGTGCATCTGCAGATCATGCCCCTGTAATCTTGCTAAAAATTCATGCACTGCCTGAAAATGGAGAGGGAGAGATTTAAAATGGACTTCCTGCAGATGGCTCAGAGCACTGCAAACTGGAGTCCTGGCACATATTGTTAAAGTGGTGACATACCTTTAGTCCTACAAGGCATTCAGAGGAACACAAATAAAGCCCCTGGGGGAAAACTAGTAGGCATGCAGAGGTACTTTTTTGTAGATTCTAGTAGAGCTTTGTGGCTAAAATATGGAAACATCAGGCAATTTTAACACTCCAGTTGCAGAAGAGGGCATGGTGAATATCACAAGGGCCACAAATACATGGACATGTCTGTGGGGGCTACCTTTAACCTGTTGGTGGAGAAGAAACATGCCTTAAAAACATGTTGCCTCTATGACCTGTGTGGATCACAACACCCAGAAAGCTACACATTTCTTCTTTTTCAGGGACTGATGATGGAATCAGATCTGAAAACTTTGTTTTCACTAATTTTTGCCAAAGAAACCCACACATGGGCTTATTTTGCTGCTTGCTAAAATTAGAACAGATATTGTATCATGAGATGTAAATTTTGGACTTTTGGTAAAAGACATCATGTCCAAAACCTTAAACATTTTAAAATGAAAGTTCACTGTGATCTGAATATCTAGCAACAAAACAGTTCACATTAACTAATTTCAAGTTAGATAAGCCAGAACAAAAATGTTTCACATCAGGTCAACATAATTTGGGGGCGTTGAATTTTTGACCACTGATCAAATTATGTGTCCTTCACACAATTGTGAAAGAGTTTTAATTGCCTTTTTAAAAACTTTTTCTGTGGTCCCGTATGAAATTTTGAAAAAGTCTCCAGAAAGAAGACAAAGCTGAAACTTGTTTGCAGTGGTTTTACATTCCTCCCATTTTCTCTGTTCTTTTTCCACAAGATGACACCACTTGAGAAATTATATGTAAGAGACAGTGAATATGAAATGCTTAATTCTGTAGAGTGCATTCTTTTCATGGATTATGTGACAAAATGTCTGAATAAAAAATACACATATAAAACAGACACAATGCTTTTCTCTCTATTTTTAACCATATTTCAAAATTTTTAAAACAATAAAATAAGAATGACTTTTTACACATGACACTTCATTAAAAATTACTTATTTTTTACCCAGTGAATTGAATTAAATCCTCTAAAAATTTACTAACATTCCTTTAATTTTTAAAATTCATTTGATAATTTCTATTTGTACAAGTCCTTAAATTATTTTTCAACTGTCATTTCAGCCACATGGAACACAGGAAATTAATTTTCACATTTTTAAAGACTCAAATGTACATACAAAGCACAATAAACCAGCCTGGAACAGTAAACACCTTTTCAATACAGCACCATGCCCACCTTGTAACTGCAGATTTTTTCTAATGGATTCTTGAGTATGAGATAAAATAATACAGAGTTACAGCTAGTGGAGTGAGAGAAACCAAGCACAAATCCCCCAAACTCCTGCACCAAAAACTTTAGTGCTTTAGGTAAATGGGGATCCATTAAGAACATTTCTGAATTAAATCCTACAGGGAAGAAAATGTTAGGCATTGCTTTGCAATTTGCCAGATGTTTCCAGGTTATTTTTCTCCCTCCATCAGAGTCAAGTTAATCATGTTCAATAGGCCACCCTGCAAGGAAAAGTAAAAGTAACTTCCTTAGACAGCTGCTTTGCATAAATTGTTTGCTTTCAAGGAATATTGTGCAGCGTGGAGATACTGGAAAGTAATAGACTAAAAAGAGGGAGGGAAAATCTGCTCACACATCACCACCCTACTGACTATCTCCATATCCCTACAAAATGAAACTAAAGCTTTGTTTTAATGCTAGGAGAGCCTAAATCAAAATTCATTGATGACGTCAAAAAAACAACAGCTTGATCCTCTGTGAAACACTGTCATCTTGTCTTCCTTTATGACTCTAACTAAGAGTTAAAGTAGGGATACTGTCTTAATGTGTAAATAATGACTAAATGATAGGACAGTTCAGAAACAGGATTTGCAATCCATGGAGAAAAATATACAGTGACAGTGGCTTAGCTCAGAGTGCAGGAATAGACCTAGGTCTGCTTGCTAACTGACTTCTATATTTTTAAATTATTATATTCTCTATCCAACATCTACTTGAAAAAATATTCCAAGGCCTTTGATTATACATGGAGAGATTTGAGGCAACTCAGCTGGCAAACACATTTCTATCCGGGAAAACCCCCACATACATCAATACAAAAAATGCAGGCATAATTCTAGTGTTGAAAACTTCCTCAGTTTTTTATTGCATAATTATTGTTTTTAAAGAATCTGATTTTAAAAGGGCCTTACCAAAACCATGATTTTATAACAAAATGATGGGGTTTAAATTAGGCATAGGGAGTCCCCAGTATAACTGAGAATCTTCATGCTCACCATCATCTACTTTTCTAATTTCTCAGGCTAGCTTTTGAAAGTTGACATTGTTATAAGTTTTTCATGGCTTTATCTTCTAAGTTCTGGTTTTATGATCATAGATGTCATATTGAACTCTGACTTAATAATTACCAAAGAAGTTTTACTGCATGTACAGTAATTACCATGTGCAAGCAAACACACACATAAGTCTAGAGAGGAACATGAGGCACACATGCATAAATATACTTGCATGTATATACTTGGAGGGGGGAGGTGGTGGCATTAGTTAGTGGGCATACAACACTTTGGATCCAATTTCATCTCTGAATTTAATTACAATCTCTTCTGTAGATAGTTTTGAATATGATCCCATGACCCTGACTCAAAAGAAGAAATAATATTGTTAATACAGAGAATGCTGAACAAAATGTACTAACATACATTGAGTCAGTAATACCTGAAACATAGAATTGCTGGTGGTCCCAGGGGATACAACTGGATAGTAATTTTGTATTAATATTGCATTAATTATTAATTAATTATAAAATTTGCTGCCTTACCACAGCTAGGAGCAGCAACCCACCACCAAAGGGTGCAGCACTCAGGAGGAATATCAGGGACAAATCTTCCAAAGGGAAATAAATTTTCAGCCCTTGCCACTAGTTTTATGTTCATTTAAATTTTCCTGGTTTCTGGTTTTTAATCCTAATGAAGTGACTCCTCTGTGTGTGTGTGTGTGTGTGTGTGTGAGAGAGAGAGAGAGAGAGTATAGAAATCTTCTGGTATTCCTTCTGGCACTAACATGGAAAAATCTGGGCACATACCCATGACCCAGCTGGAGTTGAAGGTGTTTTCAGTCTTCATATACTTAGGAACCTTGGAATTTTTTCCAGTAGAAGTGTAGGTCAGTAGGAGTGAATATAAACCTCCTCATTACTTTCTGCAGATCTCTTCTAGAAGAATTGCATGACTGAGCATTTGAAAATGACTGTGCTTTATCCCTTTAATCACACAGTCACCACGATTTACTTACTCCTTGGCAGGGACTCCAAGCTGTCTGCCTCCATAAATCAGCAGTAGTAGCCTTAGCCTTCTCCCAGAGGGCTCAGGTTGAGGTGCATGCAGGTTGGGATAATTCATGGGAAACATGACAGCCCCCTTAAGGATTTTCTTATGACTTGATAAATGCACAGATGTGCCAAGGTTTTTGTAGGTGAATGATACTTGATGTTTGCTGCCAAGAGATTATACTTTGATATGGATGTCCAGTCTCTAAAAAAAAAAGTATATTTTTCAGGACATATTAACAAATGTAGCTCCTGCTTAAGGCCACTGTTGTATGTTTTTGCCTATTTAATCTTAAAAGTAACGTATGGACTAAAGCTCAGCACCAGTCAAACTGACGTGGGAACAGACCAGATATTTATAAATATAGTCCATAAGCATGTTTTCTCAAGTTTTGTTTAATCTGATTGAAATTATGCTGTGCTGGGAGAAGAACAGTAGGAGCAAAACCCTAGCACCTCAGTGGTGCTAGGATCTGAGTGGCTCTGGAAATGTGAGGTAGAAACCCTTGCATTTGGCAGAGCTACACGGACAGATTTTGCACCAAATGAGCAACCTGAGGAGCATGGGCTGCTGCCCCCCCATGCTTCATGCACACTTGTGCACACAGCATGTTCCCAAACTTGCCCCTTACAGCAGGAGCTGCTGAAAAGGGACGAGGGAGAAGCAGGACACATCTGTGTCTGGGCTCTGAAGAGAGAGGTTGTGGCACAGACATCCTGCCGGGCAACCTGTGCTGCATGGGCTCAGCCATAGCATGCAGACTCATCCAGGGGGTTTGGCAGCAAAACCCCTAATTCACAGTGGATAATTTTAACCTGGAGGTTGTTGAGACACCAGCTTTGCAGCAGCATGGACCACTGCCCTGCACCTTGCCTCCTCCCTTGGCACCCTGGCTTCCCTGGAAAGAGGGGAGCCCCACAATGTTCCTGCTGGCATTTCAGCTTGGCACATGTACCCACAGGTCAGCAGAGACACAGGCACTATTTCTTTTCAGGAACAATGGATGTAGTGAAAGAAGCAAAAAAGACTCAAAAAAGGAGAGGTAAGGATATTGATTTGCTAAAGAAAAGTGTTACTCAGAGCCTGAGCTGGGATAATAGAACCACAGGACACGTCCTTACACAAGGAGCAGCTATTCATGGCCCTCCTTGAGATGTATAGATTTAATGGCAGCTGTATCGCCTTCTGGAACTGCCTTGTGCTATGAGATACGGTATGTACAGTAAAAATAGCACTCTCTGCACAGCAGGTTTCCATTATGGGATTAACCAATTGTGCCCACGCTGTAAAAACCTACTAACAACTAGCAAAGGCAAATCTCCCCAAAGCAGCCTGAAAGAAAGTCACAAACAAAAGACTAATGACCTAAAAGTAAAATTCAAACCTGAAGACACCACAGAAAACATCGCTTAAAAAGCTAATGGTATAAAACTGCGTGAATTATGCAACTAAACACAACTAACAACATTCATTGTTTGTTCCCCCATTTCCTGTGCTACTACTTCTCTTAATGTACATGAGATTGTAAAATGCAGGAGGAAAGATTGCATGCAAAGTGTGTTTATTCATGAATTCCATATTTAATGATTCTTCTGCTAAACCAGAAAAAGGCACAGTTGATTCTGACTGAATTGAGAAGGTTATGCTAACAGCACTATACAGTCCCCTACCAGTCTCTACAGTGACTGAAGTTTTATGCAGCCCATTTAGAATAGATAACTCTGAAATAAATTAATTTTGTTCACTTCTAGAGTTGACCAGGTCATTCATTTAATTAAACTTCAGCAAGCATAAAAAAAATTTCTTTTACTTCACATGGTCTTGTATTATATCCTTTTATTTAGCATATGGTACCAGGCACATTGCCAGCCCTATATAGGAAGGAGAAATTCAGCAATATGTTGCAATAAAGTTCTCTCCTGGCTCCTCAGTCAAAACTTACTTTCACCTAAAATATTCTTTCCTGCCCTTTCTTATTTCTAGGATCTCAACATAAAGTCATCAACATTCATGCTGTAAGATTAGATTTAATGTGTTTCCAAAGCCTCCCATTAACCTTTCAGAAAGTCTGACATTTCCTGATTCACCAGACAACCAAGTCTTTTTCTATTGGGGGTAGACAGTCTCTTCTCAAATCACTTGCATGTGTCAATAATGACTCCTTTCTTTCCCCACAAGCTGGAGGAGAGTGGGGCCCCAGCTTCCCTGACTGAAGGGGGTTGCTTTTGCAACAGCTTGTACACAAGCAAAGGCAGGGATGGAGAAATAATGTTAAGCAGCTTCACAATCAAAAGCTTCTGCAGATAGCCTCAAACCCAGACATAGGTGGATTGGGTAGTAGATAATTCTTTATTAAGGCACTGACAGAAATGTAGTCTTTCAGGATGCTTATGAGCCTGAGGAAAAGCTGCTATTATTCTTGAGTTTCCATCCCTGCTGAGCCAGCACCTGTTTGCACTTTTCCCTCATTCTGGTCAAGCAAAGATTCTCACTTAGCATGCAATAAAATGTTGCTTTATTTCCCCTGTAAGCCAAACACATTGACATCATTGGGTGTGTGCCTGGTTTATGGCCTAAGGATTTGGCCTTTTATGCATACACAGTTATCTAGATCACTTCTCCCCCCCTTCACTCCACACCCTCCACTCCCCTCCCACCCCCAGACTCATGTCAAAACAACAAGTTTCTCAGGTCTATTTTTAAGGTTAATATATGTGAGTGTCATGTGCTTGCAGATCTATTTGATTTCCTTGAGATATCAGGGTGAGAGAAACCCTTTACCTTTTAGCCATTAGTTTGTTTTTTAAAAGTAGAAATTGCATGCCTTTGATGATCTGGTCAACTTACTTGTCTCCTACTGCAACTACAAATTTAAAATATTTTCTATAACCTAGATACCATAGAAGCTTATACCATAAATGCTTATGATTTTTGCCACAGATGTGAAGTACAAGGTATACTATCAGGAATTTCATGCCACAAAAGCTGAAACAAAGTAATATCTTTTAAACTTATTTGGAGGCCACACACAGCTTTTTTTATGCAACTCATATGTTGGTTATTGCAAAGAGGAATGCCCTCCTTCTTTCCCCAATGTTGACTCTAATAAAGCTATTGAGAGGAAGTCCTGTTTTCTCTGTCTTTATGCATTTATATACATCTATATGTCAATGTAACTATACAGTGATCTATACCTATACCTATCAGTATTGATATCTACATTGATACATGCTTATATATGTATTTATCAATACAAATATATATATTTATATCTCAATATAAATAGGCATATGTAGCTATATATTAAGAGCTCACAATAGGTAGCACTACCAATGTGTATTCATAGATGTTGGTATCTTTTTATACAAACAGATATCAATAGGTACAGATCCTTTTTGACCTGCCTGTTGATATCAATAGGCATGAATGCCCATTGACTTGATAACTAGTACTGACTATGGATTTGAATATCCATTGATAAGTATTGGTACATGTTAACATCAACTATTGGTAATATCAAGGCCTCAATACTTAATATCTATATTAATGGGCACTGGTATCTATCAATATTTGATAGCTAATATAATAATATTTGATAGCAATATGATTTTAATACCTATCATTAGTCACTGATAATATTAATACCTCTCAATAAGCATTGGCACATTTTTCTGTCAATGAGCATTGATAACTGCCAACATAGTTCCCTTTTTAGATCTATGTGATAGGCCTCAATACCTGTTGGTTTGGATACCTATTGGTGGGTACTGATATGAGTAGGTATTGACACAAATTGATATGTCCAAATATCCATACCTGTTGATAGGCATTAGTACCTATTGAATTTGATATCTGTGTAAAGTGATGGGTGTCTATCTCTATTGTTTTGGATGTTGATTTAGATCTCAATATGAACTATTAAATATCAAGAGCAATACCCTTTGATAATGTTTATCAAGAAGATTCAAAACGGTGATCAATTGAAGCTTATCAGCATCAATAGCAATAATATCTATTTATATTTGCAGCCATTGGTGCTCACTGATACCTTCTGGTATTGTAAACAATTATTAAATATTAATACCCATGTATTTGGATATCTATCAACAGGTAGCAGTATCAATGGGTGTGGCAACCTATCACTCACTATCTGTCAATACCAATAGTTGTTGATAGCCACCTATGCCAGCCATTATTGATAGTTTTTTTCATCAATACCTGCCTGTATTGATAAGTACAACTGTCTAATACCTATAATTTTTGATATTGATTTTGATATCAATAAGCATCAATACCTACCAATATCAATATATTTTGATATCAATATTCATCAATAGACAATCATCACCTATCAATTTTGATACCTGTCAGTGATAGTCAATGATAGGGATAGATATCAATAGGTATTGACACCTATCCATATCAATGGGCATTGTCAGGCATCCATACTTACTGGTTTCAATGCTTATTTTAATATCTATGTGTATCAGTAGCTATCAGTATTGATACCTACTGATTTTGGCATCTATTGGTAACCTATGGCTTGCATACCTACTAACAGGAGTAGAACTACTCTTCATCATGCTGTAAAAACTCCTTAAATTCTCTAAAATTCAAAATGCATCTTTATTCATCCCATACTAAATCCTATGTTCAATCAATTTGTCTGACAAAGAGAAATTCCACACTTTAGGAACTCCTTCTGAGAAGTTCTGTCTGCAATGAAGCCCTGGTTTGCACTAGGGTCACAATATACTTCTTGGCAATGCTGTTTTCATAGGCCTTGATACAACAAGGAGGCCAGGGAATAGTCTCAGTTGTCAACAAGGACAACTTCCATGGAGAATTTTGATAATGCAATAATGTGTTGGAATAAAATGGCCTGATGGCCTGGCTCATATAGTGAGGGATAAATTATTGATACAGACTACATTTCTAAGACATCTTCATGTAAAGACTTACGTGACAAATGCCTCCATGGAGATAACTCACGCATAAGTAGCATATATTTTCATTATTGATTTACTAAAAGGATATTATTGCTACTGCAAATGCAGGAAAATTGTCTCTATGGGTCAAATTCCATTTTAATGTTACTGCAAAGAAGGGAACAAATACACTAGGGATTTTTTTAACCTTCTCATCCAGCCTGTAAGAAGAGCTCTGGTTTAGCTGGTGGTTTAACTTTTCCAAAACCATACCCTAATATGTTGTGAGCTGCACTAAGTGTCTCAAGAAGAGAATAATAAACAGAAAAGAGCCTACTCCGAACAACTTATGCCTTAAGAAGCTAGTGAATCATGAAGGATGTTAAACCTTTCTTTGCTGGTGAGCATTTTGATTAAAAGAGAAGATGAATACAGAAGGCAAACAGCAGATGATGCATTACATGTAGGTGCTGAGCCTGTACAGCATGTGGAAAGTTAAATGCTCATTGCTGGTTTGGAAGCTCTCCCAACCTGATTGCAAGGGCCCAGCCTCACACTCCTCCAGCAAGGGAGAGGGACAGACCCAGAGATTGCAGTCAGGTTCAGCCAAGAATCCAGACCATGAGTCACCTCCTGGGGATGGAGTGGGACATCACCCATGGCTGGGCCTCTGCCAATGGAACCTGAGGCCAGGCAAGGCTGTGGGGAGGAGAAAACTGGTGTTGTTGCAGCACCACTTTGTCAGGGACTGATGGACCTAGAGGGCTGGAATGGGGTTCTGGCCATGAACAGGGTGGGAACATTCTCAGAGGGCTGGGTAGAGGTTGTCAACACATGCCCCTGGCATCATAATAGCAAAGCAGCACTGCCAAAATTGTACTGGGCATATACCTGATATGTATTGTGCCAGGGCTCCCCTAGAAGACTGCAGCAGAGTGTAATATATCACTTTGGAGAACACTTCCACACTTTTCTACCCATTCCTACAGAACCTAAACAATACTAAAATAGAGTCAAAAGAAGACCTCCCCAGCATTATGGAAACATGGTAAGACAAGTTAAGGGTGGGAATTCTGAAATCATATCAGAGAAAGGATTATGTGCCAGCAGGAGCAGTGTCAGTGATGAGACTATACAGAATTCCCACAGTGGTGTACACATGACACTGCTGGAAAGGAATCTGAGCTATACAGCTTGTTCCCTTTCAGATCGTGAAGTTTTCCAGCCCTGGAGAGGCTTGGTGTCTGAAATCCTAATTCTGGATCCCTTATGGTTTAAACAGAGTGACATAATCCAAGATGATGTAAGATACATAGAATGCATTCAAACTGCAAAGTGACACAGACATGAGGGTAGTAAATGCCACCATATTTAAAATATATTTAAGCTCCCAACTCAAAAATCTAAGTCTTAATATGATTTTGAAATCCAAACTATATAATCACCTTTGAAAATTCTATGGTCAGTACAACATATTTATTAACTGTTAATTACCAAATAAAGCAAATCATTATTTAAAAGGAGCTTAACTATCTAAAATAATCCATCTAGATTTTGGTTCTGTTTTCATCCCAATGATAATATACTACAATATATTAAAAGGTTTAAGTAAAGCTTTAAGAAAATTATTTTTCCATGTACCTAGGCCAATAGTTTTCCACCTTGGAGAGGCCACTACTAAGGCTTAAGAAAGAGCAGCCAAGAAAAGACAACCTATTTCTAGAAATTATATGTTTGCCATACAGAAGATGTACACTTCACAGAAATACAAAATCAGTAATATGGATGTTAGGGAGAGTTCTTGCCAATAAATTAATTGCACTGTTCTCCAACATTTCCATATAAAAACAGCTGTATTTTATTCCTAGGAAAATTTCAGGGGAGATACAGGGACATTCTTGTTGCTGTTCAAGTGACCAGTTTCTCTGTTCGTGCCAGCTAACACTAGCATCACCCATCATCTCTGTCTTTGATTACCTTTATCAGACCCAGTCATTTCTGTGGTCAGATGCTCAGCACAACCAGAGTCTGTGCTGAGTCTGTGTCAGTGAATCTGGATTTTGCACCAGGACCTTGTGGTCTGGGTGCTGAAGAAGGCAACCCATGTGGAGGTGTAGGTAACCAAGGGGCAGGACTCCAGGGAGTCACAGGGCATTGGCATCATGGTCTAGGTGACACTTTCCTCTTCAAAACCCATTTCTCCCTCTTTCTCATGGCAGGAACGAGTGTGTGCTAAGGCCACAGGAGATGTGAACTACCCAGGGCTGGGATGCCTGAACAGCAACATCCCTTAGCAGCTGTGCCAATATCACTGAGAGTGCAGAGGCAGACTTGAGTAGGTAATCCATACTTTCTCTACATGGAAATGAGTACAGGTTAATCAATAAATTGACTTTTTCTTGGTAAGTGATTTAAAACCAGGGAGTAAAGGTTGGCATGTGAACTCCTGCAGGAGTTTAAGCTACTGCTACTACTGCTACAAAAATTCTCCAGTCTAGAATTTTATGGAATTTTTTTCAGCAATTATTTTATTAGAGAATGAAATAAAAATGAGAACAAGTGTTTTTAAAAAATTATTATTATTATTATTATTATTATTATTATTATTATTATTATTATTAATAATAATAATAATAATAATTTTGTGTAGCTGGCAGGTGCTTAATTTGCTTTATTTGAAAATACAAGTGATTGAAGGTGAGAAGATGCTATAGGACAAAAAAGATATTAGTGGAGGAAGAAGACAGCAGGTTGCACTGTGAAAGGGGATATCAGCAGACCCTCTAGTCATTCTCCTTCACTGAGGCAGATTCAGGGGACTGCATGCCTTTCAACTCTGCAGCTGTGTGTTAGGTATATAAACACATATTCACACCTCATATGCTCTTGGGGTTTTTTCTTATTTTAAAATATTTTATTTTTAGTTGCCTTTTTTTTTTAAACTTTTTGTTGGCTTGTTTTTTGATTTGGTTTTTTTTTATTTTTTTTTTTAAAGAAAATAAAGGAATATATTTCCTTGCCAACAATCAATACACTATGGAATAGCAAATTAAACTCTAAAGCCTCTTAGGTCTAGATTAATTCTAGCTAATTTTAGGTACATAAATGAGACACACTTTATGTACAATGTCAATTTGAGTACCCTCTGTTGTCAAGACAGAGAGACAGGATACCTCCAGAGGACACTTCAGTATTAAAGTGGCTTGAGATCACCCTCAGAAAGTTTCTTTCTGTGTCAACTAGCAGTAGAAGGCAAGTGGACAAGCCATAATCTGAATTTAGGTGCCTTAATTAGATGCCTGGAGTTGGTTGAGTTGATTCCAGATTTATTTGAGCAGGAAGATGAATAGAAGACTTGTGAATGAAAAGTACAAGGACAACAAATCAGTAGAACAGTCAGCTTTTCTTTCTAGTCTCCAAAGGTCAGTTCAAAGACACAGAGAGGAATAAATAAAAATAATATTTTAAAAGGCTGAAGAAAAATAATTTATAAAATTCCTTCAAGCTAAGACATTTAACATAATGGTCAGAGAAAATATGTTCTTGTTTCTTTGCTTCTGTGCTTTGTATGAATACTCAAAAGCACATTTGAAGTTTCAAAAATAATATTTTTTTAATATTAGGTGGATGATTAAAGACACTGCTAGTGGAATCAGATTTTTTCTCTCTTTCTAAAATAATGCAAATGTTTATTTTACAAGAGTCACCTTTGGCATGATGGAAATCTCACTGAAAGTAATGGTAATTGTTCAAGTTAGACCCTAATATTCCATGTATTTCCATAGCTTTTCATTTAATTATGCTTCTTTTGAAGCTCTGTTATTAAAGAAAATAAGTGCTACCTTTCAAACACAGCTGGAGTAGTGGCAAGGGACAGGGGTTCTCTGTAGCATTAATTTTTAATGTATTTTCACTCTTAAGATTGACCTTCCATTTATAAGATAAAAGTACATTTGAGACAAGGAGACTCCCTGAGTTATTAATAGCTTATTTAATTATTCTTCTTTCCTTGGTAGCAATACTTCAGAAGCCATTCAGAGAAGCTGCATGAACACACTGCACAGTTCTCAGAACATTCAGACTTTTGTTTCATTTGCCCATTTCCCTTGATTTACCAACCTGTTTTAAATGCAATTGCCAAACTCGATTGATGCCTTTCATTCTGTGGTATAGAGGTGAAAAGATTCCATATTATGCTCTGTGGCAGAAATTGCCCAGGGTCACATTTCCAAAGAGAAATGTAAAAGCAGCAGAGCTCCTCTCTTGGAGCCACTTTCTCCTGTTTGGGATGTTTTTGGAGGCGCCCAGCACTTGTGCCAGAACAGCAGCACTCTGACTTCTCCTGCTGCCCAAGAAGGAGCTTGTGAGCACAGTCAGGCCTCAGGACCCAGCTTTCCAAGGATGCCTGGCTGGGTGCTGAGCAAGGGAGGAGGTGGTGGTGCCACCTGCGGAGCCCTGGAGCTGTCGGATGCTCTGGGATAATGATAGCACATTCCCATGCTGCCAGTGATCATGAGAGCCAATTGTACTGAGCAGGGCCAGATCACTTCCACCACAGCCTCAGGTGGAGGTCAGCTGGGTCCAAAGAGAGGGGTGGACATGATAAAAAAAATCTATTCTGGGTACTGCTGTAGAAAGCAAATAAATTTGCCCTGTGATATTTTCATTTACCGAGAGGGACAGATGGGGGTGGGTGAACAAGCCAAAACCAGCTTTAATTATTACTCCTTTGAAAAGGAATGTGCATAGGGACTCATGCTGCAGTAATTTGGAATCAAGCTGGCAGTAATACCTCTGTCTTTAAAAGATCCCCTAGTACTTGTTCCAACAGCTCAGTCTATTTTCCTTTTAAACTCCTTCACCTGCAGCCCAATACAGTTCCATTACACTCAGGCTCCTAAATCCATGGAAGGATTTTAGAAGTATACAGCTGAATATGTTGCAGACATTATCTGTGGGGGCACTCAGGCAAAGAAGATTAAACACTGAAAATTGTTTTCAAAATTTCACAAAGAGTTTCCTTGTATTTGGACAGGCAGATGTATTACCACTGTGGAAGGTCACTTTCAGAGCAGTGAGAAAGTTTCACAAGGACAGATCTGTGCCTAACAGCAGATTATTACTTTCTGTAAATGAACTAGTTCAATCCAATGGAAAGAGAAGCCAAATTGGTTCAAATTAAAGTTTGTCTGAAAATGCTGCTACTTACTGTACAAGCCTAATATTTTCTTGACTGCTGTTTAGGAGAAATATCACACTGTGCTACCTAATGAAGCTCAGATGCAAATTATTGAAATAACATAGAACAATCAGGTGGGAATTGAGAATTCAGATTCATTCTGTGTTTGCTGAGAAGTCATTATTAAAGAAAAAAAAAAATCATTCATTTCCACCGAGTTACTTGGAGACATTAAACACCACACGACAGAGATTATTCACATTTCACTAGCATCTAGAACAGCCAGCCTCCCTAGCAGGAAATAGTCTCCCTGTGGATGTATCTAAACAAAGGTGAACTTGAGGCACCTTGAGATGAGATGCCCTAACAGAGGACAAAAAGCTAGAAAGCCATTAAACAAAAGTTGATTAACTCACACTTCCCAAATTCCAGTCTAGTACCCCTAAATCACAAGTTTGACTTTCCTCCATGCTATGACTAGAAACTCAGGCTGAATCACACAGATGATGCAACCTCTCCTCTTGATGTCGAGCAGCAATTTCAACTTTCCTTGTGTTGGTTTTTAATCTTTTTTACTCTGTTGGGTAGGTGCATGGATTTGTTAGACTCTCTCTCCTCTGAGGCTGCTTCCCCTGTCAGCTGCTCACCTCCCAGCTGGTTTTTCAAATCATATGTTTCAATGTTAACCTTGTGCTGGTTGCCTGCAGGCCTTGGTCCTCAGCACTGGGAAAGCCAGACTGGGAAGACTGCCCAAGGGAAGGCAGCATGGTCTGCTCTTCCAAGAAGTAACATCTAGTTTCATAGCTCTCAGTGCAGGAGACCTTGCACATTCCCAACTGCTCCACCCCTGGCAGGATCAACCCAAATACAGTGTGCTGCTCCTGCTGCCTGAGGTCAAGGCTGGTAATCTATTATTTTCTGAAATTTGAGCTCAGGAGATGCAAGAAGCTAACAGTGGAGAGACTTGTAATTTATAACCCACTCTCAACTCACTGCAATAAAAAACAGGCCAACAGTGCAGAAGAGTTTTGAGGCTTGAAAATGAAAACTGGGCACTGGGATTTATTTTTCTATGGTGGTTTTAAGAGACCAAAAAGAGTCTGCAATAGGTGTAGGCCAAATACTGAGTCTGTGTCTACTCAAGTTTTGATTGCAGTGAGAATGGGCTTGGATAAAAACCACAGGAGGACCTCAGGATCTGGCCCCATGGAGGGTGTTTAGGGGAGACTGGTTGTCAGCAATTGGGTCAAGCCAGCAACTTCTGTCTACTTAAAATAAAGTCATTATTCTCAAACCCACAGCAGTGCCTGCTCCTGATGACTGCTGCAGTCACTGATTGAAACCAGAATTAGCCAAAGCCTTTCTTGGGCCCTGCTTCTAATTTAACTTCCCAGCCTTGTTATTTCTGGCTGTAAACATTTTTATTTTTTTACTCTGAGAGAGAGTTCAAAGTTTTTAACTGATTGTGCCCAAGCAAGTTTTCTAGCCAGGAGCCTGTACTACTTCTTGAACTTGAAAATAATTGGTCCAGTCAGGGATTTCTTCACTATTGAGAAACACTGGATAAAATGCTCTGTAGGCATTTCAGGGGTAATCATAGGCTAACCTGTCCCAGGATACTTAATCTGCTAGATTGTATTTAATATTTTTATCATGATAGCATCTGGAGGCCCCAGCAGGACCCCCAGTGAGATAGAAATTTTAGAAATGCAGATGTTTACATGGTCTCTTTCCTGAAAGCTAACAATCTAAAAGAAACCTATTAAAAGCATATTTAGAGAAAAACAATAAACCTGGTAAAGCTGTCACTGTAGTGAATAATCTTATTTGCTCATATTAAACTTACTTTTGTTATCTGACCAGTAATATCCAGCTTGTGTCAAATCAACTAGCAAAGAATTGGATATTTCTGTGCACAACTCACAGGAAATCTTGCAACATCACTTTTTTGCTATACTTTTGGATAGCTGCAGTTATTCCCTGTTAAAATTATTAGTACTCTAAATGAATGAGATCACCTACTGAATAAAAGCACAGCCAAGCCACACTCATAACATGATCTCATGCAGGCTTGTCTTCAAGAATGCCCCCCTGAGAGTTTTCAACAATTGTTCATCCAATTGTTGTATGTAACCTCTGTTCAGAAAGGAAATGTGGCTGACAAAATCAACTAAAAAAAGAACCCACTGGTGCCAAAAAAAATATTAAAAAGTGTTTGTGCCTGGGTATTTTAATATATATTCTTTTCTCATCACCAAAAAAGAATCCATTCATTTTAAACAAATCTATATAATGCTAATTTTTCACATACAAGGGCCATTCATTTATTTCAGAAGGGGCTCATGAGACTATGTCTTAAATAAGTTATGCATGAGTGTCTCCATGCCCTAGAGCCAAATATAGCAAAAAATTCTCTAGTCTTATGGCATCCATATAGTGCAGCACTGTCTGCACAGCTCCAACACCAACAATGTTTTTGTCTCATCTACAAGGCAAGAAATCACTGTTTTTCAGAATGGAATGGAGGCACCAGGAGAAGAAAACATTCACCAGTTGAAGAGTATTTTGGTTCTAAACAAGGCAGATATTCCTTGTCAGATTTTTATAATTCATCATCCACTTGTGAAAAGTCTCCCATCTGCATACATGTCCTAAAATACAGAGGGTTATGAGGGACTTTTTGAGGGGAAGTGTGCACTGGAGAGGGCACTTGAACCAGGTCACCAAATCCCCAGACTAGCCTCATAATCACGAGCTCATCCTTCTTCCCAAATCTCTGCCAAGGAGATCACCAGGAACTCAGACATTACACAACATTGACTTTCTGTCTCTTTGAAGAAGAGCTTTGATCCTTGCAAGCAGACATTTTCTACCCAAGACAGCTCATTGCATTAGTCTGTCCCCTTGCCAGCTCTGTGCAGAGGCTAAAGAGAAACTTTGCTGCACAAGACAGTGAAACATGAAGATGTGGTTCAAATGGAAAGCATAAGTGGTCAGAAAAAAGAAAACAAAATATGGGGTAAAGGGGAAAGGAAGAAAACAGAGGATGGATGAGAGCCAAAAACAAAGAAGCAGACACTAGTTTTGTGGCATGGGTTTTGAAAGCCTTTCTGTGTGAGCTAAGTGTATGGTATTACTGACACTTAGCACTCAGAAATGACACTACAGTTGGTAAGCACCTTTGGACAGCAGACAGACATGGTACCATGCAAAATACCTCATGGATTTTTAGCAAGTCTGCTTAATGATCTTTTATTGTCTGAGTCACAGATCCCACTGACAAACTAGTAGGAACAATTTAGTGCTAGTGTGAGCCACCAGCATGTTTGCAAAAAATACCACCAATGATACTGCACCTTGAAATATAGAGATGAGCTTTTCATTCTGCTAGATGGTTTTCAAAAACAAAAACAAAAATAGTCTCCCTACACTCCCTCTAATTCAGATTTTCAGGATATCACTGAAAAACAGGTTTACTGTCACTGGCATTTTGAAGATCTTTTTTTTGTTTTTATTTTAGTTACTGAGGGATAATGCCAACCAAGTGTGCTCACACTTTTTAAATGTCTCTGCTAGTTAGAACTTACCTGACAGCCATCCAGAGCATATGACTACTCTCAAAACTTAAGAACCTTGTAAAGGAACAGGTACAAAACAGGAGGACCACAGTGCTGTAAGTCTCCAGTCATGTTTGCTTGCCAGGCACATGGCAGAAGGGTGAACAGGTATGCTTGGTCTGCTAAACCAAGCAAGGGGATCTAACTGAGACAATGAACAGGGCCAGGTGCTTTTTATTCTCTAACAGATGGTATAAAAAAATCTTCTTGTGTGCAATTTCAGCACTTCTGTGCGTGCGGGAGAGAAAAAGTCTGAATTTATATTTAATTTCTCTTGAGCAGGACTGACTGCCTTTTTCACTTCTTTTTCCTTGCTGGAAAGCCTGGGCCTGATTCTCAGCTGATGTAATCTGGCACTGTGCCACCCAAAGCAATGAAAGTGCACGGGCACAGGGGAAAGACAACAGTTTGGCCAGGGACCCTTGTGAAAGCTCTGCTTTTAAGTGCTACCACAGACTGACATCCATGCAAAGCAAACAGGATGTCCAATTTTAAATCTCAAACAAGCCACATCCTGTAAACTGCATTCTACTCAGCTGACCCAGGAGATAAAATGGTTGGGACTGATCCACAGCCATGATAAGGCTGGTTTGCTTAAAATCACAGCTGAAAATCCCTCCTAAATGGAACTTTAGTCTATTCCACCTGCCCCACACCCCACCTCAGGCAGGCAACAAATGAAAACAGGAGATCAGAAGTGAGACTGTTGTCCCAGCACAGCTCAGATGCTCCTGGTGGTTGTGCCCAGGACATCACCAGCCCCAGAGCAATCCCCAGTCTTACCCTTCGCTCAACCTGATCTTCAGACAGATAAAAAATAAGGGGTTTTCCTTCCGGAGAGAAAAAAACAAAAATTGCTTAATTGCAAATGGATTTAAGATCACAAAGACCTGCCAGCTCATAGCTGTTGAAAAAAGCAGTTTGTTGGTCTTTCACTGCCACTCCACTCTTCATTCACAGCACATCTGCTATTAAGAGACTTTTAAAACCCATCCAGGTTGTCTGAAGCAATCCTGGCTAACAAACACACAAAAGCTGTTTGGGAACAGTTGCTGTAAAATAAATCTATATTAGTGATGCCATAGTACTCTGAGGACTAACTTTAGTCCATAATTTTCATTCACCACAATATTTGCAAGTATGTCCATGTGAGAAGCTGCTAATCAGGATCCACAAAGGCCAAATAATTTTGAGTCTATACATATGTGTGACTGTGCCTTGTGGTCTAAAAACTTTATACTTTAATGCTATATGTTAATAGAAAATTTGCAGATTTTTTATATTAGGGGAAGAAAAGTTTGCATTATCCAAATGTGACTAAAACTGAACAAGATGCACTTTTTGTACTATTCTCCTAGACATAATTTTATCACAGCACTCAGCAGTTTGTTGTTCATTTACTTGCAAGAGGGGCAGTACAGGCTAAAGTCTTCTGCTGCACTCTAGTCTGAAAGCCATCCACCCAGCAATGAGGATGCTGGCAGAAAACTTTGGTTTTCTTCATCAATGAAGGTACAGTCCTGCTGGGAATGATGGCAG
The DNA here is from genome assembly GCF_029582105.1 of Oenanthe melanoleuca. Lineage (NCBI taxonomy): Eukaryota > Metazoa > Chordata > Aves > Passeriformes > Muscicapidae > Oenanthe > Oenanthe melanoleuca. The sequence continues at coordinate 90,142,872 of NC_079335.1, forward strand.
AACAATCCAGCAGAGACTGCTGACATCTCATCCATGAGACAGGCAGAAAAAGCAGGATGCAAGAACAGGTTGAATTTTGCTGAAGTCACATATTTGATCATACCCAACCCAAGTCCTCAGAGCAGAAACCAGTCCCCAAAACTGACTCCACAGCATTGCCTGTAAGCATATTTTAATAGTACAGTGAATTGAGACTTATCTGGGGCAGGTAAAGCTGGCCTTAGAGCAAAGTCCTGCTGCTGGATTAGTCCTGCACCAGTATGGATTTCAGCAGGTTGGCTGATGGTTTGTCACACTGCATTACTTTGTGTACTGCTCTATGGATTCATTTGTGGCAGACTGTGGGAGAATATGCCTGTTCTTCCTAGGCCCTTGTGTGCAAGTGCTCTCAGCTTGCCAGCACAGTAAATTAAACTGCTGGTGGAAAGACACAGATCCTACTCTAGAAGATGAACTCTTCCAGCTGTTAATGTAAGTCAGATTTTGGGACATGGAGCAAAAGGGAAAAAAAGAGGGAGATGAAGGGTATGAGACTTGGTGGAAGGAATTTTGGCAGTGGGTTTTGCCCTGACAAGCAGCAGGGTGCCTTGCTAAGGAGATCACGCAGGCTGCATGCAGGCCTGGAGTCATGGAGACAGCTGATGAGAGTTTAGGCTTTGCCAGACAATAGCATTGTAGTACACTCACCAAGAAAAACCCATCAGATACGAGTGGAAAAGTAACTTTCTGGAGAATTCCCTCATGGAGGCATTACTGAGCTTTCCCACAGCATGCCAGCACAAATGCAGACACATGGACAGAGATTCCTCTTGCTGTGAGCTATGGCACTGGGTTTCCCTATGCTCTAGCATATTCCAGAGTGTCCACAAAGTGTCTCATGGACACCCCAGCTCCTGGGCTGGTCCAGCATTCCTGCCCATAAGCTACTTGTTCTGTTATTCCCCAGGAACACACTCTTGATCCTTAGTGAGGTTAGCTACATCAGAGCAATGGTACTTATGGGACTGTACTAGAAAAGGAGGAATCAGCAGGAGGCACAGGAGGAATTGAGCACAGCCCAGAGAAGGGTGCCCAAATTCCATCAAAAATCATTGATGAGAAGGGATTGTACATTGCTCTCCATAGTTTTTAAGTACACACCATTAAAAGCAACCTAGCCTGCTTTAGGAAAAGCATAGCCAGTAGGTCAAGGGAGTAGATCCTTCCCCTCTGCCCAGCCCTGCTGAGATGTATTTGTGGTGCTAGGTCTAGTTCTAGGCTTGAAGAGGGACCTGGACATACTGGAATGAGTCCAGCAAAACATACAAAGATAATTAAGGGATTGAAGCATTTTACACAAAAAAGAGGGTGCTGAGAGAGCTGGGACTCTCCAGCCTGGAGAAAAGAAGGCCCAAGAGGGGATTTTATCAAAGTGTGTAAATATTTGAAGGGGAGAATAGCCAGTAAAGAAGATAGAACCAGACCCTCAGTAGTGCCCATTCATGGGACAAGGACAGGTGAACATGAGATTAAATACAAAGAAATCCACTTAAATGTAAAATAAAGCTTTTTTTTTCTGTAAGGATGGTCAAAGACTGGAAGAGGTCCTGGAGAGTCTGGGGGGTCCTCATCCTTGGAGATATTCAAAGATGATGTGGCACTGAGCAACCCACTGTATTTGACCTGCTGAGTGCAAAGAGGTCAGGCTGGACAACATGCTGAGGTCCTTTTCTTCTGCAGCTATTCTGTGACATTCTGTCCTTTGAAATGAGGACAATGGTGCTAAGCCAGCTTGTCTTTCCATGAGACTATTGGAGTACAAGCAAAATTCCATAAGTGTACTTTTCCTTCATCACATCTTGAAGTAGCAGTTAAAGGAATTTGGTGTCCTCTACTTGGATTTTAGCAGGACACATAACAGCTTGGCTATCTTTACCAACTATCCTTCAATGCTAAAGCCAGCATGCTTTATAGCCAATATGTTAGCAAACCTATGCTAAGGAAAAAGAAACAATTGCAGAATATTTCCAGTCTCAGGCCAGGATGTCCAAGACTGAATCTGAAAAGTAATTTCCTTCTGATGTAAAAGACATGCTCCTTTTAATTCTCCCTCCTGCAAACACCATTGCTTTCTTCTTTACTAAATGGGGCCAAATATCAGCCAGCAGAAAGTGCCCAACATGTCCCACAGTAAGTATCAACTTCTACCCATTATGGAAATCTTTATGCAGGTCTGTAGAAAATAAGTGGCTCTTAAGTGAATGTTTTCTAGCAACAAAATCATTCTCTCAGCAATGTCTTAACGTTTTCTATGAAGGGGAAAAACAAAAAATCCATATCTATAATATCTCCACTAAAAGTGTGCTAAAGGCTTTTCTACAGTAGAAGTTGCTCTCTCTCCTTGCTCCCTTCCTATACTTTCATATCAACCTATAGCATGGTAAGGCAGGTTGTTTATTTCTCCAAAGAAATTGCTGCTAAATGATTGTGTAAAGTGTTGGTTCCCTCATGTGGTGTCTTAGCTGACACTTTGGTTGTGGATGCCTCCACCCTCATAGAGCAGAATAAGGTTGGTTCAGGAGTATTTCTTACAGAAGGGAATCAGGAAATTCTGTCCTCTCTGCTCTCATAAGTATGTGATCCATCCCAAAACATCCAACTCTGTGTCTGCCAGCCAGACTGCCTCAATAGAGGGCTTGGTACCTGGCCCTGTAATGGTTTCAGGCTGGCCTAAGTGCAGCCCAGCAATTCCTGGTTAAAATGCTTCTCCTTAAGCTGTTTTGCTCTGATAGCTGCTGGCATCACACTTATGTCATGCCCGAGGATGGCACCACAGCCTAAAAAGAAGGCAAATCTGAACACCCCTGTGCTAACCAGAAGGAATTTGCTCCTTGTGAGCCCAGAGTGCCCTTTTGGCTTCAAAATGATTTGACACAAGGGGCTCTGAGAAGCCTCCAAGCTTCCAGTAGGACTGGAAGTTGTGGTAATCACAGGGTCTGCACTCCTCTTTGTGCAGGCAGCAAAGAAGGAAGATACAAATGCAAATGAGGATGTCTTCTGTGACAAAGGAGACTAACAGCACCCAATGTCTGGCTTGCACAAGTGATTATTAGCAGGTTTTTGAGCATTTCCAAATGCAGAATAGCTCCTATTTGCACAAATGAATGACAATAAGGTTTACTGCTTATTATTTATATCATTCATTTCTAATACTAACCATGGGATACAGGATATGGGGAAATATTATAAGAAATGTTGCAAGATTACCAGAAAAGCAGATGAACTTTTCTCATATAGGAATACAGAATAATAGCAACCCTAAAAAATTTGAAAAGCCCTGGTAGTGTGCAAACAATAAAATGCTACAAAAGTAATAAATCCACAAGGTTATTAGTACAAGAACAATGATGCCAATGGTTTCAAGTCTCATTTGGCTTTGAGCATTTTCTTCTAGGTCAGTGATTTGAATAAGAGGTAGGCAAACACTGCAGAAGATTTTGTGTAAATATTTGTTTAGTGTTTCTAATGAATTCACTTAGCTTGTGTTTATTTTCCACTAATACTGTAGTACAGTTGTTCCCAATCTGCTGCATACAGAAAGCCTGATGCCATAAAGGGGGAAGATGGATCAACCTTTGTCACAGTGAATGTGTTTTGTGGCAAGTTCATGAATATGCTTCATTTTAAACACATATTGGCAAACTGGTCAAAGAAATCCAATTCTCTATTTGTTCACATGAGAATTTGTACCATATGCTTTGGAGATAGGAATAGAATGCATTTATTCTGTCCAGGAACAAGCTTGTACTGAATCATCACTGAGCCTGGGAATTAGTATTTCAACTTCTAATATTCAGAAAAAGAATGTGGTTCACAAATATCTCTTCATACTGAAAATTATTTGAAGTAAATATATTTTCACAAACTATTAGTATAAAAACAGAAAGATGGAAACTAAATTTAACAGCTGTTGCTCGATTGCTAACCAGACATTATATTACATTTTAGTTATTACTTTCAATACACTTTGTTTTAAAATGGGCCCTAATATGCCAATGTCTGACAGCAATTCACAGGCATCTATGGAAAGAGTTTAGCTCAGCTTCTACAGGAGTAGTCTTGCAAAAACAGCACTGCAAACTCAATCTGCACTGCCTGGCAATATAGCAAATAAGCCATGGGGAGGCAACAGCCCTCACTTAAATGTTTACTCCCCCCTCTTTCACGTGGCTGTCAGATAACCAGTGTTAAGTAGGACTCAGGAAGGCAGGAAACCTGGGTAGTGCTGTTCTAGCAGAGTGCCACCTCCTTTAAATATATTATGTTGCTCATAAGGCTGTTGCCAGGCTAAGATATAACAAATTCTTCCCTTTTCCTAAGGCAGCACCATCCAATTCAGCTCCAGATTTAGCCATGTCCAAGCTCATTACCCAGCTTCATCCCACCACCTGTCCCGTGGATTCTTGCCCAACAAATTTCCTTTTGGAATTTCATCTTTTCACCATCCAGTGTGGTTAAGTTTTTGCTGGGAAGTGGATATTTCCAAGGCTGGAAATAAAATGGTAGTGAAGGTCTTGCTAAAATAAATCTTGCTGAAGCCAAGGATACTGGAAAATGAACGACTAATGTCTAACCTACTATGTTGGCCACAATCCTGGGTAAAAGAGCTACAGGAATATCCAGAAAGCAATAACCTAGATGATACAATTCTAATCAGGATTTTGGATGCAGAAACAGTAATAAAACTCACCCTTCCCATAATCACATGCAATTTATTAACCACAGTGGCTAAAGAAAGCCTTTTGTTTCTGTGTTGTTATAAGAGCTGCTGTGGTATAAACATGTATTTTAAAAGGCCATTAGTTGCTGCTAAAACACTGATTTCCCAAATACAAAAATTCATCCCTCAGTTTATGAAACTGTAAGACTTTCCCAATTCTAAATAATATTTTTACAGACTTATAAAAAATCTGATGATTGCCAAGAAAAGATAGTTCAGTCAATCTGGAGACTAGTGATTCAGAAACAGATATAAGGAACTAAGTGTAGTATCTGTATCATGATAAACCTACCACTCTTTACAAAAAATCTTCTGTCCTGTAAATTATGTCCATAAAAAAAAAAAATCCTGGACTTTACTTCATTCTGATGTAAATTCATATAGAATTCCTACATGGATAAAAATCAGCATGATTTTGCTGAGGCATGGCATTATGGAACTGATAAACAGCTTGAGGTGTATTTGGGCTGGTAGCTATGAACAAACACATGAACACACATGTGCATACCTACATAAAACCAACACTGAAGTACATCAGGCTGCAATTTGGGAAATGCCAGAGCCAAGCTGATCTTGGAGATTCCAGATTCAAATTTCCTGCCAGGTGAGCAGGTGAGGCACCAGATGTCTACAGCATTTCAGGTATTCCATTTTCTGGAAGGCAAGTATGTTACATATACATACATACATACATTACTTGTCTCTGGGAAAAAATAAAGTTATATTTTGAATGAAAAGTGCTGGATTTACTTCCAAACCTCAAGGGCTGTGAAGGAAAAAATGTTACAACATCACAGATCCTTCCAGACAGCCCTTTCCTCCTCTGGCTCCCACCAGTTCCTCCCCAGATGTTAGAGTCCTACTCTCCCACAGGAGAGAGCAGTCTTTCCTGCTCTTTCTCTCTGTCTTTGTAATGGTTTTCCCACACTCTGTTTTCTCTTCTCTGTTCCACTCCTCTGGACTTCGCCAAGACAACTGGTCTTCAGACATCCCAGTCTCATGGTCCTTGCTCACCAGGTTGCTTTTCTTTCCTTTTAACCTCCCATTTTTTATTCAACTTCTCCAGCCCTACAGGCCCTATCCTTTTCAGTCCTACCTCTACTCTTCTTCCTCTCCAAATTTATGGTATCTTTTGTCTTCTCCTCTCCCCAGTGTGCTTCTTTGAATACTTTTAATACCTCATACTGCAAGACCTTCTCAGATCATCTGCACCTCCTCTCAGACACCTTTAGCCTCTGGCTAACTTCCCATTTCATCTCCCAGGAGACTGAAATCCCACAGATCCAAATTGTAGCTGCTCTTGGTAGACCTTTCCCTTGCCCCACCTCCCACCTTTTGCCCACTCCAGCACTTTTAGCACGTTGTAGCACTATGGTCACAAAATAAATTCCAGTCAGCCACAGCTATTAATTATTGGACTATAACTAATGTGGGGGAAAACTGCAACAGAATTAATCTGCAGTAAGTACCCAGAAAACCTGTTTCAGTTATAGCCACTACATTTCTAAAGACATGTTTAGTTTCAGGATGGCCTTACATGGAGGTGTGGAAAGGGAGGTTAACTCGAAATTCTGCTCCATACCATAACAATTGTTAAAAGAAACACATGGGCAAAGCAGACAACACAATGGATTTTACCCCAGCCCTGTTCTAGGAAATGCCTGAGCATTCTGTTAGAACAATAATCATAAGTGGTAATAATAGATTTTTGGATCCACTGGACATAGAACTTTTCAGGTCACAAAGTAAAAATTTAAAAATTTAGTTACAGTAAAATGACTGTTTTGCCATGAGGAATGTTTGACTTACCAGCTTGGACACTGGTCATTGTTTGCAAGTATGGAGCTTTAAAATTTAATTTTCATACTTTGCTTGATTTGTTTTTTCTGTGTTTCTTTTTATTATATATCACAGTACTACTAGCACAATGGCAGCATGTCTAAAAGCTCCTAACATTTCAATGTTCTTGACAAGCCTGTCATTCTTCAACTTGTAGGACATTTCTGGGCCCCTCAGAACCATGAGGAACAAAGCCTCTGCCTGCTCTCAGTGAAGGCAGCTTCTGCTCAAATACAGCAGAAAACAGATAGTCTTGCTGGCATCAGAGAAATGCTGCCTGCTACAGAGACTGAAGATTGTTCCTTCTGCATTAATTAGGTTTGCATTGGTGCTCCTTGCGAGTCATTCTTGGATTCTAGAACTTTCTACAACATATACACGGTGCTGTTCATGGTACATGCACAGATTATATTTCCTCTGCCCTGCCAAAGACCCATTTCCCCACCACAATGATAAAACTGTAATTCTAGTGACTGATACAGAGAACTGTTTGAATTTTAGGCGAATCATGTGGATTTGTTGAGGGTCAGCAACAATTTTGTGTAGACATGCTGTTTGATTAAGGAGCTGACTGTGATATCAATTATCAGCTATGACTGAGGCTCAATTCTACCATTTCAGATATAATCACCAGCAGTCAGACCTGGCAGCTGTGGTGCATTCCTTTGCAGCAATATAGCCGTGTGTAAAATAATGATATTTTGGATTACCCAAGCAGCTGGACTGCAACTCATAGCTGGAACTGAAGAAAGTAATACACATTTAATTTAGAGCAAATCTGGCATTTCAAAGTATACAAAGGCCTCAGCTTTATCAGAGGTAACCAACATTGTGTTCCAGTATCACTTCTTTTCCTCCTGAAGAAATAATTTCTGTGGTTCTGAAGAATCGGTCATAACAACTTTATCAAATGTGTCTGGGACTTTGCAGCCAAAGTATTATTGAAAAAGCAAAAGTTTGATATTTAATCACCATAAGTGAAGTTTTCCTACGAGAAATTCTGTAAGTTTCCCAGTCTCTATTTCTTCACAAACTATGGCCAAATGATGTCTTCGAGTTAAGAACCTTATAGATAGAATTGATTAGTCCCATGCTTGGCAGCTGTGGCTACATGGATCAATTTTCTTCTGCCTTTTTTTTTTTTTCTTTTTCCTTTTTTTTTTTTTTTTTTGACATATGGAAATGTTAAGTATTGGAAATATTTTGAGCTACCCACAACTTAAACATTAATTATGTTGAGGAATTCATTTGGTCATTTGAAAAGGATTTTTATTTTTTATGGAGTATTTGCCTTCTAAAGGATATAATGCTCTTAATATAGCATGGTTGCAAAATGTTAATTTCAGAATGTGACAATCAAGTTAAATGATAAAGCCAATTTCCTGGAGATGTCTGCTTACATCAGTTGTATGTAACAGGCATGGTAACAGCGTCCTTGTAAAAGAGGTCTCAAATCCATTTGCAGCTGCTTGGATTCAGCATTCCTGATGCAAAGCCAGTGGAGCCAGTTTTCCTCCAGCCATTTCACTGCAGTGCCTTTGGTAGGTGAGGAATGAAGCTATGCCACAGGCACAGCTGCTTCCTCGTACCAGAGACCAAAGCAGCTGCAGCCCCAGAGCAGTGGAACCACGGGAGATCAGGTCTGTCCCATCAATATTGAAGTCCCAGGAAGAATGGCAAAAGAGGCAAGAGTAAAGCACCCTAAAGAGAGAGAGAAAGAGCAACCTGCTTCCTACCATTGGCTGAGCATTGGCAAGAAGCCATGCTGTCATGCCACATGGAGAATTCCCATGGAGGACATGGGATGACAATTCTGTGTCTACAGCCCATTCATCTGCCAGCACACAGGCATCTGTGCATTCCACGCACAGGAATTTTTGTAGCAGCAGTTGTAAGGAGGATTAAATAGGTGTCTGATTCTGAGGTTCACAGGAAGGGCATCAAAAAGTATAATGGTATAAAGTTAGGAGGGCAGCAATGTGAAAGGAATAAGGAAAATACCACATAGTTCTTCAGGTCCTCTTTCTGAACTTAAAAGAAATTACTCTAAGCTGAAATCAGTGTCTGACAATGAAAATAAGAAAATAAACAAAGATTGCTTACTCTGGGCAGCCTCCATGGGTACCCAGATAAAAACTCAGCATTTCCACTTTCATGTATGCTTCAGATATTTTCACAGAGGTAAAAGTATGCTATGTGTTGTCATCTGTGCTTTTCCTATTGTATTTCAACATCATTAGAAACTGAATTAAGCTCAAATGGTATTTAAAGCAATAGAAATTTGTCTAGACAGGATTTGACTTCATCTATTAACTCAATGGGACTTTCAGATCACAAAATAACAGTTTGAAAGTTCCCACAAAGAAGGAGGGATGACACTTTTATTTGGGTTCACAGCTTTTCTATTCTGATAAAGACTGAACAGACAGAACACCTTTGGAAGTGAATATTTAGTCTAATCAGAAAACACGAAGGTTGTGTTCTAACAATTAAAATTTATATTTATGTTTATATTGATAGCGATATATTTATTTATATTTATATTTTATATATATTTTTTTTGGCCACAAATCTCAACACATCTTATTTTCAGACAAGAGGAAGAACTTCTGAAAATGTTGCAGATTTGTTTAATCACCTGCTTCAGGCTCTGAAGAGAATGAAACAGCCACGAGAAAACAAGTGACTTTTTCCTTTCTTCCCTAAAGCAAGCTTATGAAGTAGGTTTTCCACTGGATTTATCTGGAGCTGGACCTTGATATAACCTAACAGGATAAGTACACTCTCTACACCCAAGATTGGAAGCATAGGTAGAATATATAGGCCAGACTATAATGGAGCAGAATACATTTTCAGTGTATCTCCACACACCTTGTGGATTAGGAAATGCCAAAATGCCCCTGGAAGCACCAGTGCTTTGGGGCTTTCTGCTACAGCTGCAGGAAGGGGTGTTGCACACATCTCTGTAAATGGGGATCACCAGGCTGACTCCTCCAACCACTATCACTTTTTGGACCTTGTCATCAGCACCTGATTGCTGGCCATGCTTTGTTCATATAGCTGTGATCACTTCCTTTCTAAAAGGAACTTCAAACTGAGTCTGCACACCTCTTATGAGTGACTCCACAGATTTATTTAGCATCTGCCCTTGACTTTCCTTCTCTCTGCTGCCACAAGTAGCCCAAGTTGTGCTAAATCTTGTAAATCCTTTCTCTCTTTGTTATGCTTAATTACATAGTTGTCAATCTTAAAACACACAAAAGAAGGAAATTTGAAAACATTCTGGGATCTGTATTATACTGTTGAATGAACTGGGTTTTTTTCCTATTGCATGGGAAAGACAGATTTAAATGAACTTTTACAGACAAAAAGATGGGTGAGCCTTTAGCAAGAAAGAAAAGAATTGGCAGGTGTATAATTATTTTACTGCTTCTACTTTTGTTACTTTCCTTCCTTACTGTCAGTCTTCACCCTCTCCCCAACCTGGTTAAAAATAATAGTAATAATAATAATAATAATAATAATAAAATTTCAACCCCCTTCTTTCTATGCTAACTTTGTGGGAAGAACTACAGCATCCACACACATATACAAAGAGATCCTTTCTCTGAACAAAGTTATCTGCTGCTAACCACACATCTCTGGACACTTGCACTGGAGTTGAGGACTCTGTCACATGACTGAGCTAACTCTCAGTTACAGCAGCTTAACAAAGTTTGATCTGTCAACAGACCTGGTAAGGTTGTCCAGCCCATACAGTTAATCTGCTTCTGCTGCAAGGTAAAATGCATCAGCTTAAGTCATCATGACACACAGGACCCATTACCATAGCACTGATGACAAATGGTAACTGTTTATTCCACAGTAACTTGAGACATTTGCTCCAGTTAATCAAGGGGAAAGAAACTGTCAGGTGTGCAACAACAGATCAGAAAAGAATAGCCTGCTGTTACTGCTGGTGAAGAGACAGACAACTGAAGAAAAAAAGAAAAATTTGATTTAGCCTGTGCTGCTGAAATCAGACCTGTGCAGTATCTGCTTGCTTGGAGGCTTGGCTATGACCATGAAGAATATAGTCTGACAGGGAAAGAGCCCATGAATAGGAATGTACACAGCAGGACCACAAAGAGACTAAACTAAAGCCAGTCATGCCATCAGATCAACATTGCTGCTCTCAGTGTGTGATGCCCACAACAAGCAGTGTCATGTGGCTTTGAAAACAGAGGAAGTGCCACAGGACAGAGGGGCAGTACAGAGCCCCATGGCATCAGTGATTGTGGAGAAAGCAGTGAAATGAGCAGGAACACCATTACTAACATTTATGTTAGCATTTTCAGTGTGGAAGATCTGCCCCACGCAGACACAAATATCATATAAGAATATAATTCCCAAGTTCACTCAGAAAAGAATCAGTGGGAATAGTTTTAATCCTTTTAGAGACAAGTTTTCATTTCTGAATGCCAGTGATACGAGGCACCTTAACATCAAATCATGTGTTCAAATATACTGTGCTTTAGGCATCCTGAAGATACAGCACTTTGTGTTGAATTAATAAAATGTGCAGGATGAAAGGTGAAAGTGGAAACCTTAAGCTGTTGGATGAAAGCTACTGTCTTGTGGTCTTAGTTTGGGCAGTTTTCCCTTTCCCCCAAACTTATTGCACATGTGAAGGGAACTGAACATAGGACACAAGTGCTCAGATCTTATGACCTTCACAATGATGTTGTGAGGTCTGAGAGTCCACAAAAACCAGGTCTTCATTTAGGAAAACATTTCATGTGGTGATTTGGTGTTTCCCCTCAGCAAATCCTTTCTCTGCTCCTGGGACAGGCTTTAAGCTGCATCTTAACTTTCAAAAGGTTAAACTGCTTTCTGACAGCTGTTAATGTCTTCTTCAAGGAACTCCTTGAAAGCTTATTCATTGGACATTGATTTGTTCCTGTTGAAACACAACGAGCTTATGTTTGTTGTGGGATAGGTAGTCTGTTTAAAACTATTCCCACTGTTGGGAGTGGTTGTAAATAAAACATAATTCTTGCAAGGGAGGTGTCATCCAGAAGTCCTACACTGAGCCTTTCCAGATGATAAAAAACAACATTTCTAAGACATGAAGGACAAAGATGACTTACAAGAAATACATACAGCCCTGAGAGTGACTCAGAGAAGGCAGAACCAGGGCCCACAGGGAGAGAGCACTGGCAGTATGTTGCACTTTGTGCCTCAATCATGAAGAGACAACACCTTCCCAGGCTTTATACCCCACTTCTGCAGCTATTCCTCCTTCAAGCAGACCAGAACTGACATGCAACCCCTCCTGGCCAAAGTGCCTAACCCAAACATTGGTTCTGGAAGCTATTCCATCCATTAATTGATGGCAGCAACATCATTATGGTTACCCACTGCTTTCTGTTTGCAAGTTTACATCTGCAATGATCTCTCCAGCTCAGTCTGAATCCTATCCTTCAGATGTCCCCAGGCACCCTGAAACCACTGCTACTTGAGCAATAATAAAGCTTCCTTTTCTCCCCTTACAGGATGCTATATTCCCCACACCAGCAGTTTCATTCATCCACAAAACTTCCCTTCCCAAATAAAATCCAGGCAAATTTGGAGCATGGTGGAGAGCCACTCACCATGTGTCTTTGCTTTGGGAGATAGACATGCCTCACTCTCTCTTGCAGCACACTTAAATGGGCAGCTGTGATGGGACAACCAAGCTCCTTATCCAAGTCTGTCACCAGGTATCCTTGCACCTCTCAGAGTTCCACAGGATTGTTCACAAAGAGCAGTTTAGTTGAGGTTTGTCTGATCCAGCTTTTGCAAGGCACTGGGCCATGCATTGATGTCCTGTTATAGTTAACTTCTTGCAAGACAGAAACCACTCTGGAGTCCTGGCTTTGCTCAGTTGGCTCAATTAATACAGATATACATATACACATTTAATATAGCACAGTGTGTACATAAAGTATATACACATACTATATGTATATATCACCTTTCCTTAGAGTTTACTGTTACAGACTCTTGCTTCTCCTGGTATCTCAGACAGATCAAGAGGGATTTTTTTCTCCTCAAGGAAGGGGAATATCTGTGTATCTAACCATATTGCTGCTGCCCATTTTACTGAGTTATTACTTTTATCCTCTCAGCTCACAGACCTGTACTACCTAGCAAAAAACCCCAGCAAGCACAGAATTTGGAAAAGAGGGGTGAGTAATCCACTCATCTATATGGGAAATAAAAGCTCTGCCTACTAAATCATAGTTAGTATATGGATCCATTGCCAAAAGAAAGAAAAAAAATCGGATTTACGCTGCTTTGTGTTCATTGTGGAAATATTGAGCTGATTGAAAGTGAACTTCTAAAAATAAATTTGAGCAAATCCCACCAGTATTGTTACAGACAGACTCCAACTTCTGTAAAGAAACTGTTGGCTTTTCAGTCCCCCATATTTCATGATCTTTCCCCCAGTGGGTGGGAAACACTGTGCTTACAGTGATGCTATAGCAAAGCTGCCAGCTGTCTCAATGTATGCAAATGGAATTATGTGCTGAAGCTCACTCTGCCCTTTCTGGGGGGCTGCTCTTCAGCTGTGAATGGCCTCTGACCTCTCCTGACACAGCAGGCAGAAAGCCTTGCAAATCTGCCAGCAGCTCTACCCAGTCACTTATAATCAGAGAACACACAGACCTACCAAAATTTTGCTCCTGCCTCAAACCTGTGTATCATTACACATTTGCAGATGGGGCTATGATGTGGGAAACTCACCTTGCTTAAGGTAAATTTATCATTCAGCAGCACTTTGCCATGGAAAAGGAGGTTTACTCTCATATTAGCTAGTGAGGTAGATTGGAGGCACAACTCTTGGACATCACTAGCCAAGGGCCAACCTAACTATGGCAAAGCTGGCTGTTGAATGAAGCTATCCTGTACTTATGCTAAGGCATGCAGCCTAGCAAAGTTAAATGCACTCATTTCTTTCCAAAGTCTTCCTTACTGTTTAACAATTCCATCCAGGAACACAGCATAAGTAGGTGTTCCCTGCATTTTATTTGTCCTCATGAATACTAGCCATGGCTCTGCCAAAAAATAACTTTATCCAAGTGAAAACCAAGTGCAGTAGCAAAGAAACTTCTGGGAAGTTTTAAGAAGTATTACTGCCCAGGTTAACAAGTCATCTTCAGTCTATAGATTTACCACTCTCATGCCCTTCTGCAAAAAATGGATTTTTGTTTGCTTATAAACAACACATTAGGCAGAATATTAATGTACTTACAAGATTAGGCATGCAGAAAATAGCTTCAAAATTAGATCTGTCAATAAATACTTGGAGAACAAGAGCACCTTTTTGGCAATAAGTTGTTCTGGTGGATGTTTGTCACATTTCTATCCATAGATGGAGGGTAAGGAAGGTCATTGTTGCATACATTGATTCAAAATTAAGGACTTTGTCAAAGTTATGTCCTGCAATGATATTGGAGGTTCAAGCAATCTCTCCTGCCTTTGGTGATGCTGAGTTCCACCTTTATGGCCCTGAACTGGATTCTGTGAGTTTTATGGTGCCCATTAAGTAGGATTGTGTCCTGGTGCTTTTGCACAGGGCCTCTAACAGCCACCATGGATGTAAATCCAAGAGCACACATCCTATGATAAATCCATAGGCACACAATGCATGCCTTAAAAACCAGACAAAACCCACACAGGCCTGAGAAACACTCCTTTGAGAGTCTTTCTTCCCTGTACCTGTACTTCTTGATAAACATCCCTTTTTTTTTCCCCCACCACTGACTAGTGATGATCTTTGCAATATTTGTCAGACCTTAGAACCAGATAATCAAAAAAATGCACCAAAATTGTCAGAAATGTTTGTGCTTGCTGCAGCACTGTCCACACACTGAGTGTGAGTCTGGTTAACAGATGGGATGGCTCTGCTCACACTAACATGCACTGCCTGTGCTTTTACCCCCTTCAGGCTATGAAACTATGATCTTCACACCCCAGCTCTCTCTGCAAGTCTGAGGAGTTCCACTTTTCAAAATAGGCCTGTAATTTTAAATATTTGCTTTTGACTTAAAGCTAAATAAATCAAGTCATAAAGCAAGTAAAATGCAACAATTTGCCTCTCCTGTGTCAACAGAATACATGAGAGCTAAAAGGCCTATGCTCAAAGAGGAGGGTGACATTTTAGTTCTTTTCCCCCAGTGACAGAGAAATGGCTCTTTGTGTATTCTACCCCAGTCACACCTCATTTAAAATGATCTGGGTTATGAAACTCAAATTGGCTGCCAAGGGAAGTGCAAAAGCTAGGATGATAAGTGAAGTCCTCAGTGCTCCTGGGGAAAGCATCAAGTATTTGGAAAACAAAGTAAAACAAAAGATACAGATTCACTCTAGACCCATGAGCAGGAATTACCACATTTGCCTTTCTTCCTACAGGATTTTTCCTTGGCATCAGCCATAGACAACTGATAGTAATTTTAGAAGCCTTTCAGAAAGCACACAGAGGACCATGATGTTTGACATGAAGGTTGCCCTACCTAATGCTTGTCCTCCTGTGCCATGATTAACACATGTACAACCACAGCAATTGATGCCTGCAAGCTACCAAAATGCAGATTTAACTCAGTGCAGGTCAGGTCCCTAATAGTTAAATTTGGAGGGAAACTTCTATCACTCACTGAGGCAGTTATTTTCATGTAAGACAAAATCCTGAAGGGTTCACACAGTACTTTCTCAGATAAATGTCTATCCTGAAATCACTAGAATTTTTAACCAAAATTATTTGACTTTTCAAATATGTCTGATATGAAATCAACCACCTCTTCATGGCCTGGTTGAATACTTTTTCCTCCATTGAGTTCTGATTTTGTTTCCATCTAATTCACAAATCCTGATATTTTTCATGCATTGCCTTTTAGGGGACTAACAGATCTTGCCATTAGTGGGAAGGAGTTTAATTTAAAGCAATATAAACAGTGCTGCACAGCTGAACTAAAAGAAGTGGCAATCAAAATGCATCTGCTATGATGGAATGAACTTTAATAGAGATCTTAGGAATTATATTAGAAGTCATGCATGAAGTTTTATTCCTTATGCATGGAGTAACAGCAGAAATAATAAAAAACCTTGGCAAGAAAATGAAACATGGCATTTATAAGCCTGACAGAACTATGGCATTGCAAAAATTTTATTGCAACAACAAGAAGAAAAATATCCCTCCTTGATAGCCTGTTTTTCATTTGAATCAATTAAGTCTAAATTTGCTTTTTCTTCTGTTAAAGGTCATTCTTTTGTAAAGTGATTTTTATAATTGTTGTCATGCTAGATCATTTATGTCAAATTTTGGCTAGATTAATCTTGAGAGGATCACTCTAATGGATGATTAGCTAATAGATTCATATAACCATTCAGGCACAATACTCACTCAGGGGACTGTCTATAGCACAAACCAAAAAATTAGGAACACTTCCTGCCTTTAGGTGTGCAGCTATCTGTACTGACCATTACTCCAAGGTCTTTGAGTGAGTGCTACCACCCTACTGGATGATTCTGTCCATAAATTATTCTTCACAGATTTTTTTACTTTGGCTGTGTGTATCAGAAACAAGGCATTCTTTGAATTGTTCTGGGAAGCAGGCAAGGACAAATGTTTCCACAAGGTTGAAATGGTCAGCCAGTCCTCTGAGCTGATTTCCTGTTTAAGTATTTAACTCACAACATAGCAAATAGAAACTCCAGGAAAAAAAAGCCAAACAAAATTAAATCATTATACTCTGCCTGCCAGCTCTGCTCCTGACCTGTGTGGATTTGGCTGGATCTACCAAGTACAGTAGCTGAGTGTTCAGCATGTGATGTGAAATTGTGAAATTGTGATATGACAAAATTCTCCCTGGATCTGAGACTGGAAGGTGCCACAATCCTATCCTCAGCTATGCTACCAGCTCACTGGGATGTCCAGAAAGGCATTCAGTCTTTCTGGGGCTCAATCTCTGATGCCATTTTTGACTGTGTAACTGTGCCTGGGCCCAGAGCTGTCTGTGCTAAGCCCTCAAAATCTCAGTTTCTGCAAGGTTTTGTATCCCCTCTGAAGCTGAACTCCCCTGCTGATAACTGGTCACCACCTGGTAATCTGCCCACTGCTCCAACTGCACTGCAGATGTGCATCCAAGGTGAATGCAGTGGGAGGTATCTTCAAAATTAGCATTTCTCTTTCATGTGTAAAACCTGGAAATTAAAACTGCTCCACTTTAAACTGCACAGAGATGTTTTGCCACTTTTTACTTGATTTCAGAGACAAACTCATTGGAGCCAAGTAACTGGTTTTCTGTGGCAAGGTTTTGGTAGCAGGAGGGGTTCTACAGGGGCAGCTCCTGTGAAAATCTACAAGAAGTTCCCTTTGTGACCCCGTGCTGGAGCAAGGGAGGAATATGAGGAGTCCTGCCCTGAGAGAGAGTGAGCAGAAGAGACAATGTGGTGAACTAGCTGCCAGAGGAGGTAGAAAATTTGGGGGTGAAGTTGTGCTTGGGAAGAAGGAAGAAGTATGGGAAAGGCATTTTCAGATTTGGTTTTAGTTACTTTAATCCTACTCTGATTTGATTGGTAATAAATTGAATTAATTTTCCCCAGGTCGAGTATGCTTTGCCTATGACAGTAATTGGTGAGTGATCTCTCCCTGACCTTATTTTGACCCACAAGCTTTTAATTTTATTTTCTCTCTCCCCTGCCCAGTGAAGAGGGGAGTGACAATATGGTGATGGTGGGCACCTGCTGTCCAGCCAGGATCAACCCACCACAAATAGAAAGATTGCAAATAACATGCCATGGTTCTCTGAGTGTTAGAGTAGTAATTACTGGCATGTGGAGTCCTTTTGGTGGCCACTAGTACAATATTTCTTATTGTACTCCCTCACAGAGTGGATCAAGTGCTAGCTGAGGCAGTTCCATGCTTTAAAAAACCCAAAACATTGTACAAGGAGACTGATGACCCCATTTTGAGATTTTTACCATCAAACTGCACTGGGCACTGGATTAATCCTTAAGCAAGTTAAGAGCTCAGTTCAGCAATGACTTGAGCTGTAAATCAGCAAATAATCTCACTCAAGTGAACAGCACTATTTTTTGCTCATGGCTACCCACTAAGCCAGGCACTTAATTCCACCCCTATCAGAGCACACCCTGACATGCCTGGCTGTCTGTGCTGGGTCCAGGCTTCCCACCAGCAGCATGGGATTGTCAATCAGTGCACCTTGATGTATGACTCTTTGCTAACCTTATGAGGTGTCATTTTAATTTTTTCTGCTTTAAATTCTGTTATTTTTTTTTCCACTCTGCCTTCTGGTTTTTTGAACATTGTGAGAGCATTTTGCACATGTTTTTTGACTTTCCCAGTAACCACAAGGGTTCAAACCATGCTATTTTTGGTTATAGTGGTGGTTAAGTGAAAGCTAGGGCTTCTATACAGTTACCCAGTTTCAAAGGCTGGGTTTAAAAAAAAAAACAAACCAAAAAACAATAAATGCCACAAAGCCTGTGTTGAGATCATGACATCTGACAATACAGGGTGTGATAGCTGTGAAAAAAGAGAATTATTCTCTGTCACACTAGTAGGAGATAAGATCCAAAAAATTTATTAGGGACTACATATTTTTTCTCAATATTTTTAGCACAGCTACCGTAAAATTCACCTCTAGTTGGGGGTGGGCTGTTTCTGATCTTTTGGGCAGCCATATTTTCTCATTTATTTTTCACTTCCCTTCCTTCCAGCACCTACTTAGCCTGTTTCCCACATTTACATTAAGAAGAGTGAAGAGTTACCAAAACTTCACTTTCCTGCCTGTCCATAACCGCATAAATTCATCTAACCCATAAATTCAAGGCAGCAGTGTGTACATCCTGTCTGACTGTAAAGAGCTTTCAGCTTTCTGGACATGTAGATTGAGTTAATTTTTTTTTTTTTTTTTTTTTTTTTCCCCCCTGCTGGACTGAACGGTGTTGAAATGCTGCCACCTTCTGATAGACACTTGAGCTGTCAGTGGGTTGCAAAGCACATTCCCCCATTTCCTCTAGACTTGTAAGTTGATTTATACTGATCCTCAACTGCATTGCTGCAATATATAACATGACAAGTTAAACGCAGTGCCTGCCAAAAAATCTTGATAGGCTCAGCTTTTGTGCAGCAGCACTTGAAAAGACCATTACTGCTGCCATCCAACTAAAGTATGCTCAATATTTTTGACAGTGAATTATCTGAACAGCAGTTTATCTCAATGTTCACTTGGTGTTATAACAATTTGAAGATTAAAAAGATGGGAGATTAAAAAAAAAAAAGAAATAAAAGGAAAAACCTGCTTTTGTTACAACTACAGAAAAGTGGAATAACTTTTTCTGTGAATTTTAGATCTACTCTGAGTTGCTCCCAAATGCATTTCAGAACACACATACATAGCTGTAGATCACGTTTAGTTTTTTTTCATTTTCTGGCAAGATCTTAGGTCTTCAAAAATCCACCTATAGTTGTATCTTCTCAGAGACAGCTTGTGTGGGATCTTCAAGGCAGTGCCTTCAAAACTGAACCAGAATAGATGTGAGTTTCCCATCTGCCTCTCTGTAAGGCCTGTGTCCTGCTCTCTGAACCTCTTTGGAAGATATTAAATCAATAGCTGCATGACTGCTGCAGTGATACAACACAGAGCCCCATCTCAAGAAAGAATCATTCTTACTTAATTCTTGTTTGCAGCTTCATGCTCAGGAAAGCAGGATATATTTTCCACCACTCTATTTCTGTAGACCAGAAATCACCTCTGGTTACAATGTCCTAAGACCATTCTCAAATCCGAAAATTGAGAAAAAGATCCTTCTGATTATTTTTGTGATCAATTGCTGGCAACTCAGTAAACTCTTCTAGTTGAAATTTATTATTTAGGAGATAAGGATTTGAGTAAACTATGATGTTTTGCAAACTCTTGTAAATTTCAGCAAATTATTCTGACTTCATAATTAAAGTAATTGTTGAAAGAATCAGAATATTTTGGACATTTTCTAAACCTAAAGCTTTGATTTGCCAATCCACAATTATTTGCTGATTTTAGTTCTCAAAGATTGTTAAAACCTCAGAAAGTTGGGGGGTTTTTTTCAGTCAAGTTGAAATCCCAATCTTATTTTTGTTTTCTGAAGCTCCAGCTGAACCAAAAAACTGTGGTGGTTTCCTACTGAGCACTCAAAAGTTGTGTGCTGGGGACAAGAGGCTAAACCAGAAACTGTCTGTGGGCTTGTAGTGTTCCTCAAGCAGCTGCTAAGAGGTTTGTCAAACAGAAAGAGGAGGGCAAGTCCCCTGTCGTTTGGCTTAAGTTACTTAGGATCTGCACCTCTATATTTAGGGGCCCATAAACCAAAAGGAGTGGCAGATTGCTGGCCTGAGCTACCTATTATGATAGGTGCCAATCACTTTGATATTTAAGACAAGAAAGTTCAGCTTCATTTCGTGTTGTAAAGAGTTTCTGGTGGAGAAAATAACATTTCATGTGAGTTAAACAAAGCTCACTACACCAAACTCTGCCAGAGTGTCTTTATGCATTGACACATGAACTCTTCACTCCTACAGCAATTGAACACCTTTTTTCCTCTACCATAAATGTTACTCAGTGATGTTTTAATTCATTTCACTCCTCTGCTGGATAAAACTGATCCTCTCTTCAAGCTACTTTTGGTTCATTTTCCTAAGTAGTGAGGTATTAACAGAATCATGAGCAAAACAAGACAACAAAATTTCATGTATTGGTCATATTTCTGTGGCCACATTAAAAGTACACTGAAGTGTCCAAAGCTGCACACTTAATGGCAGTGCAACACAGAATGATTTTTCTACATGTTAATCATCTGAATTAGACTCCATATTCTGCCCTGGAGGAAAGCTTTCAGCAAGAGCTGAGCAAGAGACCTGACAGCAGCTACAGAGAACTAGAGAGGAAGCAAAATCCTCTGATGCATTCTAAGAGACGTTGTGTCACCAGAAATGAAGGCACCTGTTTGAGTCCAAGAGAAAAAGATGAAAGAAAATAAGTAAGGCATATTTACTTGAGCTTCAAAAAATTTGATCTTATCATAGTATGAGTACTGGAAAACGTAGGAACTTCTGTATCCTGATCCAAATCACTGTGTAATTATGTGTTCAAAATAAAAGTCAGTGATTACTGTTCCACAGATATAAAAAACATCTTGACAGCAATGAGTAGGCATGATAAAGTAGGTCAAAATTTCTACTGCTCTCTGCAGGCTGTTGGAATTCCTTGGGGTCAGTGGAGAAGGGGAGACTCTTTCTGTGTCAATACTAAGTAATTTCTGAATTATACTTCAATTGCACAAACTCTGTATTTTAGAAAAATTGTGGGTGTTCCACTGCAAACCAGATGAAATTTTAGAAATGTCATTTCACATGAGTCTTTCTTTTTAGGGCAAGTTCCTACCTAATGGCTGGGAGAAATTCCCACCCATGTCACTTAGTATTGTCGTATCAGCTCCACCTTCCAGACCCTTAGCCATCTTGGAACTTCTGGCAGTGATATACGCTGCTGTGACCTAAAGAGCTGCTCCAAAACTAGTGTAAAAATTGTGCAAGAAATACAGCTGTGTTTTAGAGAAAAATTTTAATTAACTGCAGCCAAAGGATCACAGTCTTTCTTGATCTAGCCATGTTATAAATTTTTCTTTACCTTACCAGAGATCAGTCTGAGTGAGTCAGAAGGAGAGGTATCACCAGGATTTTGTGATCATTTTGAGCTTGCATGCCAGCCTCTGACTGCCTCAGGGATGCTTTTTTTGCCCATCACTCCTCAGCAAGCCTCCATGGAGGAGTTCATACTCTTTAGGCAGTTCCTTTCTTCACAATGTGGAGACACAAATATCTTCTCTTCCCCTGGTAGTTCAGATCAATACCTTGTCACTTCAGTCTTCTGTTGATACTTTAGACTGTAGTGAATTTTCTGGGGTGGTTGTGCTTTTTTGTCCTTTTCTTTTTTCTTTTTCTTTTTCTTTTTATTTTTTCTTTTTTAAATTAGTATTTGTAGCTCATTCCTCCAGCTTTGATGCAGAGCACCCATTAGCTTCAGTTTGGCTCTCTCCTAGCTCCATATATCACTTCATTACCAGAGATTTCTTAGAAATCGACTTTAGCACTCTGAATAAAAACACAACCTGGCCTTTGATTTCTGGAAAGTGTTGTTCTATGGGATGTCAGAGTTCCACAGCAATGAACTGCTGTGTGATCTGAAGCTGGCCTTTGCTCAGTGCCTTGAGCAATATTAGCTCTGTTTTTGGATTTCCCATTTGGACCCACTTTGGGTGCTGCATTTCTCAAATGTTGGAACATGCTGCTGGAGTGTAAACATTGTAATACCAAAATCAGCTGCTCCTCCATCTGTAACTATAATTTAAACATCCCATTCTCGCCATGCAAGAAGAAGAAACATTGGCAGATTCGAGGGGCATCATTAGCAATGCACTGCTGATGAGAATGCCTTGCATATTGCAGCTAGAGGTGAGAAAGCACTGCTGCAGTGAGAGGTCCCTTCCCACAGCCATGGCTTCTGCAGGTGTCAGCCCACAGAGCTATTTCAGCTCTGGTGTTTTGGGTCTTTTTTAATTAGGACACACTGTGCTGAGAATTCATACTTAGGGAGAATGTAAATCAAAGTTACTGTGGCTTCTAGAAATCAGACACGTAGTGACCACCACCCACTGACCTCTGTGGTTGCTGGACACGTGTGATCCTGGAGCTGCAATCACAGATTTTTGTGCAGAGGGAGATGGTCTCATGGACAAACTGTGAACCAGGTTGTTCCCAACCCTAACAGCCTCTTTTCAGAAATCAAGGTGATCAATAACCCCTTACTCCTCAGTGCCTTTTCAGTCCACTTCTACCCTCACTTTAGGACAAAAGTTGAAATCATTCAAATCATTGAAGCATCAGATGTTTCGCTGAGAATGGCCATGAAAGTAGGTTGGGAAGTAACATCTAATGTCAGCTTTCTAAAAGAAAACAGATTAGAAGTGCAAGTACCATTAAGGCCAAAATGCTGTCCATATTGCCAGGAAAGAGCTTTGAAAAAAAATTTACAAAGAATATTTTAAACATAATTTTTGTTTTAGGCATGTATGGGAGATTTTTCTTTCTCAACTTGAAAAAATAGTGTATTAAAATATTATAAGAAGTTTTTACATATTTCAAGTCAAACATTTTAACCCTTTCATTTGTGAAAATTTTGCAAATTGGAAACATGTTCTGTGTTGTAAAACTTACTACTACTTTTTATTTGTTTATGCGTGGGTTTTAACTTAATACAACTGAGGAGGTTCTAACAAATTTTAACTTGAACAAATAGAACTTTCACTTGAAAACTTGGGGAAAAAATACCTGAAAGAACCATTCACCTATGCCTATGCAAACCTCCACTCCATCCACACTAACAAGCAAGAGGATGCCAGTATAGAAACACTGGCACTTGGCTCTAATCTGAGTGAGACTAAGAGGACAGACAGTTTTTGTGAGGAGAAGACTGCCCATGAGACATTTCTGCAGTACCATGCATACCAGGGTGAGCAGCAAGAATCTGGGCTGCTTATTTGAACAGCAGCAAGGTAAATACAAAAGCAATAAGATAAAATACTGTTAGTTTTTCACTGCTTTCCCCCCTTCTCTTACTGAACCTCACTTTTCATTTTCTATTAAGGTCAACTGGGCAGGCTTTTCTGAAACTCCTATATGTTGAAATGTAAATAAAATAAAACGAGCGGGAGGGACATGAAAAGAAATGACTGGTCCTAATGAGTGTAAGTTTATACTCTGTACCACAGAGCAGACAGGAACATCCCACAGGCAGGGTCAGATGCTGAGGGGGATGATTACAGCTCCACAGACATCAGCTGAGGGCTCAGCCTGCAGGTTGAGCCTGGTTTCTAGCACGGCAGTGAGCGTCGGCACGCTGCCTTTTGGCCGCTCTTTGGCATCTGCAGAGCAGGGATGCTACTGCACAGAGGCGGCTCCAATGCTTCCCCTGGTGCAGCACCCAAAAGGCTCAAGAGGAAAGGATGCCTGTGGCTGACCCCTTCCTCCATCAGGCAGTGAGAAGGAAGGGGGAGAAAGGAGGGGGAAAACCCTTCATCCCCATGCGTTTCTCTCTCTGCCAGCAGCTGATGGGGAGCTGCCACCAGCCTTCCCATTAGAAGTTTACAGAGAAGGTGAGCTCATCTCATTTGATTAGGACTGTCACCATCAGACAGTGTTTGCAATTAGTCCACGCCAACCTTATTCAGGCTTTGGATGCCTTTCAGCAGCAAAAAAGGGAACACTTGAGCTCCATTGAATTGGAGCGTGGCATCTGCCGCACGCTGGGGGGAGAGGTTGGGGGTCAGCGCTTGATTTTGATAAAGCGTGCCAGATTAATTGTCTTCAGTAATCCTGTTTGTCATGGTAGATGTGCAGAGAAGTCTTTGTGGCACAGCCTGACATATGGGCTGGCCGGCTGCTTGCCTATTCAGTCCCTCCCAGCACATGCTCTTCACAGTTGGCCTAGTTCCCAGCGCCTTGTTTTCCCGGGGAGCCAGCCTCCTGCGCCTATTCAGCTGGCCCCCCGCTCCACAAACAGGCTCCCTAATCTTCAGGCCTGTCTGGGCTATTCAAAGTGATTGCATTATTCAGAGAGATCAAGAAAGAGAACGGGGCGGGAGGGGCAGTAGGAGCGAGAGGGGGAAAGAGAGCGGTGCAATTTGGAAAAGAAATAAGCAGCCATGTACTTCAGGCAGAGCTCTTCAGGAGGCTGATTATAGTCCCTCTCCAAATCTGAATCTATCACGAAATTATACCCTGCCTCTTTTGTAAAATAAATGCTAATAAGAGGTAATTTGGACCCTGCTGATTATTAACTTCAATGGAGATAGTCTTTTTACCCCATGTTTTGCTCTGAATTCTTGGATTTCTCCCCCCTGTCAGGATTCAAGCTCCACAGCAAAAGAAGAAACAGGAGAGTTAAGGAGCAGGACAAATGTGAAATAACAGAAGATAGATGAGCATCTAGCTGGGCAGACCAGTCTGGAGTTATTGAGAGACCACAAGTGGATCAGTGTCCCAAGCATGGATCCAGCACACCTGGGTTCCCACAGATTAAGTGCAGAGTCTATCCTGCAGCTGCCTTACAACAGCTTGCTTCACCAGGAAGGGAGAAGGGACATGGCTCTGTGTTGGAAAGAGGCAGCTGAAACTACCCTTACCTGGGCTTTTAAAGTTTTATTTGATTATATATTTAATTACACGTTGATAAATGTTACTTTACAAGAACTCTTAGCACACATAGTGTCTAGTTCTTTAAATGGGAGCAGCTTTGGAGAGATGCTGAGAGTTCAGTATGTCAGCCAAGACCTCCACTTCTACAGGCCCTAACCAAAGCAATTTCAAACCCCATCTTGACTTGGCTAGAGTCAACTTTTCTGCCAGTCTTCTAAGTGCATGTGTAACACATCAATAGGATAAAACCAAACCCAACCCAACCCAAATCCAACCAACCAACCCAGCAAAAAACCCCAAAAGACTCCCTCCCAACTAAAAATAAAGCACACAATTTCCCTCACTGCAATATTTGCCTTTTTATGATTCAGAGAAGCAGCAGAATGAAATGGATGCTGCTGAAATGCATGTCCTGTATGAACATGCAAAGAACACACTGTGCTCCATTCATAAACTGCCCTGACCCAGAGTATACATACACCAGTTATTTTCTGTACCAAGAATGTGGTGGCATTAGTGTGGTGAGATTTGCATGTGCTGTATGACCATCTGACACATCTTTTTTGTCATCTGCCACATTTCAGCCAATGTGGAAGATTTCTCTAAACCTCTGCCTGATGCACTATTAAAATTTGGCATAATGTCCTGCAAGGAAACAACCAAAGCATTGAAGAATTACAGGGAATATCTAAGACAGTTTAAAAGATCATCCTTTGATTTTTTTTTAAGCCAATTTTACCTCTTTATGCTTCTCCCATAATGTCTTTAATATCATCCTCTATTGTTGCCCAGAATTTCCTGACAAACAGTTTGACACATCAGTTCCTAGGGCTTCTCCTGAGCCCTAGAACTTCCTCTCAGCAAGCTCATCACAGCCACATGCTGTCTTCTGCAAAGGCTCAGCACCACCTACATAAAATCAGTTCAACATTAAGGAGATCAGAGCTTGCCCCATCTTTCCTTGTGCTTACCATTCAGAAGTTACCCATGCTTATATCAGCTGTCAAAATAGAGTTTTAGTGCTGTTTTCATCTCTGCCTCAAGATCACTGTTTTTTAAGTACAGCACCCATTGCATGGGTTTGATATTAGGGAGCAGGAGGTCTAGCCCTATGTCATCTCAAGTGAAGACGTGCATATTTATTTGACTCTTGTCTCTGCTATTTCTGCTGCCTCTGCTCTCACTGAACTTTATTTCGCCTACTTCACTGCATATTGAAACAAATACTGTGTTGTAACTACAATTAAAGGAATGTAGGACAACCAACATCTTTTAAGTGCCCTCTTCCAGGTGGAGGTGTAGCCTGAATGAGAACTGTAGAACAGAATTGCCATTTTCTGTTTAGGCCTATGTTTTCTTCCTGCTCCTGTTAGACAATTCATTTTTTCAGACTAATAAAAAAGTTAATTTCTGAAATTACTGTTCTTCTAGTAGGGGCCAGCACAGACAAACGATCTAGGCAAACACAGCAAACTGAAATTGCCATGACAAGCCCAAAGCAGGCATATCTTCCTGTGACATGAAGCCTTTGAGGCCATTAGGCTTTTGCTGTGTGAGGGCTGAAGGAGGGTGGTGGCATGCTCAAGTCAGCAATCTCATTTTCAACCACAGTTTTGTCATTGTAGAAGAAGGACAGCTCAATTTATTTTTGCAACAGAGTTGGTATGTCTCTTAGAGATATACAAACGTTCGTCTTTGAAGAATGACTTTTTTTGGTCAAATGAAAAAAGGGATTTTTGTAACTCTAAATTTATTTGTTAATATATCTGCAACAATATAATCCCTTCCCCCATAAACAAAGCTTCAGAAATTATATTTGTTGCAGACAGATCTAATGGAAAGAGGATGAGCATTCCAAGCATTAATACTCAAGGCAAGTATTTTCCAATTCCCTGAGAAGTTGAAAGTTTCATCCATCCTTGGAAAAATATCCTGATCTAAGATATGTTCGTAAAGACAATTATCAGAAAAATGAGTAGAACCTCAAAATTTTGTTTTAATACTTCACACCAAGAAGTTCATTCAGGATATAAAGTTTTACATGACAATCATGTCAATTTTCTTCCATAATGTCTGAGAAGAATGAGAAAAAATATCAGAAAATAATCCAAACTGAATTGCTGTCATTCAGCAAATTTGAGTCAAGGTGAAATGATCACAGCACACCTTCCAGAATTCAAGAAACATTTGGAAAATGTTCTCAGGCACTTGTTGTGGTTTGTGGGGTGGTCTGGTGCAGGACTAGGAGAGCTTTTTTTCAATGATTCTTGTGGGTCCCTTCCAGCTCAGGATAGTCTAGGGAAATTTAGTTATTCAAATGATTCCAGTTACATTTTAAATAGAAGGGAGTAATTTAAGACTTTCTTAAGAAAGAAGGAGGAATCTTCTTTCCTCCAGTGTCTCTGTAAGTTGGCCATGGGCAGGTGCCAGCAACAAATAGGAGTTTCTAATATCAGCTATCCCTGGTGCAATTACATCTCATTTTTCCTCTTGTTTAAATCCACAAAGATTTATGAGGAATGAAACACCTTCTTGCTTAAGGGATAGTTTGAAGAATGCAGTATTTTTAGCAACCAAATGCACAGTGAGAGATTCTTCAAAGATTAAAACAAAGTAAAAACTGGGACTTTCTTTGTGAATTTAGTAAAATCCTTTAATATATTTTAAGCAATGCTTGCCATGTATTTTAATGGAAACCAAGGGCAAACTTCTGACTTAGTGTGTGACCTAATAAAGCTCACATAAAAAATATCAGGGAAGGAAGGGAGTGAATATATCAGTGCCCTCTAACTTGCAAGTTAAAGCCAAAAGTGAACATTAACAGACATAAAGGGGCTATATTGAGATATATTTCACAGCATTAAGCAGCTCTTGGAAGAAGATTGTTGGTTTAGGTGAGGTCACCTCTCAAAAAAAAAGTTGTTCTCAGTGGATAAGTTAAGTCATAAATAGTGTGTTTGTGTCCCTGACATCTTCTTAATAATACTGTTCTTCTTCTGACACCTTTTGCAAAATTAATTTTTTATTTATACTAGGAAGAAATTAAGTTCCAGATCCTTCCTGAGTTCTAAGCTTATTACTTACCAAAACCATCAAAAAGCTGTAGTTGAAGTAGGGAGAACATTCATGTCGTTATGTTGTATGACACAGTCACACTGGTAGTAAATTAAAAACTGTAACATGTATGCAGTGAAAGGTCACTGACATAACAAGAGCCTCACATACTAGAGACACAGCTATTATTTTCTGATTTTCTCAGTACATATCTACAATTCCATTTCTCTGGGGTCTTGGAAAAACCCAAAAGTAAAAATAGGAATTGAAATCAATTAAGTCACTCCATATTACATTACCTCTTTTACTTTTTGACATTAATACTTAAGTATCACAACAAAACAACCCCAAAATTATATTCCAGCCTTATGACAACTACATCAGTTGCCTGACATCAGTGAAGGTAAGAACTAGTCATTTACATCATGAAGTCCCTAATAAAGACACAAATGACTCCCTGTATTATAAACAGATTATACTTTCTGTATCTTGATGAAAGCAACATAATGTTTTATAGTAATTATATGTATTCTGTGTTTTCACAAGAAGGAATAAATATGGACTGACCCAATTGTTCATTACTGTGAATCTACAATCTATATCCATGGGTAGCTAAGAGATATGCTGCTATCCTGATTTAGGAGCATACACTACATTCCTACTTTGAAGACTGAATATATTTTTGTATCTTATTCTGTACCACATTTTTAAGGTCTTGTATGGAGTTGGGAAATGAAACAAAGAAAACTAAAGTAGGACAATCAGAGCTCAAGAGAAGTTTTGCTAAGCAGAGAATGTCCTTTCATTTGTATCACTCACAAGATTATTGAGTTAGAGAGGAATAAATCTCAGCACACTGTTATACATTCTTGTTCATACTTCCATTCTAAGGTCAAAAAGGTCCCAGACATCTCACTGCATACATCAGGAGTGAGAGCAAGTCCAGGGCTGTAAGGACACACACCTTTGACAAGTAACACAGTTGCTCTGGCTGAGACTTGTACCTTCTCCTTTGGTCCCTGAGACAGCAGTGCCTCCTGATCAGTAACTTCAGGGCAAGCCTCATTGCTCCAGCACTTGAAAGAAACACATCAGAAAGATTTACAAAATACACAGGATAAAGTAAAGATCCTAAAAAATGATGACACAGATAGTAAATGTCATCTTAATTTTCTGCCATGCATTTTTTAAATAATCCTGGGACAGAAGCATGTGTTTTGGGTTGGGATTCACTTCATTTAACTTCAATGACCTAAAAGTCAAGTGCCTAACTAGAGCTCAGTTTTAGAGCACACAGAATGCCCAAAAGGAGCCACCATCTTCTCCAGAGGGCAATTAGTCCTGTTCTAAGACACCTGATCTCAGGTTTAACCTCTGGAATTATTAGATACAAGGGGGAAAATGGGTGGTGTAGTTCAGATGGATACATTTCAGTTCAATGAAAACCTCCTTTAGTTTTACCAGTGGAATTTTTTTTCAGGCAAAAGACATTAGGATTTCATCTGACTGTTGTTATTACACAGTGCTGTAATGCTGTGGGACCATAATGTTCTCCATACCTGATAGAATAGAATATTATTCTGACCAATTAGGAATTCATATTTTCATGGATGCAGTTTTTACTTTAAAATAAGCTATCAAAGTAAATTTCCATACACTTTTGTTATTTGCTAGAAAATAAAATTATTCTCCACAGAAATGGCATGATATTTTTAGTATGCTGTGTTTTAATAAGACAGCTTGCACCATTCAAAGTAGTACTTCAGATAAACTGACCAGCCATTGTAAAGGCTTTTCAAGAGAAAGAAGTGAGAACAGAGGCCCCACAAGTCAGAAAGCAATGCTAATTCCTCTGTGTGAGAAGGCTACTGGATCTGCATCACCATAAAATCTGAAGTACAATTAATGTGACTGAATTAGGAGACATATGCAATTGAGTATTTTTTTCCTTACTGATACCCACCCTAGTACTGGAGTAGGCAACACAATCTTCAAAGAGTCACAAGAAAAAGTTGCCCATTTATTGCCAAATTATGCAAAAAAAAAACAAACAGTGGAGTGCATAAAGATTCTGTCGAACTTGGAGGGGATCACATATAGAACAAATCTTACCAGTGATCAAGCAATCTGAAAAGATGAATTTATCATTCTTTTCTGAACAGGCTCTATCTTAGCCCCCAATCCTTTTCTTTCTGACTTTTCTGTTTCCCTTTTCCCCAGTCTCTTCACAGCTTCCAACCACTGTCATCATTTCCCTTGCAAATGGATAAGCAGAGTCCTGCTTCTCAGAAATCCCCTGCAATCAGCTGGCTCACTCCATCTCCCCACCCCCAGCCCACTGCTCTCCCCCTCCACTGTGCACAATGTCCTGGTGACAGGTGGTTGCTGCTTTCTGTAATTCTGGATACAGCTCCAGTCAGACTCAGTGGCCTGTAAAAAAACCTAGAGCTTATGAAGAGAAAAAGCTCTGGCTCTGAAAGTGCTGAGACAGGCTGGTACGGGGACTCAGTACAAAAAGCATTCAGCACAAAAAGCCAAACCCAAATGAAAAGAGCTGCTGCCAGGATCATCACGAGGTCCTCTGCTGCACAGATGTCTACTGAACTAAGCTGAAACTGATGAGTCTTTTATAGGGGCCCCCAGCCCCCCTCCCCATAGATACCCACAGCAAGACTCAGCTGCCTGGATCAATTATTATTATTCCAAGGGACACAATATATGTGATAGATATATGACACTCAGAGAATTAAGCTCAGATAGGACTGTCTGGCAGAATTCCTCTATTTCTCTTTTCTTTTTTTTTCCTTTTCCTTTCTTTTTTTTTTTTTCTCCTAGTCAGCAAAAGGTTGATTAGTTGATTTACAGGAATGGAAAAGATTTGTGTGCACTATGGTAGCAGTAGAGGCAGTGCTTTAACAAACAAATTGCTTTCAGTATACTCCAGCAGGAGAGAGCTAACAAAGGTGGCCTCTGCAGCTTGGTACTTACATGGGTGCTCTGTGTTTTACTGCCTCCCTTGCAGCATTTTGCCATTCCAGTGAAACAGAAACAGGACTGCTAACTGTGCTCAGTTAACATGCTCAGTCTGTGACCTATGCACATTTTACCTCTTTACCTTGCTCTATGCCTGCAAGTTTATTACAGTTTCTTCCCATGCATTATAAAATGGGCTTATAAATTATGAGCCAGTTGTAAGCATGTGATGGGCAATATCTCAGAAAGACTTCAGCACCTAAAGCCCTTTGCTCTCCAAGGCTCAGCTGATGTTTACTTTTCAGTAAGTCTGAAGCACATGCTTATTTTCGCTGTCTTGCTCTCAAACATGGGACATAGATTTTGTTATGTCAAAGAGCCTGTCAAACACCTGTTAATTTCTCTGAAAGCAGCAGGCACATAAAGCCAGCAAGGGCAATGGAAACTGGGCACTCAGCACCTTATGAACCTTGGCTATAGAGGAGAGAAGTGAGTGAAAGAGAGCTGCCTCTGGTTACTGCAGGTGCTGCACTTCGCTAAAGAACAATTTTCAAGAAATGTTGAACAGGCAAAACATAAAGATCCCATTGTTTATATATTAGAATGGACAGCCTGCGGGGTTTTTACTTTAACCATCTGCCTTCCAACTTATATATAAAAATTCTGCTCCCTAATAAATGTTTAACACATTAGGACGCATATATTGCTGGAAAGAAACCAAACCAAACTCCTTCTACTTCACAAGGATAAATTAGCAAGTGAAAAGCAAGACTTTCCAAACCCTCTTTTGTATGAATTCAATCATTTAACTTAGATCTTGGAAAGTTGAAGGTCTAGTCACTAATCTACTGACTCCATCACAGAAGGGCGAATTTAATTTAGGAACTGCTGGCTCCAGCACTGCATTTAGTTATACCAACTTGAAGAAATTTATGTGATAATCCCTTTTATTAGCATATCTATTCTGTTTTAGAGCCAACAGCAGATCAACCAAACAAAAGATGTGCTTTACTGGCTAAGAAGTTAGCTGGCTATCTTTTTTGGCTGGACTGTTCCCTGCTTTATCTTCAGTGGGTGATGAGACATATAAATCAGTGTCTACATGGAGAGGTGACATGCTGTTTACACAGCAGGCTTTTATTATCATAGCAATCATATATGGGTAATAAATTAAACTGCATCAAGAAGCCAAAGATTTACCCTATTGGCACAAGGTCTTTTTTCTCATAATCTTACCAAGAGCCTGATAAAATATGCAGATCTCTCCTGTAAACTGTATCAAAACATTCAGGTTTGACAAAGTTAAACCTGGAAATGTAAAGTATTTCTCTGTTGCACTTTAACTGGCCTTGTTTGAAAGCTTAAATCTTACATGCAGCCCCGAGCTGGCTTTGTGCATCTGCATTGCCTTGCAAATGCCCTGCTACCTTTGCAGGCAGGGACAAGGACAGACTTTGTGACACTGTCCAGCCAGAAAAGATCTCAGGATATTATTGATAAAGGAGTGGGGAAACATGAAAGCAGCTGGACAGCAAGACCAATGCCTCCCTCAAGAGTATAAAAGTGTCCTTTCACAAAGTATTTTAAGAACTTTTAAGGAAAAAATTTAAACACAGCAGAATTTAATAATTCAGCAAACAAAAGCATATTTTCACCTCAAATACAAATATTGGAAGGTTTTGGCCCATCTTTTTTTTTTTTCTTTTTTTGTCCATTTCACCAAAAAGAACTCCAACAAAGATGGTGTCTTTCTGATTCAGCACAAGGGGTTTGTTGTTGTTTGGACTCCTGTGTGCAAACAATACTTGAAGTCATTGGGCCAAATTTATCCCTGGATTAAGTGCACTGACGTCAATGTAATTACAGTAGGAATTAATTTGCCTCACTGATATCATTTTCTGGATCTGATATCTACTTCCAAAATTCAATTAGATTCCAATTTCCTCCATCTTTTATTTTGGAGCTCGGCAGCTTGAGTTTCCCCACAAAGAGACTGGGCTAACAAAAAAAAAAGTGTCTCCTGGTCACTTACCTGGTCGTTTTTGTTGGTACCAGCACAAAGGAGAGCAGGCTCAGAGGTTTGGCATTGTTTAAATGGAAGATACCTGCATCTTAGCATTGCAGCTTAAACCCAGCCCAGGAGATCCACAGTCCTGGCTTAACTCCCTTCATTTTCTTTTCACAGGTTTTGGTTCATTCACTGTGACAATATATAACAGAGCAATTGATTTTGCTGAGAGTTTACTGGGTGTCTGTACACCATGAATCTGTTGTATAATAATGCCATTACTTGGGAAATATTGACTTGCTCTGTGCCATTACAAAGGATCACTGAATCAGACAATACTGAGCAAATGTTTATTATATTAAGTTTTAACAGTGGCTTCATTAACCAGCTATCTCACCACTTGTACCAGATCCAGACACAGGTTAGCTAAAAATAAGTGTATAATGCTAAAAAGCTTCTGTATCAAATGCAATAATTTGCTTGTACACAAAAAATGTACAGATCTCATTAAGAAACCTGCAAAATAATACAAAAAAAAGGTGTCTAAAGTAATTACTGAGGAGACATTAAGGCAAGCATGAATTTTCCACCTCTTACAGCAGTTGACAGGTCTGAATGTGCTTTCAGCTCAGATGGAGCCTATGCTGAACCACAACACAATACACCAAAATTAATGTGAGGAGAAGCTCGAACTGAGGTTTTGCTCAACACTTCATGGCAACATTCATATTTATTTGCCAGGAGGAAAAATATTAAACAAAATAAGCCCATTCTTCTTAATGAAGGTGTTCTATAACTCCTTGCTTCTGGCTGACATGCATAAAAGTGTGGCAATCTAAAGTGGAAATATTGGAAATAATAGAAAACGTGTATGGCACACAGAAGGAAAAGACACCATGGAGCAGGAGAAAGAATTAGATGAAAAATGAAATATTAGGAATTATTCCATTGTTAGAACAATCCATTAGACAGAGCTCACACCAGATTTGCCCATTTCTGGGCAAACAACAGAAACAGATTATAGTCATTTCTCAAAGACCACATTTACTATACCCACAAGGAGAGGACAGCCATGCATGGGGTCTGTGATGCCACAACTGCACCAGCTGGAGAAGGGCCAGAACTCCTCAAAAAGAGGGGCTGCACATGGATAGTCTCAGAGGCTCAAAGAGAGATCAGCTTTGCAAGGCCCAGCTGTGCTTGCTGGTTGAAATCCCCTCATGGCATAGATTAAAGAAATGCTGATGTGTATGTTCAAGAGAAAAGCCCATGTTCAAAAAGCCCTTTGCAAATTTAATATTTGTCAGTTTTAGCTGTCCTGTGGATTTGCCTTTCAGTTTTATCCTTGAGTCTTTTATACATGGGGCACAGCTTCCTGTTCTAAGAAGCCAAAGAGAGTGCATATTCCCCAAATCTTTCTCAGATGTTTTTGTATCCTGACTCAGTGTTTCTCTAGATAAGGGGATAAGAAAGCAAAGCACTTTGGAGCAATCTAACTGAATGTAATATACTTTATACATAATGTGCCTATTTTCCAGGCATCAAACCAGATTTTAGGGAAATCATCCTCCTTCCCTTCTCCAGATTCTACTCCAGCTGTAAACATGCTTCACATGGGGAAGCATGGCTGGCACCAGGCCTAACTAGATCACAAAACAATTTATATAAAAGTTTGGACCTGAACAGTCTCATGGAGGGAACCTTACTTAATCATCACAGAGATCAGAACTGGAACAAAATTTCCTGGCCCACAGTTTTTGGAGGTTACTCTAGGTCTCTGGCTAAAAGTTAGTCATTAATTTGTTGAATGCAAGGCCAGAGTGCCAGGGAGAACTCCCTGGATAACAACAGGTTTCAGCATGGAGGAGATTTTTCAGTGCCTGTTCTTGTAGCATAAGCTGAAAATGACACTAGAAAAGGAGTATAGGATATATCTGCTTTCTCTGACAAATGGGCTTTTAAGCCTTTGGGAATTGAGACCTCCACCCCACTGTGATAAGAAAAACAACCTCTATGAGCAGAAAGTTATGACCTTCTCCCCGTGTCCTCCTCCCTTCCCCTTTCTCTTTCTGAGCAGATTATAAAACAAAGAGAGAATTTCTGGAGTTGTCTCCAGCTCCTGCAGAGTTTCCATGGACACTGGTTGCCTAAATATCTTTTTGTGTCTTAAGGGAGAAAAACTATCTCCCTGTCTAATTCAGGGGGGTCCATTCCTTTGAATGGCAGCCCTGTCCAGCCTCACAGAAAAGATTGCTGGAGCACACCAGAAATGTAATAAAATTGAGAACTTGTTTACATGTCCCAAGAAGCAGAAGCAAACTGTTTAACTGCAAGACAGAAAGCTCCATGAAGTCACTAGGGCAATCTGAAATGTATTAATACATAAATTGATCTTGGGGCTTGAATGTTTTTGTTTTTTTTTTTTTTTTGGTTGGTTGGTTGGTTTTGGTTTTGGTTGAGTTTTGTTGTTTGGGTTTTTTGTTTGTTTAGGGGATTTTTTGGCTTGGGGTTGTTTTCTTGGGATTTTTTGTGGTTTGTTTTGTTTTGTTTGGGCTTTTTTGTGGTGTTGTTGGTTTGTTTCCTCTTTTTTGTGGTATTTTGTTTTACTTTGCACTGTTTGTGTTATACACTCTAAGTATGCTGTACAAGGCAGATATGTTATTTTCCAACCACACCTCACTTAATGGCAGATTTTGGAACAGATTCTGCTGTTACCATACACTGCATGAACAAGAGTAGGTTATAGGGATGGCAACCAAATTAAGAGTTGTATGCACATAAAATCAACAGATTTCCTGGTCTGAGATAGCTCCCACATTTTGAGTGAGATGAGATGCTTTTGCACGTCTTAGTACCTAATTTGATCAATGATGTCTCACCAATCAAATTTTATTGATTACTACTCAATACTAATAATTTGACAAACTCTATTGTTCAGAGGTGTGTAAAGTGAGGTAGCTTTTGGACAAGCACTTTAGAATTTGGCAATTTTTGCCAGCAATTACTCTGCCTCCAAATTAGATGCATGGATATGTTCCACTTTAACTGTATCTGACATCTGTTGAGTGCTTTGGGGATACTGGCAAAGGGAAGAGAGGCATAAGGTTGGGGTCATTGCTTAGGGGCAGCTCTAGTGCATGTTATTTCTTTGATCACATATTTATGCTGTGAGAGAACATAAAGGAGTCTATTCTCTGCTTGATAGACATATCTGAGTGTCATTGATGCTAGAGGACTCAGATTACCAGTTACAGCTTTGCACCACGGTCCTTTTTGTATATTAATAACTTGAGCATTGCATAAGGCTATTTTGATAGGGATCCTTAAAAAGTGCACTGTATATATATTACAACCAAACTCCTGCCTCCTTCCATGGGAGCCCTGCCTTCTGTCAACATTTTGCCTGAGGATGAACTGAAGGACTTTCTCCCTCCCTCCCCCACAAAGCCTCCATCACCTCCACTTTATGTTTAAAAATCAACCAGACTCTGCAAGGTGAGATGAAAAGCCAGGCAAGGCAGACCAATGCAGAGTTTGTATTAACATTTTGACTCAGTCTAGATTTTTACAATGGCTCCTGAAATGCTATACCAGAGGAAAAACCACTGAGTTGTAAACAGAAAAACTGCACACAAGTCGCAGAATTTGCTGTACAGACTTTGTTATCTGTTAAGTAAGCAGGAAACGATGGCACTAATGCGAGCAGAAAGGCAAGATTTATTCCCAGAAGGGTGTGCTGTGGAAGTCTATTCATACAGAGTCTTTGCCTCTGGGAGTTCCTGATCGATGCAATGTTTTCACCCTCCACCACACTCGGGCAGAAATTTTCCTGTTGACTTCTATGCTGAGCATATATTTTGACTTCTGAAGGCTTTTAAGACTGGTGATAAATACACAAATGTCATACATACAAACAGAACATGCATGTCAAATATCACAAGAGCATGAATTTTACCTATCTGGCCCCTGGGTTCATTTCAGCCCTTTTCACTGCCGCTTGCCCTCTTGGTGCTATTTCCTGGCCCAGCTCAATTAAAGGACAAACTCATCCCTGCACGTGTCCTGAGGGCCCAAAAGAAGTCAGCTGTGCAGCTCCCATCATGCAGCTGCCTGGCTGCAGGAGCTGATGGCCACTTGTCATCTGTTCACCAAGCCAACCCGGACAAAGGCCCCTTTGATGGGCTGCCTTTCTCCAGTCAATCTACACCTTCTCCTCCTGGACTTCAGCATCTGCTTCTGTGTAATTTGATTTCATATTCAGTGCAGCCT
This sequence comes from Oenanthe melanoleuca, assembly GCF_029582105.1. Lineage (NCBI taxonomy): Eukaryota > Metazoa > Chordata > Aves > Passeriformes > Muscicapidae > Oenanthe > Oenanthe melanoleuca. Next base: position 90,180,048 of record NC_079335.1, read on the forward strand.
GACCCTATTGATAAATTAAATCTATCTAAACCTGATATCCTCATGCCACCACCGGGTAAATGACTTGCTTTAATTTTGGCTTTCTCCAGACGTGACATGGTATCAATACTGACCCTTTTTTTGTGTGTGTTTGGGTCATTATTTGAATAGTTCAGGCTCCAGGTCATGATTAGGGTAGGGGAAAAGAGGAGACACCCTTTTTAGATGTACAAAAAATGTAAATCAGAATAATTCCTTCTAGGATTTTAGCATTGCTTTCCATAATCATGTTTGTTTCTTTCCTGATAATCACATTTTAGTTCTCTGCCTTCCAAATGTATTTGATGCACACACAAAAAAATCCAGCTTTAATAAACAAACAAGCAAACAATCAAACAAGTAACTAATTTTTAAAATTTCTAATAACTAGAATAACTACTCACAAAAGTCTGTTTTCTACATAGATTGAAATAGAAATTTTTCTCATATGCACAGTTTCTATTTGTAAACAAATAAAACACACACACAAAAGCAACAAATGAGAAAAATCCTGAAACTGTTTATACATTAGTTGATACCTTTGCAATGCTTCAAAATTAAAATAAATACAATATTTTATCTCCCCAACATCTTATTTTATGGGTTAGAAATTGTAGAAGTCTACCTTCCTAGGAAATCCAGCACTTTTCCTTGAAACTACTGATGCTTTACAGTTATTGACTTTTTTTTTTTCCTTTTAAAGGAGCATGAAAACTCTGTGAGATCTCCTGCTTCCACACATACCTGTGTCCTTCACCAAAGACTTGCTGATCCCATCTACTCTTAATCTGCTTCCTTCTCTTTTCATAAACTGGGAGGGCCACCTACAATCATCACCCTGCTCGATTCTATTCAGAACAGTTCCAGCCCATTGGGAAACAGCCTGTAGATAAATGTGTGCACAGAAAGCACTCTGAGGTATTTTGGAGAAGAAGAAAATCCTTCTCTTTTCACTTCAATAGTCTGGGTAGGTTTTCAGAAAAGAACCTCATTATTTCTACTATTGTCTACCTATCCTTTGCCAGCTGTGTTTTACTCTAGAGGCCACTCTTTGAAAACTGATGCACACTGAGTTCTTCTGGAATGGGAGCTGGAGGAAGGATGAATTCTTTGCAAGTTCTTTGGCAATCAAAAAACCCCATAAACCCACCAACCAATCAACCAACCAAAAATAAACCATACTGTATTTGGAATGAGACCATCTGAGAGTAGGCACCAATTCATCACTACACAACAAACTGGGCTCTCCAGTCATAAATGGGCAGCATCTCCTGTTATAAAACCCTGTTACCTGGCAATTAACAAATATTATAAAACCTTCCACAGGTAGAATAAAATTTTCCATGTGATGTTATCTGGCTTCTTTACCTTTTAAAAGATAGAAAGTTCAAAAGCTTTAGAAGTTTTGTTAAAGAACAGAGTGTTGCGTTATGCTCACCTCAATTTCCTCACCCAGGAATGCAAAAATAACTTCTTTGCTTAATTAAACATCTCCTGCTTATAACCTGAGCTATCAGGGCATCCTGGTCCTACCTTCACATGGAATTGCTGACCTACTTGGCCAACTTGAATCTCTTTTTTTTTTTTTTTTTTAAAAAAAAACAGAGCATGCCTTGCTGAGAGTGCTTCTTGCTAGGTGTTTTACCAGAGGTTTTTCCTCTGCTGTCTGTAGTATATTTGCAGACATGGCAGCTCTAGCCCCTGTCAGCTTTCTGGTCAGCTGCCTGACTCGGGCACCAAAGCCTCTGAGGAGTTCTTTCAAAGTGATGGCAGAGCTGCAGTTTTAAATTTCAACCTAAACCTAACAGTTTAGTTTGGGTTGTTTTTTATTTTTTTTACTTTGATAGGTGAAATGTAAACTTTTATCCAACTTAACTTGAGAGAAAATGTCAAAGTAATTGTGTATCCATGAAGAAAAACACTTTACTTGTGTTTGAGATCTAATTACTCAAAGACTTTTCTCAGCTGTTGTGTGCTAGTTTGACAGTGCCTTGAGAGTGGTTTGAAATTGGAGTTGCTTTTTGAGAAAGAAAGGAGTCTAGACTACAACCTTTTTCAATCACTGACATTGTTTAGGCCTTTGTAAAGGATTGAGGCCTCTACAAACAACAGAAAGCAATCAGTGACTTTTTCAGTAAGAAGCACTGATAATCACTTTAATCAGTGATTGCTTCAAAGAAATACCTGTAGATATTTTTAAACCAGGGGACCAAACTTCCAAAATATGTGCTTATTGTTATTCTAATTACATTTCATCCTTTCTTACAGTGGTGTAAAGTGGAATGAAGTGCACAGATGAACCAGTCTAGAAAAAAATCTGTGATCTTCCACCCTGCTAAGTTTTGTCTACCTCACGCCACTCTAAGAAACCCTAAACATTTCCAACAGAGATGTGCAGAGGGCAAAGCCCCTGTTTGCCATGTAAAATGGCCAAAGACCAACACTTCCATGGGGAGTCAGCAGTGCTGGTTGGGAGGATGAGGGTATATAACCACACATGAATGCATCTGCACACAATCTGTGAAATTCCTTAAAACAAAGCTGCTCAGCTTTGACCATGTCCCAAAAGAACGACATGAGGGGATGATGTTAAATGCCTGTGGTTCTGTGCAAGTCTCAGTTGTGCACCTTGTCCTGAGTTTTAGAAACACAGTAGGTCTGGTCCAGCATTTGAGCATTCCCTAGGATCGTGCCCACCTATGAATGGGTTGTCTCAGTGCAGCTAGCCTTGGGGCTGGGCTCTGAGCACCATGGAAGATGTTTGAAGATGTTTGTCCTGTCACTATTACAGCTGGTTTCATTAGGTTATCATAATTCTGCTTATGTCTGTTTCTGTTTCTACAAGCTACAGTTTGATTGTTTTGGGTTTGTTGTTGTTGTTGTTGTTGTTGTTGTTGTTGTTGTTGTTTTGTTTTTTGTTTGTGTTTGTTTTTGGGTTTTTTTGTTTGTTTGTTTGGTTGGTTGGTTGGTTGGTTTGGTTTGGTTTGTTTTTTGTTTTTTGTTTTTTGTTTTTTGTTTTTTGTTTTTTTTTGTTTGTTTTTTGTTTTTTGTTTTTTGTTTTTTTGTTTTGGTTCAGAATATGAAGAAAATTCAGCAAGCCAGTATAAACCGCTTTGGATTTGGGAATGACTGGTTCCACCTTTTCATTCAAACCTTATCCTTGCTGTGACCTAATGTAACATCTTGACAAGTCTGGAATGTAAAAAGCTTCTCCACAGAAAAGAAGCCTCTCCATAGAAACCCTGAAACTCCAAGACTTATGTAGAATGAGGACAAAAATAAACAGCCAACAGGTACAAGCACATCTGCCCACTTGGAGCAGCAAAAAGGAACAATGCATGTTCAAAAGGCAGCACAGCTGTGCCACTTCCAGCTGCAGCTGCACTTACAGGGAAACTGTTAGAAATCCCATCCTCCTGAACCATTCTCTTGCTCCCTAATTGGCTTGAGATTTTGGGAGGGACTTGGGAAGAGCTTGGAAGTAGCTCTTACTTAAAATATTCAGTTTAAATACATATATATAAAATGCACATAAAATTTATGTGAATAGAAATAACTTTATTTTAAAAGTTTAACTACTATTTCCATGAAAACATTGCAAGTGAGAAAATGCTTCTTTTTGGGTGCAAATATAATTTGTGTAAAGCTGCTGCAGTTAAATAAATTTTGACAGCTGTCAGAACTGACAGCAGCCAGTGGTACTTCCTCTGTTGCCTTTATAAATCTATATGAGCCTTTAAAAATTGAAGTATCCTCTTCCAGCTGTCGTAGTTAGGAGGATAAAATTACAGTTTGTACATTGTTCAGCACTTAGTTCTTCCATTTAAGCTGCATATTCATAGAGGGATTGCAATGTGACAAAATCGCTTAGAAACTAATGATGTAGCCAGTTATGTCCATCAGTAGTTACTGAAAGTTACTGACAATGCAAGGTAATTTCAAATTGACCTCAGGAAAAACAACCCCAACTTTATAAAACTTCATATTCCAGCCCATAATTCCATTATTGAGATGAAGAAAGATTTGGATTGGAAAGGATATTAAAGATCCAGTTCTAACAGTCCCCACCACAGGCAGGGACACTTCCCACTAGACAAGGTTGCTCAAAGACCATCCAACCTGGCCTTGAACACTTCCAGGGATGGGACATCCACAACCTATCAGGGGAGCATGGTCCAGTGCCTCACCACCCTCACAGTAAAAAATTTCTTCCTAACACCTAACCTAAATCTACCCTCCTTCAGTTTAAAACAGTTACCCCTTGTCCTGTCACTACATGTTCTTGTAAAAAGTTCCTCTCCAGCTCTCGTGGGCTCACTTCAGGTACAGGCTATGAGGTGTCCCTGGGACCTTCTCATCTCCAGGCTGAACAATCCTAACTCTCTCAGCCTGTCTTCATAGAGGAAGTACTCCAGTCCTCTGGTCATCTTTGTAGACCTCCTCCAGGTATGGTGTGTTGGGTTGATGTGGCCAGAAATGTGCATTCTATCACCATCTGTTGAAACCAGGTGGGGCAGTGATTCCTCATCTCTGTGGCACATATTATCTGCTAATGGTCCATCTTTAAAACCAGGTGGGGCAATCATCTTTATCTTTTCACAACCCACCCTCCCTCCAGGAAAATACCATCTGCTGTTGGGCCATTCAGTCCCACTGTATGACTGATAAAATTACATCATCCCATTGGGAGATGGTCCAGTCAGGGGGAGGAGCCAAGCCTTTCCTACCTAGATAAAAACTGAGATTTTGGATAAGATACCGTCTTTCCATTGGATTCCAGAGGAAAGCCAGACCTTTCCACATCATCCCTGGACCTTCAGAGGAAAACTGCACCTTCTACAGGAGCACTGCTCCAGCTGAACCACATCTGCCACTGCAGGAGGATGCAGCCACCATTTAATGGGACTGCTACCAACACCCTGACTGACTGACAGGGTGTCAGGTTGTATTCTGACTCTGTCAGTGTTTTGGGATTGTTCTTTGTAATACTGTATTTCTATTCTAATTTTCCTAGTAAAGAATTATTATTCCTAATTCCCTTATCTTTGCCTAAGAACACCTTAATTTCAAAATTATAATAATAATTTGGAAGAAGGGGGTTTACATTCTCCATTTCAAAGAGAAGCTTCTGCCTTTATTGGCAGACTCCTGTCCTTCAAACCAAGATATATGGTCTCACAAGAGTGAATGAAGTAGAGGGGAGAATCACCTCAACCACCACAAATCTTTTTTGCTTTTTAAACCTATGGGTTATGTTTCCCCTTTTTGCAGCTCCTGGGAAACTTCTATCCTTGGCTTTGGCTGGCATAGAGTTAATTTTCCTCCTAGTAGCTTGTACAAGGCTGTGTTTTGGATTTGGGCTTTGTTGGTAATATAGAGATGTTTTTGTTATTGCTGAGCAGTGCTTACACAGAGCCAAGGCCTTTTCTGCCCCTCACAACACCTCACCAGCAAGTAAATTGGGGAGTATGAGAAGTGGGGAGATTACACAATCAGGACAATCCCATCTGACCAAAGGGATATTTCCTGTGACATTGTGCTCAGAAATTAAAATCAAGATGAAGAAGAAGGAAGGGGAGACAGTTGGAGTGATGGCATTCTGACTTCCCTGGTAACCATTATTCATGATGGAATCCTGCTTTCCTGAAGATGACTGAACATCTGCCCTCTGCCCATGGGAAGTGGTGAATCAATTCCTTGTTTTGCTCTGCTCCTGTGTGTGGCTTCCACTTTCCTAATTTAGCTGCCTTTATCTCAATACCTGAGTTTTCTCACCCTTACCCTTCCAGTCTTCTCCTCCACCACACTAAGGGAAAGTAACAAATCGGTTGCATTGTGCTCAACTGCCAGCTGTGGGTAAATAGAACTTCACTAGTCTGCAACAACTTTTCAAATATGATAGAATGGCTTAGAAACCTCATCCACCACTTCCCTCAAGAGCTTTAGATTTATCTTGCCAGGTCTCATGGACTTGTGCACAGTAAGATTCCTTACAAAATCAGCCAACCAGAACTACTTCAATATCTCAATGGCTGAGCTTAGGCAACTTAGAAGGAAATCAATTATAATCTCACTTCTCAAAACCCGACCTTGCTCACTGAAGCATAGCTAAATTTCATCCACCTCACCTAACCCAGTCATCCCTTTATATTTAACCATATCAGTGGAATTAAGCAAATAGTCAAAGATACACTTAATAGTCTTTCAATAAAGATGGTTATCTGCCCTTAGAGTAAAAAAGGCACTTGTTTTATACCTGCTGGTACATATCCATGAACCCAGACACTATACTGAGAATACACCTAAACCAGACTAGAAGTTGGCTGCATGACACAGTAGTTCACAATACTTCTTTTACATTAAACAAGGGAAAAGGATCCACCAATTATTTTCAAGACATTGCAGAGGAACAGAAATGCCTTCATTGTGGTCTTACACTGGAAAAAAATCATCCATTCCCTTTATTGCTTTGCTAAGCAATACTGATTTTTACTGTTATCTCTCTTGCTTCTTCTGTTTTAGAAAGGCCAGTATTTCCAAGTATTTAATTTGGCAATGTAAATGTGAGTGTGGGGATGGGTGTCAAGGTGAAGTGCTCTCCAAAGCTCAGCTATTTTGACAAAACACGTATTTTGTGACTGCCTTCCCTTTGCCACACTAGCCCTCCTCACTCAACCCAAACATCTCTAAATTATGTCTCCCCTTTCTCCAATAAGACATAAGTTCAAAAATCAGTATCTATTTAGTAGTTAGCAGGTGAACAGTGCTGACATTAAAGTAAGAGGTTTAAGATGAAGTATGTCTCAATGGGCTAGAAAAGCTTGGACATGTAGCAACATAGAATTCTGATATGAAAAGTCTAAATAACAGCTAACTAATTTTCTGATTTCTTTACATTCAAGTGTGTTGGTTTTTTCCTCACAGGGATTCTTTGTTTGTAGCTTTTTAGCCTGAGAGATATCCTTTTTATATACCACCTAGTGAGATAGTGTAGGTGTCCACTGGGATTTCTCATGGCTCGTTTATCTGATAAAGGCAACCAAACCCATATGATCTAGAATCCTTAATCAAACTACTCTTTAGCCAGCAAGAACTCCAACCAGCACTCATGCACCTTTGTGGTCATGCAAGTGCACCTCATTCACAAGGAGTACAAAGTTGATGTCACTTTGAAAGAGAGACACTGGCTGACTGAACCTCTTCCTGGCAACCATAAACGAGGATCTTAGAAGGGCATCAGCTAAGAAGCACACAGCAATCGTTGAGACTTGAGTTCTTCATTCATTCTCTTCAGATAACTATTCACAGTACTCTGTGAGAGGAAAAAATAGATTCACTAGAGGGAAAGTATTTATGTAAGGAACACCAAAGGCATTTCTTTAGTGAGTCAGTCAATTGATGTAGTCAAGCTAGTTTGTCACATCAAAAAACCGAGGGAATTGGGAAATCTTCCTTTTCTGTAGCTAGCTGGGTTTCCCTGCTTAACACAACTGGTTTTCTAGTAATGTGCACTTCACTTCTAATTGCAACAGAAGCTTTAAGTGCAATCAACAGACCAGGCAACTCACTCATCTCTTTTACTTTACCTTATATACTTTTATTTTATATTACCAGTAGATCAGGTTATTTTGCCACTCTTTATTACACTTCTCTGTTTTGAAGTTTCATACTAAAATTACTGAAGGTCTCTGGCACAATTTATTAGATAGTCTATAGATGTAGGAGTCACAATTGTAGAACTGCAAGCAAAATACAGGGTAGAAAATCAAGTCCTTTAAGTAAAGGAGAAAAGGAAGTCAATGCAACCATGATATAGATCACTCTCCACACAAATTTATTTGCTATCTGCTTGGGAACAATTTGTCCATTATGCAAAGTCATTCAGAGCCACTTTTCCTGTAAACTGCTGCTAAGATTTGAACTGCTCATGGAGGTCATTTGTGTAACTGCCCCTTCATCATTAAAGGTTCTTGACATGTAGCTGTCATCCTACAAACATTCTGAAACTTAATTCCATTGTTTTTTGTTTTGTCAAAATTTCCTGCTAGAAAAACAACAGGGTTTTTTTCCATAAGAGGCAAAAAAAAACCCATCATAAAAGTAAAACACTGCAAAACTGAGTTTTTGTGGGTTTGGGGTTGTTTTTGGTTTTTGGGTTTTTTTTTTTTTTTTTAGGTGAGGGGAGTACTCTGTAGCTAGTTTAAATAGAAGATTGCAATGTGAATCCAACTCTACATGGGATATTCACTTCCTCATCCTATGAACAACATTTCCATCCTTTGCTGATTTATGGTCTTTTGTAACTTGTTCTACAGCAGTCATAGCATGCTATGATCAAACTGCTTTTCACTAATTCTTTTCCAACATCAAAATATTATATGACAGCAACCTAATGTGTGTTCTGTTATGTGAATCAATGGAACATAGAAGGTAAAAGAGTAGCTGGTGTTGGGAATGACTGTAAAAGTTTAAAAAGGAATGACTGTAAAAGTTTAAAAATCAACAACTGATATGAATGCTTCATATTCATATGAAATATTTGTTTCATTTTCCTTCACTCCCCTAGATTGAGACCTTTGCTAGGGTAATTATAAGTGTTAAGATCTAAATCAAGTAATCAGTTTCAAGTTTTAATTTTTTTTTTAATTTGACAACTTATATTAGACACGTGCCTGCAAAAGGCATTCCACTGGACACCCTTAAATAGATACAGCAATGCTCAGCTGCAATGTTATAAAAAAGGGGAAAAGAGGAGAGCAAGGGAGAGATGGTGGAAGTGGGTTGCCTGGGAGATGGCTTACCTCAAAACAGCCTGAAAGAGCCACATGTCAGGGCTTGGGACTGGGGTGGAGAGGTGATGTCAGCATTCATAGCCTCAGGCTCAGCTGATGTGCATTCATTTTGTAATTTAGCAGTTGCTGCTGTGCAGGTTCATGAAAAGTACAGTATACCAAGTTCATACTTGACTCTGAGGCTTCAGTTTGCTCTGGTCTGAGTTGCAATAGCATTTAAAACAAACCTTAGACCTGCTGCTGGATGAACAGGAGTCATCTGGAAGCACATTACATTTGGCTGGCCCCAGGAAACCTACCACAAGAGGTGAGGTAAGCTTAGGAGTACTTGCTATAGCAACTTGCTGTGATTTACATAAAAACATGGAGTGTTTTAATAAAACCACCAAGTGAACAAAAGCTCAAGTTCAAGGGTCCTTCTGTCTTTATCTCTCTCTTCATTTTTGCAGTAGAATATTTATCAATGGAATTGTTTCTGAACAAGGTTGCATAGCACCTCTTTTCAGCCTAAACATTGCACCAGTTGAGCCCATGTGTCTTTTTGCTCTTTTCACCCTGAAAGCTGCACCATCAAGATGTTAAGATGAGAATAAAACACAGGCTTCATTAATGTTTCTAAGGATAAATATTGTTCCTACAGGAATTTTCATCAGAGCTCCCAAAACTCAGAAGATCTCATAAGATAATCATAAGATTATAAGCATAAGCATATCATAAGATTAACAAAAGCAGAAATGCACCAACATATAGACAAGAATATAGTGCAAAGGTATTATATGCACCAATAGAAATCTAAAGGCATGTCAGAAACACTGAATTTATGCATAATTTAACAGTCTGGAGTCCCACACAGTTTGAACTCTAATAAAACTGGTTTTACAGGGAGGGGAGTTGAACATCAGCTTGGTTAAACAGTCTTGATGGAGAAGGCAAAGCTTACTTACAAATGTACCAAGTTTGGAGTATGTTTCCTACCAATAAATCTAATGGTAACATCCATAAAGGGAGCTGAAACATTTCTCTTTGACATTTAAAGCAAAATGTTTTGTGTCAGAAATATGAATTGTTTGCAAAAGCCTTGCTTTTTAACTTTAAAAGAGTAATTCATTTTACCAGGACCTCTACAAATAAAGCAGAAGGTTACCAATACCTGAAAGAAAACAATTTTGTTTTAATTTGTGTTGAATTTTACCTAATGAAAACTTTCATTTTCATTTTACTCAAAGCCCTCCAAAAATTCTTGTCTTTCCTGACCTTAACCCAAATATTTTCTTGAACTTTTTTCTCTATTATTTACCAAGTTTTATATGTACAGATTTTGATTCATGTATTTTAAATATGTACACATATTGCACATGACAAAATTTACAAGAGACATAGTATTTATTACTAGACTGATTTAGATCCTGACATACACCCAGGGTTTTTCTCAGACCATGTTTCAGGCAGCAGCTGGATCAGAAAGACCACCTATTTTTCCCCACCATGTATGTAATCTGATTCAGTAACAGGGATTTTACTGCATAATAAACCCCTCTGTTTCAGGTATTTTCTTACTTTTCTGCTTTTATAACATAAGTAGGAGTACAAAAAGCTATTTTCAAGCTGAAGCTGAATTAGGTAAATAGTTTCTGCCCCTTATATTTATTTCTTTTGCTTTTGTACATAGCAGTTGTAGATGTCAAACGCTGATCAATTTTACAAAAAAATTTTATAATGCTTTGTTCTATTTCCCTTTAGAAAGAATGGTTTATGGGTTTTTTTCATTGAATGAAAAGGAAGTCATAATATTAACAATAATAAAATAATTTTATTTCAAGGTCAACTGTTTGCCTCTGCATGACCTTAAAAGTAGTGGTCAATCGTGCACTGCCATTGATGTTAGAATTTGGAGGATAAGTGGCAAAATCTCAGACAGGAAAACTTCTTGACTTCCATTAAATGGAGCAGTAGTACAGGACACTGCATAACAAACTGGGAACTTCAGGGCTTTTTTCTCTCTCCTCTCTTGCTGCCATCCCTCCTTCTGGTCATATCTTTGTTCATACCCAGCTCTTCCAAGATAGGCAGGTGGAGCCGTTGGTGAAAAATCTTCCACATTTCACATGAAACCATGAGAAGTTATGCTGTCATGTTAAATAACATACACTCTTAAAAAAAGAAAAGGCGAGATGAAGACTAATTTATCTGTGTTACTGAGATGTAACTTAATGGGACACATGCAAAATGTTATTTTAAAACAAGATACATCAAATTCCAAAACTGTGAGTACATATGTTTGCCACTTCACATGCCAGTATTGCATTGTTGAGGACAATGAATATATTATTTAAAACCATTTTTTTTCCCTAGAGTATTTTGCATATATTTCTGGGCTGTACATATATTCCTATGCATAAGCTGTCTCTTCTACAGGGATAAAAAATCATATTGACAAAATCAGTCAGCAACAGTCATAAAGAAAAAAAAAAAAACAAAGAAAAAAAGGGTATAGGATTGCTTTTGCCTTAAAACTAATTGCAAGTGTAAAAAGAGTAATCCCACTTAGAGATGCAAATACTCTGCTGTGTGGCTGAGTCAATGGGGAGCTTGAAATCAGAAAACAAATCAGAAATCTTTGTGTGTCAGCTGTTTTTTCATAGGCAGAGGGAATCATCTGCAATTGTTCTGCAGCAGTGACTGTCTGTGGGGTCCTACACTGCACTGCCAGGGAGGAAGGAAAAGCCTGCTCTCATGTCTTTGGTGTTTCAGAGTATAGGAAAATGAATAACAAACTGGGAATTTCAGGATATTTTTCTCTGTCCTCTCTTGCTGCCATCCCTTCTCCTGGTTATGTCTCTGCTCATACCCACATAACTCCAAAAAACAAGGGAAAAGAAAAAAAAAAAAAAAAGCCCCAAACCCTTCTTATCCAATTGATGCTTGCATTCAACATTTTATAAAACTCTGCTATCCACATGGCTCAGTATCTGATTGAGCTTGTGTTTCAGATGGTGCCTCCTATTGTTTCAGATATCTTACTCCAAAAGGGGCTTAATTGCTTCTTCTGTTTATTTGAACAAAAAAGTAGCATCCCATCTGCATACCAGATGCAACAGGACTGAACCCAACTTTTCAACAGTATTTTAAATGAAGTGCTTGTTTGCTGGTAGCTGACAGCCTGTAGCAGCAGACTCAGATTCAGGGAAGATAAATGAAATAACTCAATTGCCCCCTCCAATTACCCCCTGCAAAAGGGCACACAAAAAGGAGAACTAGCCCAATCCATCCTTAAACTGCATGCAAATTCAAGATCTAATTAAGTGAATCTGTTTCCTGGTGTGGGTGTTTCCTTCATGTTCTTAGTTTGATTCTAAGCTAAACAACATTTCTAAATAGTCATTGTAACTCCATTGGTTTGTTTTTGCAGTAGATAATTTTGGAATAACTATTCTTAGGAAAGTTGTCTGTGTTTTCCTCTATATTTGTGTGCAAAGATTGTTTCATTACATAGACTGGCCAGTCTTTTGGGAGTGAATCTGGGTAGAAAAAGGTATTTCCCTCCTTCAGCTTGATCATAAAGAAGTATGCATTTTCTGTGTCAATTTATAATCAAAAACAAATACATTAATGAAATGTACCTAGTCACCTTGGCACATGAGGCTTTTCCCTGTGAAAAATTCAAATCTGAAAACAGGATTCTAGTGAAGCTAGATTCTTATCTAGCTGAGAAAATCCAGAGCTTTCCATATTAAAAATATAATAAACCCCAGGAGGTTGTGATGCCATTTTCAATCATAGACATTGTTTTCTTAGGAAAATTTCATCTTAATACTTTCTGTTTGGGGTTTCATGGCTCTTATAGCTCAAACTACAAGGTTACTTGCTATAAAACTGAACTTACAATATATACTCAGAAATGTGTGGGGAGGGGATGTTCCATGAATATAATCACTCTGATGGCTATAAATAAATAAGAGTATTATGAGTTGACTTGTTCTTCCAAAACAAGAAAAAAACCCCCACCCTAACTCTCCCAATAGATAGACCTGTGTATCATTTATAATACTATTTCAGGACTCAATTACAACAAATAACATTAGTATATGCTTTGTCAAGCAATTTCTGTTTTAATAAGCTAACCAGACCTCTCCTAAGAGGCAAGAAAGTCAAGGTTTTGAGTAGTCCAGGCTACTAAATGGAAACACACATTGAAATCCTTTTATGCTTTGACAACAAAAAAGAATTCAAAAAGAAAAGGAAATATGAATAAAGCCTCATCTCAAACACTCATGACAACTACAGTAAGCCAAAATCACATTAATTCTGCCACATGAAAATCTACCTAAATCCTACATTAGTGCTGCTAGGTAAACTCTGCAGGGTTTGTACATACCTCCTAAATGCAAGTCCTGCTACTCAGGTAGCAGGAATGTTTTTAATCCAATTTAACTCTCTAATTAGAATGTGGAAAAGTGACCATTTTTTGAGGAAGAATTCTGCCCCATTCAGGAACACTTTGCAAATACCACTCCCTAAAATTCTGCCTTTTTTATATTTCTGACATTTCTGGTTACAATCTCCTTGCACATAGGAATTCCTCAAACCAAGAAAGTCTGGAGTTCTTTAGACAGAAGCTATAGCAAGAATCTATTTTACTCCATGACTTTTGATTTAAATTGATTTCCTAAAAAATGTTTTAACTCCCGTATTGCTGGATCAATCAATCTTAAGGATTGACAGGATTCCTCAGCTTAGCATGCAATTTGGCTGCTGGACGTGCTGCACCCATTCTGACAGAGCTCCTTCACCATGAAAATATCAGATTATTTTGATTGTGGTGGAAAATAGAGAAAAGAAGCTGCTATTAACAATAAACTTTCAATTTCATACAGAAAGCAGGACAGAGGAAAGTCAGAGGAAGATGTAAGCAATTCAGAAGATGCTCAAAAGGCCCCATCTCCCAACTCATAATCAGATGGAAGAGATCTATTCTTTAATTGGTTGCTCCACAACCCACAGCCTCACCCAAGGTACACTTTGGCTCATGTTACATGCCTGCAGTTCAAGGCTGCTGCAAATATCCCACAGCACTGTCCCTGGAGTTTCAGCCCAGAATTTTCAGCCCTGCTTTCCCACGCACTGAACACCACAACCATTGTGGTATTTGCTGTTCTAACAGCATGAAAGAAAATAAGTAGGAATTTCTCATCCTAGCAAAAAGTCAGCTTTCTGTCTGCATTTTACTTACTTTCCAGCTTCAGGTTTGATGTTTTCAAGGAACAGAGCTACACAGGAAAGTTGTGTTGTCTGAAATACTAGGGACTCTCTGAAGCTTGGTTTTGAGCCAGTATCCTCATTGCCTTTACAAAATATGGTACCTACTTGCAAGGATATGGACTTACTTATGGCCACAGCACACATCAATTTTTTTTTTCAATTTTATGGCAGCAAATTTTCTCCACTTCCACCCTGAAGGATACTAAAAGCAGCAGAAAGGTAGGATATCCAGCCTAGCAGTGACTCTTATTCACTGAAGCCTGATACATATTCTTAAAGAAGTGCTCACAGTGATGGGTAAAAGGCTGTGTGAGAAGGACCTCATCACTGCTTCTGGACACAATGTTCTTTCTCCCCTTCCCACTCCAATTAAGACTCCTCTCCAAACAGCAGGTGCTCAGGCCCATTTCTGGTTTTAAAATGTGAATGCTTCCAAGGCCACAGAGGTGCAAAATATTTGGAAAAGGAGGCAAATAGAGATTAAATTAGATTTACACCTGTATGGAAATTAAGGAACAGGCTTGCAACATGAAGCAACATCTGCTGGGTGAACTATTTATTTTTGCTGTGTAACAGCATCAGATCTGTCTGTACAAGCACAGAACCTCTCTCATCACTGTGACCAGATTGCACTGTTGGTTGCACCCAAACCAGAAAAATGACTGTTAATTACATTAAAGAGAACACATGGCACCAGAGTATGTGGAGCACTCACTCATCACACAAACTCTGGACAAATGTGCTCCAAATTGTCATAAAACTTGTTGTAAACCAGTGATTAACTCCCATGTCAGGACCTTGGGAGATGTTTCCTGAACACCTGATCCTGAGGCAGCAGCAATCATCTGTTGGCTCTTTAAATCCTGTCCTGAACCTTCCTTGGAAGGGCTATTAAAATTTTATTTCTAAAGTAAAGTATTCTTCATTATTATTTCCTTTTTTAAAAAAAACCAAACAAACCATAAATCTACATGCAGCAGTATGGGTTAGTGCTTTGTTTGGCTGCAGTGTTCAAGGGCTCTGCAAGTTTCATTACATGTTTTGAATAGTTATATTTCACTATCTGATTGCATGTTCTGAATAAGTAATGGCTACAAAGTAATTTTTCACTGAAATACTAGATTCATCAAGAACTCAATCACCAGCTAGATGGGATGTCTTATGCACATAGAGAAGATAATGCAGATTTGCAACTTCATTTAAGAAGTGTTAACAGAGAAAGTACAAAAAAAAACCATATAATGACCTCTATGCTAGCAGTAATTAGTCAGTGAAAAAATACCATGGACATAGAAGACATTCCATTTCCATATGACTTTATCAGCTTGTAAATCTCATTTTGCAGTGCCAGGACAGAGGCTGCTTGTAGCTTGCCTTTGTGCAACAGCTCCAATACTTCTTTGTTAAGGTTCCATCATTTTGAATACAATTATAGAAGAAGGGAAACAGACGTAGAAGCTCCACTAATTCTTCTCCCACTTCTCTGAGCTCAGAAGTATTTTGCTTTTATTTGCCTTTCCCCACTTAATGTTGGCCTCAAAGACAAACCCCACAAACCTTCATGGTGGGAAAAAAAAACAACTAAAAAAATTGTTGTTTTTTTTTTCCTTTATTTGATACACTCTTTCTGTTACAAGTGTCCCAAACATAGTGCCTGAATTATAATAAAATCATATCATGGTAAATGATAGCTAGATACTGCCTATTATTATTAAAAAAAAAAATTATCAGGGTCTTCTGAAGATACATATTCTGAAGATATGGAACAAGGAAAATAAAGCCTTCACCCAGTATCTTGAATATATTTACAAAATCTAACAAGATTTAGCTAAATAACCTCAAATATACAATCACAACAAAAATACAGCAACTAGATAAAGTTTTAAAAGTAGAAAATACTACACAACAATAAAATATCAGTATTTAAATTGTGAGCCATTGATGGATACAATAATAAGAAAAAAATACTTATTTCTTAACCATCAAGTTAATTCTGAAGAAAGTTCCAATCCACAGTCTCATATTTGGGCTACTAACAAGACTTTCTAAAATGCATGTAGATGCCAAAGTTTATTCAAACTTCTCTGTGTGAAAATATTTTAAAATTTCAGGTGATGCTATTACACCTTTTTTTTTTTACAGCCCAAAATAATTATACTAATTTACAGAAAAATTTTAAATCCAACTGAATAAACATATGTGCAATGCACCATTAAAGTACACTCCATCACATAATAGCATAATCCAGTTTTTGAAATGGATCTGTAGAAAGGATTCATTAAGATAAAGTCCCAGCATTCCACCTGAGGCCAATAAAAATTCTGTGCAAACCTCTTCAAATTAAATTTTCTTCTTGAACATATCCTGTCTAATTATGTTTAGTATTATCCTCCTTTAGGAATTCTGATTCATCAGTGCTATTAAGGGAGGGAAAAGGAAAACCAGATGCTGTGGACCGGATACCCAGCTGGTAAGAAATCACTATAGTTTCACAGAAGCCAAAAGAGCTACAGTGATTTATATCAGCTATGGGTCTGGTGTATACATAGGAACACACATATGGACAGATGCACAGAGAATTATATTTATAGCTGAAGTTACACCAGCAGAAAGCAAGTCTGTGGAGTTGCACCACCAGAGAATTTGACCCAGAAGCTCTAATAAGCTGAAGTTTATAAAAGAGCCACAGCTGTGTTGAGATTTCTTGTCTTTCACTCTCTAGAACTGAAAATAAATGTAAGAAACAGAAGTGCTCTAATTAGACATTTGGCTTTAAAAATCAGGAAGATAGCCAGCTAATGTCTAAGCACTTTTTTGTTCTGGGGAGTTAGACTAACAAAGATATCATAATTACAATCATACTTCATACAGATGAAGTGCACAGAATATATTGGTAAACCAAGTTGAAGGACTGAATTAGATTCCAGCTAAGTTGTTTCAGTTTTATTCTTCAATGAATACCATTTTTGTTGTTCTTGTAGTCCATACAGTAAGCACAAATTTACAGTGAGCTTTCCAAGTGCATCTAACCATGCTGCAACCTGAAAAAACAAAATTTCTGGCTAGCACCTGTGTTCTTCTATTCCACTGACATGTCTACATTGTTATCTCCCATCTACAGCCCCAGACCTGCCTGCACCACAGACCAAAAAGGTACTGCTTAAGGACACTTAGTGCCTGCCTCAGTTTCCATGAGCCACACAAGCCATCCTGCAAGCTCTTGCTATGCCTTTGACCTTCCTCACCCTGACATTTACACCCCAAACATCCCTGCACCCCCTCATTTGTGAGACCCTTCTGACTTAAAGGCTGGAAGAGAAGAAGAAAGAGAAGTACCCACTCTTTTGCCTTTACCAAATAACATTATATGTGAAAGTCTAGCATAAAATTTACTCTGCGTTTGAAGAGGGCTTCATCCTTCTCCAGACTTTTAATCTGGGACTACAGTCAGCCTTTGAAAGCTGAACAGATAACCTTCAAGGAGTAATTCTTGGGCATCATAGCCTGAGCTCTACTCTGTTAGAGGGCACCTTAAAAGCAAAGTCAGAACAGGGTTGTTTCCTCTTTCAGTTTTCCAATATTTTATCCAGCAGTCCAGTTCTGGATGACACAGACTTGGGAGACAGCAAACACAGGTTGCATTTGCATCCCTTGCGGGGAAAGCAATTAGCTGTCCCACAGCTGGCAACTGTGCTGCCTCTGTGCTGCTGACTGTGACTCCACTGCACAGATCATCCCAAGGCTTGCCAGGCTTGTGAGAGAAACAGCCCCAAGCCAGCACAACCACTTCAGCAGAGGCACATGCCTGTACTTCCATTCCTCTGTCAGGGATTGCTTTCCTTACAGGAATCAATCCTTGAGTGAAAGAGCTAATTAAGCCTCAGGACAAGGACCTCAGGCTGCTCAAATCTTTCACACTTAGGAGCACATAACAGCAAGAATAGAGGGTCTCTCTATTTAATGAATTTTTTATCCAAATAATTGGGCCATTTTTTACCAGATATACAGATTTGATCTCCTGCTGCACAAGTGCCAAACCTCCAGTTCCCATGTTCTGGACATGTGCTCTAAATACTATTTTTTCAGATAGGCAGAGAAGGCAGCAACACCAGCTCCTCTAATCAGGGTTTGAAAATGAGACAGACAGATGCCAAGACTCTGACTGAGGAAGCATCCAGAAATCATTCATTACACTGAATTGGTCTCACAAAACAGCCCATTTTGTGGAATCCTGCAGTGCTTAATGCTGAATTATATTTATGCCTACCAAAAGCAGGCAACTTCCTTGGTTACTCAGAAAGAGAACATAATGTACCTCAAATTTCTGTTGACACAATCTTCCTCCTGATCTAGGTTATTATAGAGTTAAATGTCAGCTGAGAAAATTTTGAGGTTTCAATATCAGCTGCCTGACTCCTCCTCATTTCAGCTGTACCTTCACATGTACAATTATTTCTAGGTGTATTTCATATGTGGAATAGAAATTTGAACCTATAAATGACTTCACATTCAGATCTAAATTCCCCTCCAGAGCTTCTAATTGCTCTGCAGATAGCTTTTAACCTCCAATGTACTTATAATTATTATTATGAAAGTAAAAATAATTTTAAAAGAAAGGCCCAGAGCAAATAGTGCTCCCTTTCCAAGAAACATAATTTTACTTGGAGGTAGGAATTGGAATGATTTGATAAGTGCATTAAAACATCACTATAATTCTTCTCCTTGGCACTGAGAAAGTCCCATAGCTACTACTAAAGCTTTATTGGCAGGTCACAGACAGCGTCTTTAGAGATCTCATAGGATTTACTCTTGAAGGATAATTTATGCTCCCTTTCTGGTGGCAAAAGCATTTCTTTGCATGGTAGGATGTATCATTTGCTATTTAAGTCCACTACACTAATATTCAAGAAATATGTCTCCAAATACAGGTGTAATTTGCTATAACAATGTCTACAGGGACGATGCATGCCATACCTTATAATAAATTACCTTGATTGAGGTACAAAAACATATTAGGTCTCTTTCAGTTGTTCATTCATCCTTAAAATAAGTCCATCCACAACTGTGTCCCCAGATCATGCTGAAAACACAGGATATCTCTGAAGAATAATAGCAACAGTCTTAATGGACATTAAAGTGGAGATGTTCCTGGGGTATTTTGGAAGAAGATAATACAGCAGTGCCTTCAAAGGGAAAGCATACAGCAGGAGCTCCAGGGAGTCAAATGTGAACACTTTAAAAAGCAATTCTGCCACCTCTATGTTTCCCTTCTCCCTCTCATGTTTCCTCACCAGACTGGAAAAATGTCCCCAACTCGACCTGTCCTTTTGTCTAACACCCTGGAGTGTTTAACTTCGAGCAATTAAAGGTTTTGGGATCAGATGGTCTTTTCTCACCCCTGCCCCCATAGATATGGGATGCCTGAAATGGAACAGTCATGGCAGGACCCATGCAACTGATGCCTCACATGCCCCTGGCAGAGAAGATTTCATTTAAGAGTTTTTTTCCAGAACAGCTTGTACAACAAATAGCTTTTAGCATATACAATTTGCAAAGTTGCCAGTTTATCATGAATAGAGCTATTTGTAGTCTAGTCATATCATAAAATCTTGTTAAAAGAAACAACACAAAGAGACTGCTCACTTTTCAGTTATGGGGCTTTTGAATTAATTTGAATCCAGATTGCCTCATGAGTATTGTTTGTTCCAATATGAAACAGTTTATGGTGATAAATTGCAGCAGCAGCATCACTTGAGAGCTGCCTGGTACAGTGTACTGCAGAACAAGTTGAGTCAGCTTTCTTACTGAGTATACACTGTAGCTGCAGCACACCCAGATTTTGTGGTTTGGAGGAAACCTAACTGAGAAAGTCAGCAAAACCTGAGTATTTTATGGCATGTGCTACATTGGGCAAGGTCAGGGGTTGTAGGGGCACAACCAACCAAAGCAAGCAGTGAAAACTAGTAACTTACCTCCCATCTGAGCCCTCCTGTCCCACTCAACCAGGTATGAACTCAACACTCAGAAGTAACATCTAAAGAGATGACATTGGGCTGTTTTTAGCCATACTTTTGGTACTAAGCCATTTAATGCATATGAATTTTTCGTCTTGCTCTAAATTTACTATTACAGCAGATGTTAGAGTCAAATCTCATTAGCTAAGATTTCAGTAATCTGCAGAGTAATGACAAAACATTTCTGCATCCTCTCACTTATAACCTTAATTAAGACTAAGCAGGGTGTGTTGTGTGACATATCACCCTGTGAGCACACACTCTCATGTAAGCCATCATGGGCCTGATTCTCAGAGGGAGCAAATATTTGCCCTTCCCACCAAAATCATCAGGGATTCAAGAACTCTGTGCTCTTCCATTGGATCAGTTCCTTATTACTGTGTGATTCAGTATCCTAAAGATTTTCTGCAGCCACTGAGAGGAAGAGACAGCAGTTCCCTAACTCAGCCAAACATACTGATATCTATTGCCTTATGACAAGTATTTAAGGTCTTGTGCAGTGCTGCTAGATCCTGTCATAGGGCAGAAGAGTCACAGCTGTCACCTCACACTTCAAATATTTTTTCACATTTAATGAAATTAATGAATTTGTTGAGGCAGTAGGCCAAATTAATCTCTAGTGCCCTTCCATCACATGCAACTGAGTTAAACAGGGATTAATTGAAGCCCATGCAATTACCTCTTAATTAACCCTGAAGGGTTGGGATTAACCCTGCTGTTCAGGGTTAAATATGAGTGTGTTTGTCATGGGAACTTCTACACCATGGGTATCACAAAGTTAACAACATTGACCAAAATGTCTGTGCCAGAACACATTTGGGGAATGAAGCAGATTGCTCTTGCTCTCCTGCCCTCAGCATGTTGCAGGATTCTGGGGGCTGCTCCTACTAGAAGGAAAAATCAAGTGTGCAACCAGTTCCTCTAAACTCATCTATTAACATAAAACCCTGAATACATGCACAGCAGGAAGGCAGACAGCAGGAAACAGTCCCTTTTCTTCCACTTCCCAGCATTTTTTTCAAACACTGTCCTACTCAGAATCTTGCTGCAGGCTTTTCTTAAAAATTTCAAGAATGTTTTTTACTCCTGAGCTTGGTTTCCTAGCTTCATTTTCTCTCTGTTATTTTGAGTATGCCTGCATTGCAATCTGGAGTGGGAAGCAGAAGTGCTGGAATTAGCAAGGATACTGAGCAGAAGCAGCATTCAGCAGACCCTTCCTTGCATTTCCTCCTGCCTGCAGGAGTCACTATTTGCAAAGATCAAATCTGATCAACTGCTGCCATGCAATTTAGTGCCATGCCAATCTTGGAGATCTGCAGGAACTCCAACACACATGCACATTTCCACTGCTCTTCCCTCCTTCTATATACATAGAAATAAAGAAATTATTTGTTCATTCACCCATTTGATGTGTATTCAGGGACTCAAGAAAAAGCCTGCAGCCTTACTAGCCATTCACATGCTACGCACAGTCAGATGTTCAAGTGCTGTCTTTCTCTTGGGCTGCTGATCATCAAACTGGAAGGTATGTGCCCATCATTTGATCTCAATGAAAAGAGCTGTTGTAGCAAAGAATTTCAATAAAGGAACAGAACCAGCCAGTATCCAGCATAACTCTGTGCAAAGATTGCAGCAGAGTGCTGTATGTGTCATTCCTACATGTTTCATATTAATTATGACTGCAGTAGTGGTTTACAAGCATCTAATGAAACAGAAGTTTAAACCAAGACTGCTGTGCCAAACAAGTATGCATCATGGCTATCCTGCAATTGGTACTTTAAGGCTCTGCAAATGAAAAAAAAAAAAAACAAACATGTTTTGTACACATGAAGAAGAAACAGAAGAAAATTGAACCTCTCACCGTCTTCTTTTGTGAGATCTCATCTTTCCACTAGCATCTTGAAACAAGTAAAAAAGCAGAAAGCAGACTCTGGAGTGCAAATGCAACTTCTTAGAGATCCCAGACTGAGAAGCCAAAACCAAATGAGCACTCCTACAAAAGCTTATCCAGCAATCAGCTCTTTCATCAAACACCACTCCCTTTCAAACCATCAACCCAGGCTAAAATAATCTGTTTATTTGTGTGAAAACACCTAGTGGGACCATTGGCACAGTGGATCCAGAGGAACATATCTCCCTGGCAGAGAACTGCTGGTTTGCACCTGTCTTTAAATTACAAAGATACCCAGGAAAATGGAATTTGTGTTAAATGCTGTTCAAACAGACTAAGAAAAATCTTGGTAAGGATTTGACTCAACAGACAAGGGGGAGGAAACAGGATAGAAACCAGTCCTTATAGGCTGCACTGTCTCTATTTCAACTTTTAAAGTTAGAGCAATATCAAATTAACATATTCCCATCTTTTCCCAGGACAAAGACAAGTAGTTACAGCATTCCTCTCATTGAATTACAACATTCAACACACAGGAGCACAGTTTAACTGAAAGGTTTGCTACAGCACCCTGCAACAGTTGGTGAAATTGCTCAATTTAGAGCTGACAACCCAAATTCAATACTAATTTAAGAGCAACAATTTGAACTCTCATTGCCAAATATATTAACACCTATAGGAAATGAACACAACTTGACAAAATGCTGTGATGCAGCTGAACTGTTATCAGCATGTAAAGGATATCAAGAATACATTATCATAGTGACCCTGGGTCATGCCAGACTCATTTCAGTCTTCAATGGAAATAGTTTTGTGTGATACAAAGGCTCTGCAACATGATTAAAATGCACTCCACATCTCACTGTCTTAGAGTCTGAAATATGCTAAGGAGGTTTTTCCTCAACAATTTTAATCATCCATAGTAACTACTGATATGTGGTAATTCCAAATCATAGTGACAAACATTTAAAAAACCCTTCACTTATAATGAATGCAAAGCATCACATAGAAAAATAAAGTGCATTATGCACTTGCTTGCAGAAGCAACTTATAAACCATATTCATATGAGCAGTAAATAAATATCCTTTTGCCAACACAAATTTTGTACCTTCCACCCACAATTCAGTTACCAGAGTTTTTGCTGATGAAACTAGTAAAAACCATATACCCAACAGCAAGGAGCTGAAAATTTGCAGTGTCTTTTTACTACAATATTTTACTAGCTTCAGTGTCTTATACTGGAGAAGTGTTGATAATAAAGCTGTTATATTTTCTATTTTAGACTAAAAACAGCATGAGAAAAGCAATGGATTTTATGGATTTTTTTTCCCTGAAAATGGCAGGGTTGGGGGATAACAGACATATATATATATATATATATACATACACACACACATATGCATACACACAGAGAGACAAGCTTCATAGCCTTCATTCAGTGTAGAGTACTACAGCTTATTTTCTGAAACTTATTTTAGGAAGAAAGGAATTGATTCACCTCATGAAGGACTTAAAGATGTAGGTGAACACCAATGGTCCTTGTGCTCTTGAAATAGTTTATTAGGCTTTCTAATGCTCTTTAAGTGCTAATATATGCTTTTTTTCTTCCCAAAAAAACCCCAAACATCTTATCCCAGCAAACATGAATTATACAGACCACAGATTAAACACCTTTTATTGCTCCAACCCTTCCTTTGGCAATAAAGCCTCAGCCATTTTTAAGCCCTTAACTTAGCTCTGCACACCTCTGCCAATGCATTCATGCGTTCTGGCAAAAGATACTGAAGAACAACGAAACAATAAAAACAAAGTGCAAATAAACAATCACTGTATGTAATTTCCTGTAGTCACACCTACCCATTTTCACCCATGAATGCCATTTCTAAGACAGCTCCACTAAGGAGTTGATGAGGAACTCAAGCTTTAGACCTAGAACTCTATCAGCTTCCTTCACTGGTGAGTGGAAACACAGGGAATGCCTTACTCAATAAAGGGCAAAAGCTTTAAAATAATGCAGACAATTACCAAGATACACTGGAAGGTGAGGAAAACTTGATCATGGTTTGACACTGGCCCAAAACAAGGCACCCACGAGAGTCACTCACTCATCCTCCTCTGCCACAGCTGGGCAGAGGAGGGAAAAGGGGGGAAAAGTTAACAAAGGCTTCCTGAGTGAGATAAGGACTGGGAGAAATATTTCAGGGGCAAAACAGGCTCAGCTCTAGAGGCAAAGTGACTTTATTACTAACAGAATCAGAGGAGGATAACGAGAAGCAAAATAAGCCCTTAAAACACTGTGTCCTCCCCAGCCCCTCCCTGCTTCCCACCCACAGTGCAGGGAGACAGGGCATGGGGGTTTTGGCCAGTTCATCACTCAGATTTTCTTCTGCTGCTTAGGAAAAAAGGTCCTTCTGTGAGACAATGGGGTCCCTCCCATGGGAGACATGAACTTCCCTGGCGTGGGTCCAGTTTCAGGAGCAGCAGCCAAACCACACCTGCTGCAATGTGAGTCCTTCCCATGGGCACAGAGTGCTCCCAAAACTGCTATGACATGGCTCTCTTCCCACGGGGTGCAGTCCTCCAAGGACAGGCTGCTCCAGCCTGGCAGCAGGGACCCCTCTCTCCACTGGGTCTCCCACTGGATCACAGCCTCCTCCAGGCATCCACCTGCTCCAGTGTGGGCACCTCCCCATGGGCTGTGGGTGGATCTCTGCATCCCCCATGGATCCCATGGGCTGTGGGTGGATCTCTGCATCCCCCATGGATCCCATGGGCTGTGGGTGGATCTCTGCATCCCCCATGGGCTGTGGGTGGATCTCTGCATCCCCCGTGGATCCCCATGGGCTGTGGGTGGATCTTTGCATCCCCCATGGATCCCCATGGGCTGTGGGTGGATCTCTGCATCCCCCATGGGCTGTGGGTGGATCTCTGCATCCCCCATGGATCCCATGGGCTGTGGGTGGATCTCTGCATCCCCCATGGATCCCCATGGGCTGTGGGTGGATCTCTGCATCCCCCGTGGATCCCCATGGGCTGTGGGTGGATCTCTGCATCCCCCATGGATCCCATGGGCTGCAGGGGCACAGCTGCTTCACCATGGTCTCACCACAGCCTGCAGAGGAATCTCAGCTCTGGCACCTGGAGCACCTCCTGCTCCTTCTTCTTCATTAACCTTGCTGTCTCCACATTGTTTCCCTCACATGTTCTCACCTGCTCCTCTTCCCTGTCTAGAAGAAAAACTGTGTGCCCTTTGTTTTGATTTTCTTTTTAAATATGTGATCACAGAGGTGTTACCCTCCTCTCCAAGTGGCCCAGCTTTGGCCAGCAGCATGTCCATCCTCAGAGCCACCAGGGACTGGCTCTGCTGGACATGGTGGAAGCTTCCAGCAGCTTCCCACAGGAGCCAGCTCTGTAGCCCCCCCTCCACTACCAAAAACCAGACATTGCAAAACCAATGCAATCAGGAACATCTAAGTACTGTTTACAGTATTGTAATTGAAATAACAAGGAAAAGAAACCACAAACCCAGAAGAACAAACCCAAGTAATTAAACTGCTAAACTCTATCAGTCCGTCAGTCTATCTGGTTTGGTAAACCATTCCCAGGTTTTATTGGTCAAGAAGAGTGCTCTGTCAGAACATAACAGATGCTTACACAGTTAAAAAAGTGATATTGATATATAGCCAAATACAAAATAGCTACTTCGGTGCTAGTGTTATGCAGTCTTATAAAATGGAAAGAATTAGACCAGAACAGGTATATTAGAATGAAAAAAAAATCCACTATAAACCAAAGTCAGGTTTTAAAATTATTTTCTCTGACTTGAGCCAGCCATTTCTATTGCACTGTTACCCTATTCACCATTCAACCAACACTGTTGATTGAGTAGCAGTGTCTAGAGCAGAACTATGAACACAGAATTTAATACTGAGTAGTGGATCGTGCTGCCTGAGTAGATGTCATGGTCACAGCCCCAGTCAAAGCAGGGGCCTTGGGACCAACCTTGCATTGCCCTACACCAGTCCAGGTAGAGATAGAGACAAGAAATGTTTAGGCTACACTGTGTACTTCCCAGCACAACTGTTAGAGAGACACAGCCTTGGATGAAAAGCTGACTTTGTTTTGTTGCCCCCAGAGCCATTTACAATCACTTTCTTCTAAACTGTTCTTTGCTCAAAAACATCCTTTTGATTTTTACTTACTCTGCCATCCTGTTCACCCCCAATACCCACATAATTACCAGCAGCCAAATCACCATCATGCTGTAACATGGACACTCAATAAGAGTTGCATACAATCCTAACACATAAATGAGGAAGAAATTCAGACTAAATGGGTAGGGGGAAGAAGGGGAAGGGAGAAGCTAGCAGCTCTGAGGTAAGAAACAAATTTAGTCATGTAAATCCCATATTCATTTATTAAGCTTCTCATTTGAGTCCTGTGGCAAAAGCATATAGCCATCATCACTCAAATTAAAATGCACAAATTATATTACTCTGCAATAATAAAAATAATAAAGCAAGAGTCATAAACTGCCATATCCAGGGGCTTTGGATTACATTTTATTGCAATTGTTACTAAGCACAACCCATTTGATAAATGATTGAACAATTCTCATACTCAAACCTTTAGCAAGCACATAGACCACAAGAGAGAAGAGCTTTTAAAAACCTTACCCTATGCTTTCAGGCAAAAAATTTTGCAACAGAACTTCAAATGTTTTGTATGGTCCTTGCAACCCAGCTGTCCAAATAGAGGGTCAGTCAGGAGAGCACCCACCCAGGCTCACCATCCTGAAACTCTCCCTACAGCTTTGCCACTACACAAGCAAACAAGGGGCCTAAAGCTGTACTGCTAAAAACTAGAGTTTGAAATCAAGTAGTGGTCCCAAGTACATTTCCAAGCCACTTGGTTCTCTCACTTCATGTTGGGTAACCTTGGGGAAGACCTACTTGATTGACAAACACATCCAAGAAGACACAGGCAGAGAAATCACTTTGGCTTCTCATCCGCAATGAATTTCATTGTGAGGACACTGCATCTCTTAGTCCTGGTCTGGACTGAGGTAATTCACTGCCTTTGGAGAGGCACAGCTCCATCAGGAGCCTCTGTAAATCAAAGAGAAATACGTCAATGGTAGCTAAACAAGAGAGCAGTAGCTAAGTAGGGGCTGTCAGAATCACTGTTTTGGGATTCAGACAGTGAGAAGTGCTTCTCCAGAGGAAAAAATCACACTGAAAAGCACACGTATAATCAAACTACTAAGAAAATCCTCTACTTCTGCATTTGGCAAGGCAGCAACAGATTTCCCTGTGCCAGGCCAGGCACACCTGCTGTGTCCAGGAGACAGTCTGACTCCAGCTTTACCAATTAATGAATTACAGCACTTTTGCAGTGCTAACAAACTTGGAACAAGTGTCCCAACTCCACAGTCACATGCTGTGGAGCCATGTAAAATTACAGTAAAATCTGATCCTTTCAAAAAGTGGGCCATATTAATTGAATCAAAAGAAACAACAACTGAGGAAAGCAAAGTCTTGTGTGATAAATGTTGATCCTTTGATCCTCTAGCTTCTGTAATGGATGAAAATTAGGGTGGGCTGTTAAATCTTTCCATTACTGCCTAAGAATATCCTCACAAGCCTACTGGGTCTATCAAGTGTAAGTGGAAAAGATCAGCTGTGCATGCATTTTAGTGCCTCTCTTGAGCTCTTTTGGGCTGGTGGCACTGCAAGGTGCAACAGAAAAGGTATCAGACACTTAGGGCTATGGAGGTACAAGGAAGGAGAAACTACATTAAAAATGCATCCTAGAATGAAAAAAATATTGTCAGTGTTGTATATCTGTCTCCTCATGTATTTCAAAGCACGTGAAAAGTTATACAAATACCAACAGGCTTGTAAAGGAACTGAAGCATTCCTTTGCAAACACTTATCAGTGAGCAGAGCAAAAGCCAACAGACAGACTGGCCAAGGTACTATGATTTTTGAAGTGGGAAGGGAGGAGTTTGGATTGTTCATGAGTCTTTCCTTTCTAAATTGAAAACCAGAGATGATGGGAGAAAGGCAGAATAATAGAGTAGCATCTATTTTATTCTCACTGTTTGATTATACTCTTTTAAAGTCAGACTGGGCAAATAAAGTCCATCTAAAAATAATCAGGGACGTTTCTTGATGCTAAGCCCCGTTAAACTGTCCCTCCCATAGCCCAGGGAGGAAAACAACCTGTTTACACTTGAAGTTCTCCAATAGCCAAGCCCTTTAGTGTATCTGCAGCTCATCAACATCATACCACCTTTCTAATGTCCCTCACAATTAAACAGCATAAACCCATCTCTAATTCTGGCACCTGCATGACAAACCAGAGGCTGCAGTGCCTTCTTGCCCCCCTGCTCTGGGCTGCTCCCCCTCTCCCCTCCTCCATCTGAGGCAGATCCTGTGCATTCAATTCCAGCCTTATCTGTTCCCAATTACACATGGATTAAACTCAATGTAGCAGGTTTATTTCATGTGCAAATCCACTGCTGTTTAATCTTGCCAGTGCTGTGTTTGGTTTTGATATATTCTGACTGGCTTGCCTCTCAGCAGCAGGCTGAAGAATATTAAACAGCTCGATGCACAGTTACTCACACACACTTTCATGTGTGTTATTTATTTGTGCTGTGTGACTTCTATTAAATCAATCATTTCCAAATCACACAACATGGAGAAAACCACAGCAAGGTGCTTCAGGGAAGGCAAACAAAATTCAGAAATATGAGGTGATTCAGGTTTGCAGTGTTGGGAGACACCAGCAAGGAGATGTTAGACCACAGGAAAACAAGCAAGAAACCCTCCAGACTGCCACCTTCCAAGCTGTTTGCTCAAACACTGCTGCAACTCTCAGCAGTGCTACCCACTGACACCCAGGCACTGATGCAGTGCATGCAACAAAGCAGAACAATGACAGAAGAGATCCAGAGATTCTTTGAAGGACTCTGTTATGCCATGGGGGGTGCAATCCCACCTAATTAGCTACTCAGTGAAGAGCACCTTGCTAACATCCTCTGGCTGCCCACAGTCAGAGGATGAACTGACTCTTCTGCTTTATAGCACAGGTAAAAGCCTAAGTCTGTGCTCACTTGCTGGACCAAACCTACCTTCCTTCTGTATCCTGTAGCTTATCAAATATCAAATATATAAAATTCAACAGTTCATGGCTCTTCTGCCAGAGAAGAGTCTAAAGTAGCCTTTGGAAATTTCTGCTAAGCACAGAAGGGAATCTATCCTTCAACCAGTCTCACCTCCTCTGCAAAAGAAAAGTCATCATAGGATTCAACATTATTTCCTCATTTCTTTAGGCAAGGTTTTAAAACACACGATAAAATCTGATGTAAAATTTGATCTCTCACCTTCCTCACTTCCCTGCAAAGCAGTTCTTCTCCTGCTGATGTCAGGCTCTGATTCTCCAAACATATATTCTGCACATGCAGAGTGCTGCTGGCATTTCTGGCTTTACCTAGAGGCATGCACTAGAATAAATACAAACAAAACAGGCAGAGGCCATTGAGATAATCCTAGCAAGAGAAGTGTCTACTGAAAAGTATCTCTTCTTCAAGATAAGTAGGACATGCTAGTGGTCTTTAGCCTATACTTTTTTTCTTGTAATTCTTGTATTAGAACATTGTTTTAAACATTTTTAATAGTTGAGGGGGGGGAATAGCTGACGTTTATGTTTTCAAGACCTACAGATTCCTATTTCACTGTAAAACCTACAAAAATACTTTTGCAGGCCTCCAGCAGCTGCCTAAGGTGCTGAATGAAAGCATTTCTTCACGTTTAATAGAGGGACATGCAAAATTAAACATATTTATCATTGTTTATAATTAGTCTGTAACTTTTTTTGGCGCAGAGGCTCCATTTTTCTCTGGGCTGGTCCATAATCAAGCAGAAGATGACTATGGGGAACACAGAGGGTGGATTTTGGCATCAAATAAGTATAAATAATGAAGTAATTGAGAAAATA
This sequence comes from Oenanthe melanoleuca, assembly GCF_029582105.1. Lineage (NCBI taxonomy): Eukaryota > Metazoa > Chordata > Aves > Passeriformes > Muscicapidae > Oenanthe > Oenanthe melanoleuca. The sequence goes on from NC_079335.1 coordinate 90,210,027, forward strand.
ATAAACCTGGATATTTCCTGGGAGAATATGCTTCATTGACTTATGAAACCATATGAAGAACAACTTCATGATAAAGTTGGTAAGTTTTCTGAAACTGTCCGTTCTTAGTTTACTAAGGTTTCACCCAAAACTATTAGCTTCCCTGTGAGCTGGCTAAGTGTCATTTGCAGATCTACCCATCCTCTCTGAAATGTCTCATATCTGTTAACACCCCACTGATAATGTTTTCTTTCCTCAGTATCACATATATATATATATAGAATATATATACATATATATAGATGTATATGTATATATATAAAATAAATATAATATATATTATATATATTCTATGTATACATATACATCTATATATTCTATATGTATATGTATAGAATATATATATATATATATATATGGGCATGTATGCTATATATAAAACACATGCATAACCTTTCAGGATCCCGAATGTGCAATGGAACTGAAAGGACCACCCAGTCACTCATTCAACTCCTTGCAACTACATAATAAACACTTTTCTCAGGAAAACCCACAAAATATGCACTTCACACATGCCCTCATATAAAGCAAGCTGGGTCCAGTTCAAAAATTCCAGCAGCTCTGTTTTTTTCACAGTTCAGGGCTCTAGCCTAGGGCACTGTGACCACCCAGTCATGCAAACCACTAAGCAAAAGCACCTTCCACCAACAGCTCCATCTTCTCTCAGCACAGTCCAGCACCACACCTAAGCACCAGCTCCCCTGCATTTCCACTTGTCTCTTTGCTCACTAGATCTCATTTGGGGAGTTGAGAAGTTAAGACAGGCTTTCATCTCTCTGGCTTCAGCTTCAGTGCTTTATCCAAGTTCCCATCCCTGTTCAGAGAAGTCAGCTGATGAATCCCCCAGCTCCTTTTCCCAGCATCAGCCAGGGGGCAAAACACCTCTGTCATTACTCTGGACCTCCCCCAGCCCTCCCAGCAGGTTCTCCAGCTGCCTCTTCCTTCATTGCATTCATACTCTGCCCTACCCTGTTGATTTGACTCATCTGGGAAGAGTTGAACTTTCCTCACCTGGTACTCCCAGAACCACATACACAATTCCACACACCAACACATTTTCTGTCAGGCTAGTGTGATTACTGTTCTGTAGTTTCACAGACAGTGTCAGTACAGCAAGGGAGGGCCTGTGTTCAGATGTCTGTGAACCAAATCAGACATACAAATATTACAAGCCTATCTGGGAAAAGCTTGTGAGGAAAAAAAGTCAATGGTGGGAAATCTCATTATAACAGCACAAAACCACTTGTTTGCTATATCTCTTCTAGCATTTTTTCTTTTCTTTTTTCCCCATTTATTTATTCCATATTACTATTCTTTCATTCATTGATTACCTACTTTTTCCATATTAAACCCTTCATAAGTTAGTGGTCCAGGTTTTCAACTGGCATTGCTGCTCCTCAGCTTTCTGGAACTGTAGCTGTACATAAGCTGACTAACTGGTGATTCATCTCCCAAAGCTGTTTTTAAGACCATAAACAAGTGTCCTCACTGGACTGCTCAGAAATATAGTTCTTGTTGTAGCAAAGCCTAAACTCTCTCTTCTGAGATGTGAGTTTATTAACAACAAGGGGGAAGCCAGAAAGCAAAGGACTAGTTTAAATCTTTCCAGGTTTTACTGCTTATAAAATTTCTTTCTTCAAGTTTTCTTGCTCCAAGCGATTGTCCTTAGACAGTTTCTCCTACCACACTTATAATCATTTGGATACTGAGTCCCCTGTATTACTGAAACTATAGAACCTCCACAGTACTTTCCTGGAATAACTGATACCTGCCCACAGGATGGAAAAATCTATTATTGTCTTTAAAACAGAGCTCTGTTTCTCCCAGAAACATTGTATTATGAATTACTCAAGGCAACCTGTTTATCTGAGAATGATCTGTGCAAGTGACTGACTCCTTAATTAAGATACTGGAAGGAAGAGGAAATGCTTCTCAGACCCACACTGACCTTCCCTTTCCAAGGAAGGTGTGAGTGAGACTATTCAAATAAAACCATGAGGACCAGGTGGCCTAGGGAGGGTACTGCAACCACACTGTTTTCCCTTTGCTTTGATATTACCTGATAATACTTGGCCAAAAACTGCTGCCTTCTGCACAGAGGAATCACCATTCCAGCCATTGGGTACACTAATTGTTAATCTATAGCAGAATTTGAGCCTGGGCTAAGATATACATCATTAGCAGGACCTGGGCCAATTTGCCTGTGTGTGTAAAATAATTTTTTAAAAGCCCACACACCATGCAATTTTGGCTGCTGGAGAGAATTCCATAGTTTGGTGGGGTTTTTTTCCTGGACTTTATTTCACTCATTGTTGCATTTCTTATTAAATATATCAAAAGTTCCAGAGGACATTTGAACAATAAAAGAGCTTTGCAAACTAAGCTTCATTTCAACATTGATCAGGCCAAGGACACAACCTGGCATAAGTATGAAATCTTGGCCTTAGAGAAATTCAATGGGAGCTTTGAAGTGGATTTTTTCTGTAGTATTTCATTTCACCTTGAATTCCCCTAATACCCTTTTAGAAGTTTCTTACTGAAGAAGCCATTGCATTTCCTTACCTTGTAGATCACATTGAGAGGTCTTTGCATGGCATCCACACAAACAGCTAAAGGCAGATCTGTTACAGAAAAAGGAAAAAAAAAAAACAAAAAACACCCAAGATAATTCTTTCACTTTTAAGAAGGAAGAAAGTTGAATGAAAAAGAAAACATTTAAATCCACAGTGCACTAAAAGATGCCTGGAGATATTAATTACTTTTGTAAAGAACTACCTTGAAAATATGAAATGTTGATTTATCATGAACCATTTTTAATTAAAAGGGCCTGATTTTCCTTCTTATAGTCCACCAATTTTAAATATTGAATAGAACTAAAATACCCAAATAGACAAACTAAATATTTTCTCTGATATGGATGATCAGATAATACTTTATAGTGTTTCAGTACAGTGGAGTGTTGAAATATTACTGTAGCCTTTCTCTCAGCATGATTTCATTTGGTTTTGTTTGAAATTGGCTTTGAATTGGAACAAGAACCTGAAGGTCTGATGTAACTTAAGCTGACCTTTGTTCCATCACACTGTTCTCATCATGTATTTCTGAAACAATTTTTTCCCTGCTCTTTAATAAGTCATTTGCATATATCTTCACTTCTCCATAGTACCTTTTTTTTAAGTATGTATTGCAAGTATGTAATTTAAGTATGTAAGGCAGCACTCATAGCATAAATTTCAAGGTGAATTCTTTAGAGCAATTTTGTTATAAAGAAAATGAAGGCATGTGGATTTCTCTTTGTCTTTCCATTAAAAATTCTCATAGTATTTGAATAGTCACCCTCTTTGAACTATGGCTTTCATATTTAAGAAATTTCAACTTAGCTTGCACTAAGACTGGCTAGCCTCTGTAGACAACCACTACAGAGGAATAGTCTTCTCTGAACAGTACTTCAGAGTAGAAGTTTAACCTGAAGAAAAAAGCTGTCTTTAAGGAGCCTTTCCCACTCCTTATCAACTATAACATGAACACAAAAACAATTAACCTCACAACTAAGGCTTATAAATTGCATGCCTGTACCTGGCACATCCTCTCCACCTCCTGGAAAACATATGAATATATAAATATACTGTAGGGTTTGCAACTGAAATTTGAGTTAATTTTAAACAAGGTATTGTTCTATAAGCTATATGAAAGCTGGATGAAGCTTTAATGATAGCTCAGGTAGGTCAGCATCTATGAGGGAAAATAAACAGGTACTAAATCAAAAACATTTATAGCCATAAAAAGTATACTATTAAAACTACAACACTTGAAACTTAAGGGACATTTTAATGTTTTTTGCCTACACCTAAAGCTGAAGAAATAACATTTTGGCAAAAAATCAGCCAGCTGCTGAAGGTAGGAGACACCACAGCTCCACAGCCTAAAGAGATCTTATCACTGAGCCATTGGGAAGGTGGCACCTCTGAACTGCCTTTAAGGGATGAAGGGTCTCATTCAAATCCAGTACTTGCCTATGTGACATCTAATTTTAACATGTGCTTTAGCAATTTCCTGCATTTCACGTTAAAAAATGAGAGCAGAATCCACCACATAAAATATTATAGAATAGTTTCCCAGACTCTTAAAATTCCCCCTTTACTCATAATTTGTTTGTTTGTTTGTTTGTTTGTTTGTTTGTTTGTTTTGTTCCTCTTATACCCATGTAAAGAGGTCACAGCCTCCTGTCTTAAGTCTGGTCTTTGCCTTCTAAATTGACTTCTCTGCCTTAAATCTGGTTCTTGCCTTCTAAAGTGACTTCAGTCACATCATTCTTAATTGCCACCATGATAAGCTGTATCCAGGATCTTAGTGGCCCTCTAATTCATGGCCTAATCTATCTGCTTCTGGCAGGGAGTATTTCCAATGAAGAGGAAGAATTGAGTCAGGCACTGATTTCTCTGCCCACGATTTCAAAGAAATCTCTGTATTTACCCAGGACAAGTGTTTAGAGACCTGAAAGAAAAGAGGATCTTTTTCCTAAACACATGGTGTAAGGGGACTAAAATCACAAATCAAACAATCTGTTTTGAGCAACAACCCATTGTTTGTTAATCTGAACAAAATAAGTCAGAGAAGAGGGTTTATCAAATCACACAGAGCTCCTACGTAAGTGAATTCACATCAGGTCTGTTACTCTGAGCAAAAGCTCTGCCTGGTCTAATATTACAGAGATGATTAATTGAATAATGAATTCAGTCACATCAAAATGTGTCAATATAGTAAATGGACAGTATTCAATCAGCTCCAGTAAACACCAGTTAAAATACTCTGGGAAATGAAGAACTCTTTGCCAGAATGCTATTTAACAGAAAATTATTCACAGACAATTTGACTGGCCCCATACAGATGAATTATTTTATGCTCAACTAGGAATTAGAGGAAAAAAAATACTGGACTGTGTAAGATTCTCTACTGCTTGGTAATCTAAATCAGAAAGTATATTCTAAATCATAAAAATAATTGGGACATGCTTTCAGAAGTCAAAAAATATTGGAAGATATTTATTATAAATATATGTATGTGATTGAAAATTGGATACCATTTTGCATATCCTCACATTCTTCTTCATCCTGACCATTAGCATGCAAATAAAGAATCCTTAAGTGCATTTTAATTTCCACATTACCTTCAAAAATAGAGAATTTTAAAGACATATTTATTATTCTGTAGGAAAGGCAATGATAATATGAACCGAATAATTACTCTGTTTGAATAGTGATAAGATTTATTTGTAAAAAACCCTCTTATAAATATAAAGAAGGAACACTGAACACTATGGAGCTTGACAAGCAAAATAACAGAAAATGTCATCAAGAAAAGGTTCATTCATAGGTGAAAGACTTTCAGTGCATTACTTTTCAATATATCTCTACTACTAATGTCAGAGTAACAGGTCAAGGCATATCTAGCATATGCCATGTTTATCAGGCAGAAATAAAATGTAGATTGAAAAAAGTAAAGAAGTCAGAAGTGTCTGAACTTCTTGCACTTTGGAGGATTTTCTTATGAAAGCAGGTTTTTTAAAGCTGCTGAACCAATGTTTTAATTTAGCAAAGATAAATATAATTTCCTGTGTGTGACCTTGAATTTTAAGTCTTAGCCCAGAGGGAATATTTACAACTTGTAAACAGACTCTGATAATGGAAATTCAGACAAATCTCACTATTATAATGCTAGTTACATTTATCCTCCATTTTTTTTTTCTTTTCTCTCCCCTCTTTCTAAAACATAAATATCCACAGTTGATAAAATCTTTGTCTTAGATGTCTATCAGAACATGTCAGACCATTGTAGCATAAAATCCGCTGGATCACTTCTCATTTACTTTGACTTGGATCTGCTCTAGTGTGTATGAAGTCAGTTTTCATTCAGGCCTGTATTCCATTTTGGAGCCTTTCACAAAGTAACTCATATTGGCAAAATGCAATCACATGATTATCTTCATTTTCACAAAGACTCTAGCAATGAAAACGCCCTTTTTATGTGTTCTGGATGACTTTCCTATCTCCTACTGCCACTTTAAAGCAGGAGGTTTCTCTCCCACTGCCTTTCAGAGCCCATGCATCCCCTGCCTGGTGCAACACTGACAATATGGGCAATATGGGCATCTTTTGGAGGTGCTTTCTCTCTGTATCATGAGTGCTCTGTCTCTAGCCCAACAAAGTCTTTTGCTCCAGTCCTTCCCATCATCACGTGGCACACACCAGGTACAAATCCCCTGATCAGGTCATGCAAACCAGACATGCTTTGACCACATCAGCTGCTCCAGGGGCTTTATTCCAGTGTAAATTTGGTTTTGTTATTGGTAAGCAGTGGTCACACAAGTCCTTTTCTGCTCCTCACAGTGCCCCACCAGAGAGTAGGCAGAGAGTGCACAAGAAGCTTGGAGGGGCCATGGCCAGGACAGCTGACCCCAGCTGACCAAAGAGAGTCAGCTCAAAATTCAATTGCCAGATTTGTTTACAGCAGTAAACACATAGAGGGGACCAAGCAAGGAGCTGTGTGGTGCTTAGTTGCCAGCTGTGCTTTGGAGATTGGGCTTTATAAAGCTAGATCTATAAACTGTCCCTTGCTGATCATCTTAATTCTTGTGCTAAGAACATCATTAGCCTGTACCTGTTCTTACTTACTGTACAGATCATTTTCAGCATGGCTGCAACTCATCTTCAGAGAAAAGGATACCTAGATCTGAAATTCTTCTCAACAACCCCTCTTGGTGGGCAGAAAAATATTTTACTACATCAGTACACTTCACATGCTGTAGTGTTCTTTGAGTTTTAGGACTCAGAGTTATTAACATCTACTAATGTTATTTCAGTGTCTGGGGAATGAAAGAAGAAAATAAAATCTTCTCTAGAATCTATCTCCTGCAAAGATATTCATTAAAGGGAAGTCTGTGAGGGACCTTGGTGTCAGCTGTGTTGTTGACTTTGAATTATCCCACTACAGGTTGTAACAATTGTCTTTGTGAAAGTCCTTTCCTATGTGGCTTCACAAACTGCTTATGCCTCCTTACACTCTGGAAAAGAAGTTCATAGGTTAATTTGGAGAAACCAGTCAGCAATGTGCTGACTGAAATTCCTGCCTTATGGCATCAGATAGATCTAAGGAGAGGATAAACCTTCCAGCAAGTGAAACACTCTGTCGTATGCCTTTCAAAATCAGGAAAGATTTGTCCCTTGTTCAAGAGGAAAATCCTAAATGTTCTCCAAACATGTCAAAACCTCCAGCACCACAAATATTTTATCTCTTAATCTGTACCTCTCCTTTTTTTTTTTTTTTTTTGCTTCCTAAAGATGCAATTCTGCTAGGAACATTCTGGTTTAAACTGCTTTTCAAGCTCCAGAATCATACTGAAAAAGTAAGATTCAGTGCAGCTATTTGTGCAGATACTGTTCAGTAACTGTGATGGAAAAAAGAAAATTACCCCAAAGCAGAAGCAGCTGTATCCAAGCATGTATAGCAGCAGGTATAATTTTCCATAGCCTTGGGCAAGAAATCTATGCATAGAAAAATTCCTAAGGTGTCAGAGTAACCAGAAAAGCATTAAAAAGTAGATAATTAGGGGCTGATTATGAAGACTAATCAGATGGATATAAAATTAAAGTTTGGGTGATTTTCTTGTTGTTGTTCTTTTGAGTTCTTACACATTACCTAAGTAACCTGTATTTAGCTCTAGCCTGCAATTTTATTCTCCCCATTGCCCAGTGCTGTGGGCCCAGGTGAGGCGGGGCCGGGCCATGGCTGCTAACATCTTGCGGACACTGAGCCCTGCCCCGCTGATGGCCCGGGCTGAGTTGGGGTCAGCGGGATCCCGGGAGCAGCTCTGGGCCAGGCCAGGCTGCCTTGCTCTGCCACGTGGCCCACAGGCCTGGAGGGGCCGGGCTGGGCCCTGCCACTGCTGCAGCGCTGGCCCGGCCGTGTTTCCTTCCCCGGCGTGGCCACTGAAAATCCTCCACCATAAACAGCTCCGGCCACTGCCTGGCACAGATAACATGGCCATCTGCAGGCCCCGGCAAGATTCAGTGCACAGATGAAACCTGCAAGCATAAATTCTCTCTTGAGTGAGAAAAAGGAAAGAGTGAAGATACCAAGAGAGAGCACCCTGAGACATGATGGTCAGTAAAGAAGAAATCAAGTCCCAGATGGGAGGAGAATGAGGAGATGCCTTAGTCATGGGCTGAAATTATTTTCTAGGCCATGGTGATGGACTATGGTACACTGAAATAGGCCTGTAACTCATTGAAAAGTGTGGGAGACGGAGTGTTCACATTGTAGATATGAGCAAAGGCATCCATGCTGAAGCAAGCGGGTGTTGAAGTAGTTGCGACACCATGAGAAGAAGAAGGTCTCTGTTCTCAGACATGAAGATGATCTCAGAGATAGATGAAGAGAACCCTTGTTTTTGAACAGCTTAGCCTTAAAAGTGTACCAAGAACATCCATGGGCCGTGTCACCCAAATTTATATTTGACAGGGGTTGTGTGGAAGGACACCTGTGTCTGCTGTGTAAAGGGGAGCTCTGGGGCTCCCAGGTTCCCAAGGGATGGGTCTGCACTTGGTGTCTGCTGGGGCTTTGGTGCCCAGGGCCATGCTGAGCTCCCTGACCGGGCTGGGGACAGTGGGCGGGGCTGGGCTGTGACAGCTCTGGGGCTGTGACAGCACAGGGCCGTGTCACAATGGGGGCAGCTATAAAAGGCCCCAGTGGGTGCCACTGCCCCAGTAGAGCCTGGGCAAGCGGTGAGTGCACACACAGTGAGGGGACGGGGCTGGAGGAGGGCTGGGGCAGCAGCGCCGGCCCCGGGCCGTGTGTTCTGCCCCTGCAGGCAGGGCCAGCCCCTGGCGGGAGCGCCTTGCTCAGGACACGCTGCTTGCTGGGCCCTCTCCTTCCTGCTGCCATGTCCCTGCAGCTCCTGCCCCCACTGCCTGTCCCCATTGCGGCCCCACTGAACCCTCTCTGTGTGTCCTCCTGCAGACCATGGCTGTACTGGCGTTGCTGTTCGTGCTCGTGCAAAGCCTGATCCAGTACCCGCAGCCAGCTGGTGATGGGCTGGATGAGGCCGAGCACCGGCGAATGCAAGAGCGTCAGGAGCTGCTGGACCACGAGATGGCTCGGCTGCTGCAGGAGCTGGAGCAGCAGGAGCAGGGCTGGGGAGCCGTGCTCTTTGGTGCTCTGCAGCAGTGGCCATTCTGGGCTCTTGCTGGAGTCCTGCTCCTCTTGGGCCTGTGGTTTAGCTGCACAAGAAGGAGCCATGAGTCCAGCAGCAGTGGCAAGGACCAGAGCTCCTGCAAGACTGTATCAGATATGAGAGGACAAGAACAGGAAGGAGTCACTGTTGATTCCAAGGAAGGTGGAGAAAACAGGGATGTGACTGTGGAGGCAGACGACAGCAGCAGAGATGGAAGTCCTGTGGCTGCAAGTGAAGGAGATGACGATGATACCATTGAAGGCAGTGATGATGTGAAGGTGAAGGAAGACAGTGATGTTAATGGCCATGACTTAAAGACAGATGAAGGATGGAGTGATGGGAATGTGCCAGGAGACAAAACTGAAGGAAGTGAAGATGAACCTGGCAATGTTGCTGGAAATACGGAAGACGTAAATGAAGGAAATGAAGGAGAAAACAAGGATGTGCAGGTGGAGCAAGGCAAGGATGCTGGCAAGGAAGAAGGAGATGAAAATGAAGAAAAATCCTGTATTGAAAATATGAAGGTAAGCAAGAGTGATGACGTAATTGAAGATGAAAATGGCAATGTTGCTGGAAATATGGAAGACGTAGATGATGGAAATAAAGGAGGAAACAAGGATGTACAGGTGGAGCAAGGCAAGCATGCTGGAAAGGAAGGAGATGAAAATGAAGAAAAATCCTGTGGTGCAACTATGAAGGCAGGTAACAATGATGATGCATACGAAGGTGAAGACAGTATAGACGGAAAGGATGAATACACGGATGTTAAGAAGCAAGAAAGCAGTGATGCCAGTGAACAAAGGAACAGTTATTGGACTGGGCAGGAAGATAGCAGTGGTCCTGGGAATGCAGTAGACCACAGTGGTTTTGCTGCAACAGAGGAAGAAAATCAAGAAGTTATGAAAGAGGATAACAGTGCTAGAAACAAGGTTGATGTAAATGTGGAGGGAAACCAGAATGAAGATAAAGAAGTTGAACAAGGTAACGTGGCTGCAAGTGAAAAAGAAGGCAGTGATGGTGGCAAGGAAGAAAGCAGCAGTGGTAGAATGGAAGACAGAGAAGACACCCAAGATGCTGGCAATGAGGAAGGCATCCTTTTGGTGGATTGCATACAGTGGCCTGTGGAGGATCTGGAGAGAGGTTGCTCAGTGACAGCTGAGCTGATGGAGAGCCTCACGCGTGTCTTTGTGGACAGCGTGAGCAATAGCTTCTACCCGGTGCCTCAGGAAGCCATTGGTGTGGGCAGTGCCTTTGAGGGTTGGATTCCTCAGGAGTGGGATGGGGTGTACCGCATGCTGGTCCCGCTGAATCCCCCTCCAGGGCACACCTTCCACCTAGAGCAGAACAGCGCAGGGCAGATGGCAGCAAGGACCTTCAGTGTCCGTGTGGAGCTGGTGTGCACCTGCAAGGGGGAGCAGCTGGGCCAGAAGCTGTTGTGCTTGCTGCACCACTCGCAGGAGGGGCTGCGGCAGGAGCACAGCCTCCTAGAGACACTCTGCACCGGCTCCTACCTGGACGTGGAGAAAACCTCCCGCTGGTTCTCCCAGTTGGTGAGATGCTCGTGGCTGCACGTGCCTCAGTGCTACTCATGGCACTTGGTGTTTCAGCCCTGCAGCCGGTCCTGCCGATTCCAGCTGAGCAGAGGCCAGAGGAGCCTGATGGTGGAGATGCTCTTTGGGGTGCGCCAAGGGGACTCGGACATCTTTGTGAGCAGCCAGCCCGCCGAGGCCAGCTTCACTGAAAGCACAGCGTGGCCTGAGACGTACGCTGTGGCAGAGGTGAAGTTCTTCCGGCACATCGCCAGGCAGGTGCCGTGTGAGAACTTGCACCTGAAATGCCTGCAGGTCTTCACGTGCATCCTGAGGGGCACAGGATTTTCCAGCTCCACCTGGAAGACTGTGGTCATGCACGCGCTGACCATCGTGCCGCTGTCCCGGTGGAGCAGGAGGGAGTTTGTGCTGCGGCTCTGGGACATCATGGGCTACCTGCGCTTCTGCGTGCACTGGAGACGCCTGGATCACTTTGTGCTGGGCAACGAGAGGCTTCCTGCGGAGATCAGCTTGCCACCAGCAATGCGAGGGGTTGAGCCACTCAACCTCTTTGAGCACCTGATCCGGGATCCGGCCGCCCACACAGAGGCAATACAAGCTTGTGATCAGCTGCAATTTTGCCTCTGGATGCTGCTCTCCGGCCAATGAGAGGAGTTCCCTGCACAGACCTTTGCAGGGGGGGGCTCACACCCAATGGCAGCCACGTGGACACTGCATTTGTCACTGGCAATCCTGAAGCTGCTTTCCTGCTCCTGTGGAAGGAAGATGCTGCGGTACATGAGTTCCTTGTGCACTCGCATCTCTGCCTTGCCCTTCACCTTCCAGTCACAACAGTGCTGTTGCCTAAGTCTGTGAGGCAGAAACTGGCTCCACCTGCACATCCTCACAGAAGAGAGTGAAGCTGCTGGAAATTGCATCGACCACCTTGAAGGCAGAAACCTAGTATGTTAGGGACTTAGTGTAGTTATTCAGTGAGCTGTAGCTTTAATGGTTTTGTAAGGATGTAGTTTGTAGTATGAAAGTACAACAGATAGATTTAACTCACTTTTCCATGGGAGAATAGGTAGTCCCCATTTTCATAATGAGACTTGTTTAGTAGCATTCCTTTCAGAGGTCCTTTAGTGTTGTCAGTGTGTAACTATTTTGCAGTTACCCTTAGTTTAGGGAATTGAACTCCCCTTCTGTAGTTGCTTGCTTGCTTTTCAGTAATATTTGAATATCTCTTTTTGAAAAATTAATAAAAGGAGAAAAGTTTCTCAAACTGTCTGAACTGAGTCATTCTTTGTAGTTAACCCTCTGCATCTTAGAGAATGTCCTTCCTGTACTCCTACCTGAAATAATGACTTATTGCAAACAGAAATGGTGGGTATATTAAGTATGCTGTCTCTCAAGCATTCCCATAGAAATGCTTGAAGCTTGAGATGAAAATGCCCTGAAATGACTGAAATTTTGCAGCAGAGTACTTCTGAATTTTTTAGGAATCTTTGGAAAAATTTTCTTTACATAGTTACTTTTATAGGTTCCTGGGGAACAATTTAGTCCTAAAAGATGAACGGAGAAGTCCCAAACTGCAAAACATGTAATTTTTTTGGCTTATCATAACTAAAGTTTTGACACAAAATTGTGGCAAGAATAAGTCATGTTTGCTGTTCTATGGGTATTACCTTTTTCACTAGTCCTAAAAATATTTTATAGCGATGAGAGCCACTTTGCATGCAAAGCTTTGTCCATGGTGAGATGCAGTTAATCAAAATATGATTTACTTCTTGCAGCACATAGTAGAGATTGGTAGTAGTTTTGAAATATTTATTCTCTTTGCCTTTATACCAATGCATTTGGGGTCAAGTGGTGAATTTTTCCAGTCAGAATACCTTAGGAACTGGATAAATTGCTGCAAACCAAAGTGGCATACAGATTCACTACAGAACTACTGCAGCTTTACAAATTCTTTCATTAGTTTCAGAGTATAATTTTTTTCTCAATTCCCTTTTTAAAGAAATTTGAAGCTATTGTTAATTCATAGTAAAACTTTAGTGTAGTTTTTTTTATTTTAATCGGGATCTTAGAGGTGGTGCTACTGGATGTTCCCCTTACTATACCATCCTAATTGGATTGGAATACATTATCTTTGAATATCCCCTGATTGGTAGAAAAGGAGGCCTATTTAAACCATTTGGAGTTCAACAAGACCAAGTGCAAGATCCTATACCTGTGTCGGCAATACTTGATATTAACATAGACTGGATGATTAATAGATTTTGTGATGAATAGGTTAAGTGCAGCCCTGCAGACAAGGACTTGGGGATACTGGTGAATGAGAAAATGGATATGAGCCAGCAATGTGTGCTCACAGCCTGCAAAGCCAGCTGTACCTTAGACTGTCGCACAAGAAGTGTGTTCAGTAGGTAGAGGGAGGGGGATTCTGCCTCTGCAGTCTGCTCTGGTGAGACCCTGTAAGAGTCGGTCCAAAGTTTTCTCTGATCTGCCTCACGACCATCATCAGAGACTGAGACCTGAGATTGCACCAGTTGCCCTGAACCGGAGCTCTGGCCTGGCCGAGGTGATGCTTGCGGACCAAAGACTGTTTGTAGCTGTGCCTGGTGCTTGCCATGGTACGCTGCAGGGCACTGGTTATTGCACCCTATCCCCGCACCTGTGTCATGGGGCTACGATCTCCACATACAATATCCATAAATCTTCCCACCTTTTGGCCAGAAGCCACTCTCTTTGGAAAAGGGCTACAAGAAGTGACTTTCTTAAAGAAGACTTTGGGATCTCTTTCTCCCCAACGGATTGAAGACACGTCTCGTCGGACGACTACGAGGATGCGTCCCATCTGTTGGTACCTATATCCCATCCTTTCTCTCTCTCTCTCTCTATCGCGAAACTGAATTGTTACTCACAATAAACTGCATTACTGCTTTCTGCTTAACAAAATCTGAGTCTCTTGCCTTTTGTCCTTTGCACCCTGGGGTTGAATGAACCATCACGACTCCCGCTCGGGTTGAGCAGTTCGTGACAAACCCCACCTGCAGTCCTACATTCAGTTCTGGGGTACCCAGTTCAAGAAGGACATGGTACTTGAAGTTAATTTTGAGAACACTGATAATGGTCAGAGGGCTGTTACACCTTTCATTTGAGGGCAGGCTGAGAGGTTTGGGGGTGCTCTGCCAGGAGAAAAGAAGTCTCTGAGGAAACGTTATTGCAGCTATTTAACAGTTGTTACTGGAATTTCACTCACATGTTCTTCCTAATTTGACTCAAAATGTTTCATCTGGTACCCAGTTCATGTCTCTTTTTTTTTTTTTCACTAGGCTGTCAAAAGTTTTAAAATAATCAGTGAATAAGCAGAAGTATTTTTAATTTTGAAGTTGTAGAAGAAATTGCCTTTTCAGTAATGTTTACATTACGAGCAACTAGTTTCCTTTCAGACAGTATTTTCTTGAGAAAAAGAAAAGGATATCCTATATGTTGTCTAGCATCCATAAAAAATGACACCACTGAGATATTGTATTTAGAAGTTTAAGTGTATGAATGCCAAAAGTTCACTGTCCAAGCTTCCTAGTTATTTTGATATTATTTACACACAGTGAAAACTTCTTTCATGGCTGTATACTGCAAACAATGCCCATACCAAAATACTTGCACTACTTGTGACATCTCAGAAGTTTAAACTAAATTGATTAGACTAGCAAGTGAGAAGGAAAAGCCAAATTTGCTATCAACATGTAGACTGAAAATGTCTAAGTTTCATCACAAGATGACAAGTTCATCATTAATCAAATGTAAGTCATACAGGGATAAAGTTTTTTATTAGCAAAGCAAGTGATTGTGTAAGTAAAATAGAAGCAGTGCAAATTTTCCAAAATGTCCCTTTACTGTGTCACAAACCACTGCTATCAGGGCAGCTCTTGAAAACTATACTGTCAGTTCACTGCTGCCACGCTGAGATTGCAAGTGAGAGTGACAATAGATGCTTAAAAAAAAAAAAAAAAAAAAAAAAAAAAAAAAGCCTCACTACTAAAAAATGGGTTCATTTGACATAATTTTCTAAACAGCTGCCAAATGGTAACAGCTTTTGTTTATTACTACCAGAGTCAAATCATTGCTCTGGATTTGAAATCTCCAGGTTTGAATTATCAATTCCCCAGCCTCTTCAATCCCTCCAATTGTCCATTCACATATTAGCAGTAAGGGCTCTTGCTTCATGAGTGCTAAATACATGCATTATGCAAAAAATATTTACCACAAAAAGAAATCTCTGCATGAGTGCACCCTAAACTCACAGCAGTGCTCTGAATATCATCTTGGTGATGCCAGCAGATTTTATGTCTCAGGAATGCAGAGATCCCTGATAGCTCTCCTAAGTCCATCCTCACCCCCAAAACAAAGAGGACTTGATACATGAACAAAGAGAAGGAGACAGAGAGAGAAATTTTTGTGTGCTCCTGCTAAATAAGTTGTCTGACAGGGAACAAGGAGAGTTGTACTGTGCATATGTACTATTGTGGGAAAACCTATTTGGGTCTATTACAATAAAGAAACAGATGAAGAACAGTCCATCTGTGCACAAATATGACCCCTGTGATGCTGCCAACATCAGAGTGATCTGCCAAATGATACCATCTGCACAAATGGAAATTCTTCCATGGGCAGATTGAGCTCACGTGCAGATTTAGTAAAACTCTTAAAGGAGCACTGTATCCAAGGGGACTGTCCACTTTGGAGGTGGAGGAAGCTTGCTATCTGCTAATGCTTGTCTGCTGCATGGCATACAGGGGCCTGAAGGGTGCTGTCCTTCCCAGAAGTGGGGAGAAGGGGGTAAAGAAAGTAGGGCAATGAAATTCTCCATCTCCTGGGATCCTTGAGTGCTCTGGTTTTCTAATCAGAAGAACTAGCTCCTTCCCTTGCACTCCTCTAGGAGTCACATCAGTGAGAGCAACTGGAACACCCTTGTTCAGGGCTGCATTATCACTTCATTCCAAGGACCTTATGGCACAATGGTTTGGGATTCCTGATTTTGAGTGGAACACCTTATCTAACAGAGCTCCTAAGCTGCAGAGAAGGAATTTAACCCACTAGCACAGCACCTCAAGTGATTTCCAATTGTGATTCCATTTCTGTGTGACCTGTCATCCCAAAGAGTAACATAGGTGGTTGAATCCATATGGGCCTTAAACACTTCTTTCAGAACACCCTAGAAAGAGAACATCTGTACCCTGGAGCACAGAGAAGTTGCCTAATTTCACAGATACTTTCACAGTTCATCTTATCTGAGGGACATTACAAAAAAAAGCTACCAGAATCACCTCTGGAAGTAGATTGGGTCCCATGGCTTGGGGAAGTGGGTGGTTGAAGTCATGCAAATATTCATGCATAGGTGCAATTGTCTCTGAAAGGGGCTATATAGGAAATTAAGATAGTGAGGCAAGGATCTGCCCACAGATACCATGAAGTTGAAAAAGAGTCTGATCTAAAACAGAAAGTTAAAAGTAGTTTGGAAGTTTTTCATGTTGCTAAGTGCCCTTGACAATTTCTCTGGGTTTGCAACCACATTTGAAAATCCTCATGTGTCTCCTGTTGCTTTTTGAAAGACCAGTACATAAATGGATGGATCAAGAAACTGACTTTATAATGAAAACTAAATCTGACCATTCACAAAGCACTGCCAAGAGACAACTGTTAAATTAAAAAGAACAAAAATGTATATTTTCTTTAATCTTATTTCTGGAAGACATCGTAGGTGCTACTGATAACAACAAACAATAACAAAATCAGAAATAACATATGTTAATGACCTGGAAAAATAGACAGAACATGAACTTCACTCATGATATGCCACTTTCAGTCAGTACTATTTCTGCTAATAAAAGTTAGGATATTTTAGCAAGAAAGGTGTTATCTTTACATATCTTTCTTCTGGATGTCCTTCTAACACAGGGATATGTCTTCATTTTTCTTATCCAGAAGCATAAAAATTCTAACTAGTATTTGCTGGTCCTGATCTGAGGTATAGACCTTGTGTACACAGGTTTTGATTAAATAAAAGCCCAGCTCCTAAACTGGCCTTAGTCTGCAATGATGAGCACTGAAATAACAAACTTGAGAGGTGGAAGCTCTGGAACAGAAATTGTGTTGCTGTGACAGGTACTTGGGGATCTCCTCTGGGCATCCCAGTGCAGCAGGACCACTGTGGGCAGGCACAGGTGTCAAACACTGGGCTTTGCCCCCTGACCTATCCAGTGCAAACTAAAGACACTCTGCTCTCTCCAAATTCTTCCCAGAAAAAAAAAAATGAACACCTTTCCTTTCTTCCTGCCTTGGAGAGCTCAGCCACTGTAGGACATGGCCTCACCCTTTTACACAAATAAATCACCTTTCAAAAATGCAGAAGAGTCACTTTCACTGTATTCCTCAGCCTAAAGGAATTCACAGCTACACCTCTCCCAAGAGCATTTTAAAACTACCAACTGCTCTGGAAAGAAAGTACTCTCCTATCCTGTGGCAAAAAAGAAGATAGTAAAAGTGCCTTGACAAGTAGGTACCATGTAGAGAGCTTAACCATCAATGATTTTTCACATGAAACTGAAGCAGCCTGTGGAGCACAGAACTTCTTCATCCCTGCAAGTACCCTGATTACAAATTTATGGCCTAAATCAGTTGCAGTTAAAAAAATAAAAAATAAAAAAGCAGTTATTCTGTTTAATGAGAGATGCCGCCCTCCAAAATGTCCATGCTGAATTTAGTCTGTTTTTTGTTTCGGTTTTTTTTTTTTTTTCAGGGAAAGCATTAAACTATACAAACATGTTAAAAAAAAAAACAAAAAAAAACAAAAAAAAACAAAGAAAAAAAGAACCTATATACTTGTGAGAGACGACTGATTGATACATGCTGTCAATGGACCAGTTTCCAAGCTGATGGTGACAGCTCTTCCAATACTGCTTTAGAGCTAGGTTTTGAGGGTGCAGGGAAATATGTATAAATATAGGTATAACAGAATGCCTTCTGTTCAAAATTATTTTTCTCCTTCCAAGAAATGTTTTAAATGTTGACAACCAAGCTGTATCAGAAAACTAATCAGCACATCGACACCTCAGAGTCAAAACGAAACGCAGGCTCCACTTAACTTGAATGGCAGTTGCATAGTGACACTTGTCTTCTGTGAAAATTATTATGGAACAGAACCAAGACCTGAAACATTTGGGTTCTTTGTTTTGCCAGTCTTTCTCTGAGATACTAACCAAGATATGAGACTTATTTTTGTGTGTGTGTGTTTTGTGGTTTTTTGTTATTTTTTTAGTTATGCATTAGCTTACTCCTCAGTTGTGTGAGGAGTTTAGCTTTGAAAGTGATAAAAAAATTTTGAATGAATAGCATCAACCTGCTGTCTACATTTTACAATCATACTAATCACTCAGGGACACATCTGAGGTTAGACGCTAAAGAAATGGCAATATACCTACAGGGATTGTCCAGTGTTTTCTTCTTCAAGAGCAAGAAGTCATTTGAATAAAAAATCTTCTTCAGGAGATATCTGTTCACATAATTTCAACATGATTTTTTTTTTGTATTCCAGTTTGCTGCATCATTTTATTATAAGAGAATTCAAATAACTGTGCTCAATCTTGGATCAATATCCTTATTTTTTCTTTTGAACAACTTAACTTTTTAAAAGTAAAAATCTATATACAATAATGTAATAATATATTACTGTAAGAATACTAGACATGTAAACTACTTAGTAAATTACTATTTTATTTTTTTCTTGTCAATATAGAATATCTTATTTCATCCATCTTCACTCTGCATTAAACACTTAGAAAACAAAAATAGGGCAGGTTCTTGCAAAAACCTGATGCATTAGAACAGAACAATGTATATCAAAGGGAAAATATTAAAAAATAGGCTAATATTAATGAAGGTTAATTTTTTACTTAATTTTAGAATTCCTGCTGATAATATCTTGATGCAATTCTTTTTCAAGAAAAACAAAACAGATAGATAAAAGTAGGAGGAATCATTTGCTTTATGCAAGATGATAATCTAAGTAGGTACTTTCTATTTGGTTCCAGCTGAGAAGTCTTTCAATTAAATCTGCATAGGTTGTGTTATCAGCAAGATACTGCCTTTCTCTGAGTATTTTGCACACTGGGGAATATCCCAAGGACAACTCTTGTTCCTCTCTTGTCAAGATATGCCATAAGCTATTTATTCCACCCAGCTCAAGGTCTGTCTTGAAGGATATTTGATTAGGTTCATCTGATCAAGACAGAGATCTTACATTACCAGAAGGATGGTAATTCTGTTGCCAAGTTAAATGCTTAGAGGTACATGCATTTGACATAGTTTTGTCTCCTGTTTCAGATGCATTGTAGATTAAGTTTCTTCCCCAGTAAGACATAGATTTCTACTGCAAGTTCAAGACTGCACCAGTCTCATCTGACAGCATTATCTTTTGCGCCATCTTACAAGATTTATTTACTCAGTTTCATAAACAATAAACTCTGTTCTAAAACTTTTCTGTTTCACTGATTTAAAAATCATTACAGGTAAAAGCATTTAAAACTGTGTGGCTTCAAATCATGAAGAAGGAATGGCCATGAGCTGACTTCATCACACTTCAAACAGTTATTTCCTTTAGATTTTGAAGAACCACATCCTTTATAGCTTAGATAATTTAGTATATTTTTTAATAGAAAAGGAAAAGCTTGTGCAGGTATTATCAAAAGCTCTCCACCAGGGTAGCAAGCATACAAAATTTAAAAGAATAATCGACCTCCAGGAAAGAGATGGATGACCATTGATTACCATGCACAAACGTCCAAGATAATAGATGAGTGCTGTTGGACCATTGATCTTTGTGAATGAGCCTGCCTTTGGTCAACTTATCACTTGTCTTTGAGAGTCCTTCCATTAGCAGCTAACCTTAAGTAAAGAAAAACAAACAAAAACCAACACATCCCACTGTGTTCTAAGCTACTGCTTTGAACACAGTCTCATCAATACAGTCACAGATCATCATAGTGTTGGAGCTGTTCTGCACAAAGAGAAGAGATTGTTTCAGTTGTTCACATTTCTGGAAAAAGATCCACAAGATTTTTTTGTGTTTTTCTGCTAGAACTTACATTCAATCTCTTGCTCAGGTAATTTTTCCTGTTAAAGTTTACATTTACATTTTGAGAATAGATTGGAAATGTAAGAAACCATTCTGTAAAAAAAAGAAATGTTTATCAAAGCTTTCCCCTGGCTCTCATTCTGATCTTGTACTTTTATACTTGCACAGCATCAGATGAGTTTTAAACGAATGTTTCTGCTATTCAATAACAAGCAAGATCTGAAGCAGCCTATTGAAAATATAATGTTCTGCTGACCTTTGTTGTGCTGTAGAAGATATGGGCCAAATAGCCAAGTGTTTCCTTTATAATATCTGTTGGAGGATTCTACCACTGCAGGAGACAAAGGAGATGATATAGATAAATTTTTGAATAACATTCCTATTCCCTATTCTTTTTATGAGATTTCACTCTGATCAGCTGTAATTGCTACATGCAGCACCAAATTCAAAATCTGATTTGTGTATGTATACACAACATGTTTTAAAATTAAACAGCTATATGAGGAAATTAAACGTGCCTATTTTGCCACCAGCTGTGCACAGGCTTCTTGGAACACAGCTATTGATCATGTTTAGGCTTGTCATTATTCACAGCAAGATCCTCAGCTTCAATTTTCAGAGTTCACTGATGTTGTATACAAACTCCCAAGTAACAGATGATTTTCGAGCTTGATGTGAACTTCCAAGAATCACCATGACTCTATGCTGTTATTAATGCCAAGGGAATTTAGTCTGGGCACACACTGGCCTCATGCCCAGTGAAGATTATAGAAACTGCTGGCCAGGTTTCTAAGGATATATATTCCTGACAACCCAGGAAACGTTTCAGCACATGTACGGCCTGAGATTTTAATGCTGATAATTAAAAGAGAAAATTCTAATAGGCAGGAAAAATTCTCATTAAGCATGATCATTTATTCCAGGATTCCTTCCTCACCCCCAGAGGAGGTCTGGTCTGACAACAAGGGAAGAAATCATTCTAGGAAAGGGATTGAAACCAAGAAAAGTGAAGAGTGGATTAATTTCATGTTGTGCTCTGGATAAGTATCTAAATGCACTTGCCTTAGCAGCAGATAAGTCAGGCTATATGCAAACCTAACTCTTAATGTTGCATAAATCATGATCTGAGGTCTAAAAACTACACTTTATTGACAACTATGCTTCACAACTCCTAATAAGCAAGATCAAATATGTTTATACAGGGGAAAGAAAGCTAAAGGTGTCAATGTTACACATGGCCATTGCAGGTCAGGATTAAAGAAATTATTTTACCATACTCAAGGTACAAGTGAGAAAGAAAAAATATTTGGCATATAACATGAAGTTTGTGAATCATTAAAATCCATTCAGTGCCTAAACTGATTACAGAACAGTGTTGGCCAAAATCAGTTTTCACCGCATGGGTAATTCAAATATTTCAGTGTTTGTTTGCATCCAGAATTAAAATGAAAAAACCACGCTTTCAAATTATTCATGAAAGGGTTCAGTTTCATAGAAATGCCTCAGAAATGTCAAAATGAAATCTGACATTGCCAAGCAAGTCAAAATATTTTGTCATTTTCAAATTTCTCTCGTTTCACTTAACAGCACGAGAACTTTCGGGAGGGATGACGGTATGTTCAGCACATCCATTTTCCCCAACAGTGCTGGAGAACTCTGCAAACCATAGCTTACACTGCCAGGTCTGTGCACTCCTTGGTGGATGGGATCCTATCCTGACATCAGGTAGGAGGATGCTCTGTGCCCATCTGACTTAAAACATGTCCCTTGAGTTCAATCAAGTGAGCAAACTTCATATACCATTTTCCGATTCATTCAGGGAAAATTTACATTTTATGAATTCTATGTCTGTCATAATAAACCAATACTAGAGTTCATTAAGAGTTTTTAAAATCTTTGCTTAAGTTCTCTTGTTCTAGTGTTGTTGTAAGAACAGCAAAGCTCAAATTATAGGGTGCTTAAGCACCTTTTCTAAAACAATTGTACAACAAGTTGCTCCAAGATCAACCAGCTCCCTGTGATTGATCTCTTGTACTGAAACCAAACTAAAATATTCAATTTCTTTTCTTTCTTCTATGTAGCTGCTCTCACTTCAGTCTGCTACCAGATGCTTATTTTCTGTCAGACTGTCATATTCTTTTAGGAAGCATTTTGCTTGCTTTAAAAATGTTTCCACTTAATCATTTTACTTGACTAAGGTGACTTTTTAACATTAGTTCAATCTGACTAAACTTGTGAAGTTCTAATCAATGCAAGTTCAGAGCCTGTTTTTCATCCAAATCCCTTCTGTTTTCACTGGTCTCTTGCTGAGAGAGCAATTTAACTTCCTTTGGTTGTCCTTCATATATCATATATAAAGACTGTAGTACACATATTTGTCTGTGCCTTCCACACCACATCTTTCTAGCTGTCAAGAGAGAACTGCTGTATTAAACAAAAACCTTTTTATGCTTTTGGGGTCTTTTGGTTGGATTTTGTTTGGGATTTTGTTTTGTTTTGTTTTTTATTGTTTTTTTTTTTTTTTTGTTTTAGGTGGGTTTTGTTGTTGTTGGGATTTTTTAGCAGCATCTATGAGCACCTGTGCCATCCATGTTCGTTATCAGAGGAAAAATAAGTTGGAAGGAGGACACTCAGCCCTACACTCTGCTCCAATTTCTCTGTGACCATGCTTGGCTACCCTCATGGGGAGTCTGAGCCTCTCCCATTTCAGATTGTTCCCATTGTCCCTTGTGCTCCTGAGCTACCATTAACATTTGTGAATTTTAGGGAAGTTCTCTTGTTCCTTTTAGCTTCTGTGCCAGGTTGGAGGTCACTCCAGCTCTCACTGCACAAGCTCTGTGCAAAGGATGCCCAGGATACCCGTGTTTGCTCAGGTGTCTCCAGCAGCCACTGTTAGTGTTAGCAAGGGCATCTCATTTTGGATGTTGGAGGTTTATCTAGCCCAGAACTCCATCTCAGACAGAAGTGACAATCCTGATAGATTTCTCCGCAAGAACACTGAGGCCTGCTTTAATTTTGAAAATATAGCTCTTTAGTTACAGTTTATTGCTGTAATCCATGTAAAATACTAATTTTAAAGAAAATAGCCCACTGAATTTAAAGCTCCACTGTTTCTAAGGAAATTACAAGGAGTATCCACTATGAAAAATAGGAAAAATTTTTAGTAGTAAAGAAGTAATATGTGTAGTATCATTGAATCATCTTGTATATTTATATACCTGTCCTGTATATTTATATACCTGTCCTGTATATTTACATATCTATGGTCAATTCACTACAATTGTTCTTCTCTGAATCAGGCTGGCATAATTCCAAAGGGTTCATTCATCCCAAATTCTTCTACATGCCAGTGACACTGCTTCTCTTCAAGCCATGGTGGAGGTACCTGCTCTTCTGCCTGTCAGGAATACTCCCACAAAAACTGAAAGCACAGCTAATAAACATTCAGAATAGTAAAGTACGAAATTGTATGGCAATACCATTGTTTTCTTTTCATAGTAATTTTCATAATCTCTCACAGACATCTTCCAAACACATTTTAAATCCAGTACAACCTTCCATGCTTTTATCATACACAGTAAAAACACTGACACCTATTCTTAGTCTTGGCTGTAAATCAGAATTGAATACTCTGAGTACCTTCTTTCAACCAGTCAGTCCAAGAATCATCCTATTGAAATATATGTCTGTTTACCAGTTAAAACTTGAGAAGTAATCCTTAATTTTGTTTGAAGAGGAAGTCTGCTGCAACTGAGTTTCCACAGCACAATCCCTGTGTTAGTCCAAATTCCTCTTATGAATGACATGATCTGTGGTTACTTTGAAACCCATTTGTAACTTGGACAGATAAAAATCAAATTCAAGGCATACTATGTCTTTATTTTGCATGCATAATTTCTTTGACCTAATCACATGTTACCCTACAATTAAACCAGACAGGCATACAGTTATATGTCCCTTTGAGTTAAAACATGTGAATGGTTCTTAAATTCTCCTCATTAATCAGAAAAGCAGGTTAAGCACCTTGCACATCTCACAGTATTTCATACCATGGCATGTACACCCATTTTTGAGCTGTCAGCATTAGGCACTTAGGTTTGAAGTTAGAGGTGTTAAATATGCACTCAGGTCTCTGCTTTGCCTTTATCTTTACTTGAGTCATGTGAGCATTTATGTGCCCCCCCACCCCTTTCTGCTAGGAAGTAGATTTTCATTGTCTGAACTTGTTCCACATTTTCAAGCTGTTCAATTGAATAATCATTATTTTCTGCACCTGTTTCCTCAGCTATGTTATCCCCTGTGTATCATCATTAAAGCTTTGTGCAAAGAGAGTTTTCTGAATTTATCCTAAATTTGTGAATAGTTTTGGTCATATACAGTTTTACTCTTCAGACAATTGGCTTTTTATGTGGAATATTACCATTCCTCTAATTAAAACAACACCACCACCTCCAGTCTTATAAGACCTAACTTCTGTGACGTTTTATGCCAAAATATTTCTAGAAGGTAAGTTTAAGGAGTAATTGCCCCAGATGTCAGCATGAAAGCAGTTCTTGAAGCTGTAAGAAGTTCTTTGACAAATCCAGATGAAAGATATAGGTAAGACCTAGGGGAATTCTCTGTATTTCTGCAATGTATTTAATTTGCTGGAGGATTTAACTTCTGCATCCTCTAAGTTTCTTCAGCAAGTGCAAGCATTTCCTTTTATTCTTCTCTGTAAACTCATAAGAATGAAAACTCTGGGCATTCCCTGTCTTATGGCCAATTATTATACTCATCCTTCCGATTTTTTAAAGGATAATGTTAATTGATTTGCAGTTTCATCTCCTTTCTGATTTTTTATTTTAAAAATGTATCTGTGGCACATGCTATAGATAGCAGTAATTATGGTTGAAAATAGAGTACGTTGGCTGGAGACTGTTTTAGCCCATGTAGGCAAATTTGGAAAAATTCCCATTAACATTATGTCTGTGAAGAAAAACAAAAGAGAAGAAGGACAGGGAATTTTAATCCTTTTTGTTTAATAAAGGAATATTTTACAGAATATTTTCCTTCAAACCAAACAGGAAAACAAGACAAGAAAATGAAAAAAAAAATTCTTTCAGTTCCCCTCAGGGTTTCTCAGCCTGGTTAATTCCCCTACTGTGAGCTTTTTTAGTTTACAAGACTGTGGTCCATCCAGAGAGACACAGCTTTATTAAAGACCCTGTCAAAGAGCAAGAGCATGAAGCATTGAAACAACTGTTCCTTGGCCCTTGGCCACATCTTGGAGTATGTTTATCATCTCAGCCCTCTATAAGATCTCTGGGTACTGCTGAAGTCAAAACAGTTTTAAATGAAAATGAACATGCTCAGGCTGTAGCAGCCATATACTGTCCTGGACATTTGATGGAGTTGAAATGGTAAATTATGATTCCTTTGAGATGACTGACATGGAGAAGTAGAATTCCAGTAGTGCTGTGTACTTGCTGTGCAGAGAAAAGTAATAATTATTCTGACATTATTGTGATCATAATCAGAAGGAAATCTTTAATTTTCCTCAGCCAAGACAATCAGAGGTGGCTTGATGACCTGTTTGATGTGTTCTGATAATTATTCATTTCACCACAAATGAATCTGCTAAGATGTTTCACATAGGTGTATAACCATAAATTTTTTAAAGCAAGATGCTGCCTGAAATGCATTTTCATGTATTTCCCTCTCAGTCAGATCTACTGAAAACAAATATCACAATTACAAGATCAGCACAATTTTAAATATATATCTTTGCATCCAAAGAAATAACCACCTAATTCTTGTCCCATCATCTTTAATATGATCCAAAAGTAGTTCATCTTTGAATGCACTGGCTATGAAGAGAGCATATCCTGATTGGTGTGCATTGACTAAAACATGTGCATGTCTGAACCTTGAGGCAAGGAGTACATCTGTTAAATATGAAAAAAAAGTCTATTTACCAGCCATGCACGTTGCTCCAACCTGTTTTCCATGCTGGGGTTGCACAGTCTTCTGCCACAACTGAGGCTGTTTTCCATCCTAAAAGTAAAGAAACAAATCTCATCTCTTCCATATAAGACAGGTGGGAGCTGTTAGCCTTCCCAACATCTGCTGGGCATGGTTTGCAGAGGGTCTGACCAGAGCACAGCTTCAACAGGGCCAAGGCTGCACATGGAGATACAGTGCTACCCTTCTCTGCAGAAATTACAGACCAGCTTGTGTTTTATTAGGGCAAGAGAAAAGCTCTATACTGCTCGTCTGTCCTGCTTCATGTTTCCTAAAAAGTGGTGGGTGTTGCTCTGCCAACAATAGCTGCACTGCTGGGTCCCTGGGAGTCATTCAAGCAGAGGAGAGACAGGAGCACCATCCCAAAGAGAGCAGTTTACAAAAGATGTTGCCCAAAACCTCCAGAACTGAGTTTCCACCTTCCTGCTTCAGGACTTGCCACCCTTGATCATGCCTCTCTTTGCTAATCATTAGTGTTGGTAATGTCTTCTTATCAAAGAAACTTTTTGTTAAGCTTCCATAAATTCCTCTTTATTTAGCCTGAAAACAAAAAAGACAACCTAATCTACTCCTGTGAGAGAAATTGCTGAAGAGAAGGTCCTGTTACCCACCAGGAATAACTGTGAAACATCTTTCAGCACCTGACTGTAAAGCAGATTCAAATGGAAAGGTCAGTGAGCATAAGCAGCCCTTTGTACCCAGACAGGCAAGGACTCCAGGAGCCCACAGCAGCTGCCTCTCCTCCCTGCACACATGGGAAGGCTAATGAGTCCCTCCTGCTTCCCAGTGCTGGCCATTGGCACGGGTGATGGCTAACAAAGCCTTGCTGCAGCCTGGCTCCATCCCTCCTGGGTTCTGCTCCAGCCTGGGGAGATGCTCATAAGGGCTTGGAAGAGCAGTGTACTCAGGGTCCATCATGGCTGGAGTTAAACTCATGCCTGTGTGACCAGGATGGAGAATCTAAAAATAGAGTTATGAAAGGAAATGCATTTAAACTTAGCAATAGATATCCCTTGTCTGAAACTTTCCACTCTCCTTGTCCTGATCTTGGTGGTAATGAATCTGTTTTACTCACATACCTTAAAGATTTTGTAACACCTTACAAATATGTGTTCTCAAATCTCAGAGAGTTGCATAAAAAATTCTTGTCTCATGCTTTATTTTCGGACATATATTTGATAAACCATTGATTAATTAGTTTCCTCATCACATCCAGAACTGTATTTGTTGATATCACCACAGTTCAGTATAAAAAATATTATTATTCTGATGGTCCAAATCTGTTCCAGCAGCATCACTTCTCTTTTTTCTGGTGGTTTTTTTTTTTTTTTCCTTCCCCTCAGCTCATTCTACCACAAACAAGAAGTAGCCAGAAGGATGAGGATTGCAGACAGAAGTCTGCAAGCCCTGTGTTCTCTAGGGGACTCTCCTGAGAGTACTGGCAGACCAGATGAATTCCACAACCACAGGTTTTAGAAGGACCCCAAATTAGAGTTGTTCCCCACAGAAAGGTGGAAAAATGAGCAGCCATAAACTGAAAAACCCTCTCAAAGATGATCAGTTTCCTCAGGATATAAGCCAAGGACTGGGCAACCTTCCTCTTGGAGCATGAGCTTATGCCCTGGATCAGCAGCCAGCCTGGGAGAGCATTATTGACTCCCTTCCACTCCCTCCAAATGCTCTTGGTAGCAGACCTGGGGCAAGATGCCCTGTGTTTTGTTTTTTCAGGGCAAGAAGAGACAGATGGCTCCTGCATGCCTAAGATCCTCATAAATTCAGAGACCTCTTGGTCAAAAGAATTAAATGTGAATTTTCTTCCTGTGAGTGAACCCTGAAAACAATAACAATACCCAGGACAAACAAAACAGATTGTAGCACCTTTAATTACGTTTTTCTCGCCCTTCTTAATCACCAGGCAAGGCAGAGCTCTTCATATGCATGATTAATGTGATAATTTAACAAGAGATTTATAGCAAAGGCACAGCAAGTAAAGTGGAGGCTTAGTTTGTTGGTAAGCAAACATCCATCTGCCTACCAACAAACAGCACATCCTGATCTTCAGCGAGATGGCCTGATATGGACACTTGCTCTGACCTGATCTTTTAAAATATTAATATATGTACTGTAGTCCCTTATGGACCTCTGCAACAGTCAGTTGGAGGCACTTAGTCCTTCTGCTGCTCTTTCACTGTGGTAAATATTTAATCACAGAGGGAAGTGTGCCTTTGCAGGAGGAAGCATCAGTCACAGACTCTTAAAAACAGCACAAAGGGCACTATTACCTAGGAGTATTTTATTCTGTAGTCCAGGAATCAAGAAAATGTCCATCTGATTATTTCTGCAGTGAAATAGCAGTCTCTCTCTGTGAATTTGGTATTTATCCCTTTTCCTCTGAAAAAAAAAAAAAAAGAAACTGAATACAGAATTATAGTCTTTTCTGGCTGGTTTATTACTAGATTTTGTTTCAGGATGCATGGTGTTTGATTAAGAGGCCAGCAGTATTTAATCTGGTTTCTAAAACTGGGGTGCTGGCACTGGGATCATCTGGCACTGAGTTCCTGGGACTACCAAAAAAATCTCATGCCAGGTCATGCTTATATTGCCATCTAAAGCTGTCTCTGTCAGGACAGAGTATTTAGTAATTCTTCAGAAAGAATGTATCCCTGTGCTGGACATAATTCAAAATCTGGTTTAACTGACTCAGGTGATAAAGAATTAATGGCAAAAAGGTGTCTATTTGTATGAGTTTGACAAATTTGCAGTGATCCTTGAAAGATTGTTAGGATAGTTAGGATCCATGCAAAAATCAATTGTTATCAGAAAGAGTGATAGATAAATACAACTTGGTATATACAGCAAATAAAGTGATGATCTGAGAAGCTATAAGGAGTCATAACTCACACACCAAGTGAAAAGTAACAGGATAAGAAAAATGGAGTAGAATGCAATTATTCTGGACTCTGAAAAAGTTTACTGGATCATAATAAACTCTTCCTGCTCTGATTCTGTTCTGCTAGAGATTTGGATTGTTACACAAATTTAACTCTTAATGTTTGCCAGACAAATATTACCTAAAATGTAAAAAATAAAATTAAAAATGTTTTTGTTAGAGTCTTAGTACTTTGGTTTGGGGTTTTTTCTACCTGGGATGCATACCTGGAATACAAAGTAAGGTAAGACAGTGAAAGGGTACTAGTATTAAATCACTGCTTCTTTTGATACTGAATTATATTGCAATTCATTAGTCAGAAACTATCTCAAAGTATATTCTCTAGTTTAAATTTTCAGACTGTGGCTTCCATTGGAGTTGATGACAAAAGTTTTTCTTAATTATACTGGAATAAATCAAAAGTAATAATGCAGCAATCTGTGGAATTGCTCTGGGCATACAACAACTTAATTGGAAACAGAATCTGAATCACTAATTCAATGTTTTTGTTGTTTTTACTACTTTGTGTGTGTATGTGTTGCACTACATTAATTTTATATGAGGAATATTATTGAAATACAAATTTACCTATAACTATTATTTTTTATTTTGCCTGACAGACATCTGTATTTGTTACAATTGAGATAATTTAGGTAAAAATAATTTCTGGGGAATTTGCACGAGGGATAAAGTAATTTCAGGATGATATTACAATAAAAGTGATGTAAAGATTTCTGATCTACCTAAGGGCATCTTTTTTAAAAACCATTTTTGCTCATGAAATAAAACTGGATCTTAAAGCCAAGACTGAGGAGTAGGCAGCACACAAGGATTCTAAAAAAGCACTGATGGAGAGAACAGAAGACATAAAAGTGTCAATATGGTAGGGGTTTTTCAGTAAAACAGAAAATGTCCAGGAGATGAAGTTCAGGCAAATCCATGCTCACAAGTTAATATTCCTCAAGTAGTAAAACTGCCAATACCACACACAAGCTTTCCTTTTATTTAAATCAGTGTTTTGCAGTTGGTTTGTAATGAAAACCTAATCAGAAAAAGCAGCTCCACAGAGAGGAAATTGATGAATAAGGGATAGACCACACACAGGCACATACAATTTCCATTTTCTGGTAGTGGTGAGATGCAGTTTGTGGTCTTCACTGACAAAAGACTGAAGTTTCACTTAATTTGTTATATGCTTAAAGCATTGGACCAAATGAATTAGGAAGATTGTTATCAGACATCTGTCAAGGAGTCTGCATTTTAATTTGGGCATGTATATTATTTTGATGTTTCAGATTTGTCACTTCCACTACTGACTGTCAAAGTGTATGAAATCAGACAGATGCAGGTCAACAGCTGGGTGTCCACATACACAGTTTTCTTCCTTAGTTCAAAGAGGGAATTCCATTTCTGTTCTCTGTGGCTGGCATCCAGGAAATGAGAAACTGCAAACAAAAATTTTGCCATGAGAAATTCAAAATTGTGTGTTTTCCTGGGAAAAATAATCATGTCAGTGGAAAATTTCCCATTCCAGACAGCTCAAGGTATTCCTATGAATGTATTTTTTATGACTGCCTGAGCAGCCTTCTCCACCAGTAATATTCTATGGGTTGCTGCCAATCCCAAGCTTGGTGAGGTGAGACTCTTAGAATTTGTTGCAAGGCACAGACAGCCTGTTTAGGCTGATGATAAGGTCTAGAGCCTGGGCCATATTATCAAAGTTTATTCTTGATGTTCTCTATGCCAAGGCAAAATCCCAAAAGCAAGGTGGTTTTTATGGTTTTTTACCAATGCAATAAACAAATACATCAAAACCAAGGATTTTAAAGTGATTCCAAGGCCCATAGACAAAAATCTGCCTTGGAACACCTGAAAAAACTGTTTTCAATAAACTAGAACAAGTCCCATGAACCATAAGCCTGCACCTTAGGTTTGAGATCACATCAGGGAATGCAATTAAGGAATCCTGAGATTCTCCAGGGCTGATTCTGTGAGTTCAGGGCCCACATGGGAGCATGGGACAGACACATAATCCTGACAAATCAGAGTACACCAGAAAGAATCTTAGTTAGGACACAATTACCACTTCTCTTGCAAAAAGCTTGTAAAGTTAAGAGTTATGATAAAGGAGGAACAACCCTAGGTGTGGACATCAGGCACCTCACAGACTGTGTGTATTTACAGATACCCCTCCAGCCTGCCAGGGTAAGGCTGATTGTCCTACACAGGCTTCCCTTTAGAGATGTTACATTCTTCATGCACAGCACTAGATAATCACTTGTAATCTAAAATGGCACCCTGACACTCCTAGGATTAAAAAGGCTGCCACAGCAGAATCATTTCTCAGATATGACCAGAGCAAAGGTTCCTGGGTGTGTGTTTTCAGACACAGACACCAGAGTGCTGACTGATTTTTAGGATGAAGATGTCACTTGGGAATTTTCCTCACAATGATCTTTCAGTGGTACACCTGTCCAAGGAAGCCAAACAGAAACACTGCCACGGTAAGGTCAAAGCAAACTCTGAGCTCACACTGTCCCTAGGAGGTGGTTGGAGGCACATCCCATCCAAACCCACACACAGATTGCTTCCCAGATGTGTCAAGCTTATCTCCAGCATCCAGCAGTTCTTATACATATCACTCCCAAAGCAGTCATCTCATATGTGAAAATCCCCTTGGACCTATCATCCTTAACAATAAAGTCCACATTAAAAAGTGAGATTAAAAGCCATAATCAATCTATAATTATAAGGTAAAAAGCCAAGAAGGTTTTAAAATGGAAGGTACCTCTTTTTTCTTTTTTTTTCTTTTTTTTTTTACATGACAGCATAATAGCAATGGACCAGCACTGTTAGTTTGAAGGGCTGTCCCAGCTCAGAAAAACAAAGTAAATCTTTGTGCACATTTTAATACTAATGAAACAATTAAGTAGTTCTCTCTCAAAAGAGAGAATGTTTCTCTCATAATCTCTGTGTGTACTTTAGCCAAACTGTGGCATCTCACATTTGAAAATCATTGGCCAAGACATAAAACCAAATTGTTGGGTGTCTGGTAAAAAACTGATAAAATATGCTTATTCAGTCTAGTTTCAGATATTTCAGAAATGCATATGGGGAATGATTTCCTGAAAAGGAGGCATCTTTCTTTCAGGCAAGTGGAAGTTTTGAAGTCCTTGGTCCTGAGGAAAGAACTACTTTTTTTGATGATTTCTCAGAGGAACAAAGCAATGACTCATTCATTTTGTTTCAATCATTAAGAAATTACTAGATAATAAGGTTTCATCTATTTGACAAAGATACATTTTCAGATAGATCATTAATTAAAAATGTGCTAATTATTACTTTCTGTTATCAATGCATTGTTTTAATGTAATATTACATTAGAATGACTACAAAATAGTAATATAAGATACTTCAGTACAGTAATATATACATATATAATTTATATATATAAAGAGTTATATAAAATAGGAAAAAATAAATTCCTTTTAGTAAATTGCAGTGAAAGGTAACATAGAGACCTTCCCAAGAATTGAAATTAAGGTGGTTTCTGGTGAGAGATGAATCTTTAGAACTTTGTTTTTGTGGGTAGTTGTCAAATAGTGTTTTACAGCACTGAAAGCAACCCATGTAGTACTCCTTAAGAGTTGCTGTGAACTCCCTAGAGCATATACTACCTATTTTTAGCTGAAATTTTCAGCTACAACAAGGGGTAGAAGGGGAAAGGAGAAAGAATATGACAGCTGTTAATAAGTAATCTGCACAGCCATGAAATTAGGAGTCAGATTAGAAGACAGAAGGAATGGAAATTAGAAGGGTGAAAGCAAGAGAAAAGCAGAAAGAAATGCTGCCTGAAGACTTTTTGAGAGGGAGACTGGAAAAAAAAAAAAAAAAAAGGTTTCACAATGAAGATAATAGATGCACCACGTCCCAGCCAGCATCCTGCTAAATTCATGCAGTGCAGCAGTTCTCCTCCATTGTAGAGATGGGTCACTAAATCCTAGAGAAAATATTTTAAATTTAATCACTATTGGAAGCTAGGTAAAAAATCAGCAAGTTTATTTTTTTTCCCCAGATCTCTGAATCAATATTTTTGCCTACTTGCCCACCTATTATCCAGTAGATATATTTAAAAAAAACCCCAGACATTAGTGTGGTATTGTTGAGCCCTCTCCAAAGTCAGTGAAGTTTATTGGACAAAGAAGACCTTAAGGAACACAGACAGGGACAGAAACACAGGTTATATTTAGGCAAAAAGCTTTGTTTGGTCATTTTTATTTCTTGACTGTATTTGATTCAATACCCTATTTGACTGAATGCTGCCAAGCTTTACACACTCAAAATGGGACTTGCCTTATTTTTGGTTAATTTTAGGGCTAAATAGTTAAATATTCTCAGTCCCTTATTGCTGCTTGCTTCTGCTGCTACCAAGAAGCTCACAGCCAAGTAAATCAAAGTATCCAGATGGAGGAGGAAAAACAATTCACTCAAGAAATGGATTTCAGCTTCAGTTTTCCCAAGAAGCTTTTATAAACAGTAAGGCACAGAATGTTTATGAAAAATGTCTTGTCAGTGTCCTTTTAAACGTGCCATGCATGTGGAACTTATACAAGAACATTAGAAGGGGGATGAAGTTCCTGTAGATACTCCATGTCATTTGGGCATTTGGAAGCCACCCATGCCCCAGCTTCAGAGTGAGTTCAGCAATACCTTTAAGCCCAGAAAGGAACCATTAGAAGAAAGGTTTCTATCTGCCATATATGGGAGAGAAGCACATTGAGTGGAATATGTTTGGTTTGGGAAATCTGCTTCTGCCCGTAAAGCGGAGCTCTCCTTACACATTAATAGAAAGATGAACTTAATGTTCATTGCCTCATGTGGTTTTGTGTGTCCCAGGAATACTACTGCTACTGTCTACAACTATAAGGCTCCATCTGGCTGCTCAATTAGAGCCCAATGTGACAACTGATTGTTATGCAAAAGCAATTGATTAGATTTTTATGTCCCTCAACAAGCTGACTCGATTACAATGAGTATAATTTTTCTTCTATTTTCTTTTTTTAATTTTCTTTTTGCTTCATAGCTTATAGTTTATTTTATTGTTTTCCAGTTCTGGCATTGAAGTCTGTGGACTATTAAATGCCCTTGCCAAGAGGAAACTACATGACTCTGGGAGCTTGATGTGCTGTGAAGGACTTCTGGGAGGCTTGGCAGCAGCTTTGCCAAAATACAGTTGATCATGCAGCATTCAGACAGAAATTTTGAGTAGTCTTGCTAACTGCCTCTCCAAAACAATTGGGAGATGAATATTAAAAAGGAATTTGAGTTCCTAACTGTTCATCTGTTCAGATCTTCTAAGCTGGCATGCTCTTCCATTTTTAAAGCTCTGCTTTTGAGAGAGGGTGAGCCAAAACAAACCTCAGCAGCATTGGTCTTGCCCATTCTGCACAGGTCAGAAACAGGGTCCAGGTGAAAGAGGCCAGCAGAAGTTGTGAAATTAGCAGGCATATCACACTCTTCTTCTGGAAGAATTGTTCTCCAGCAAAGTTCTTCACATTTCTATTGATGGTCTGAGAAGACAATTAGGGCCTCAGAGCTGGATTTTTTTTTCCCCAGCATTATACTGTTGAGCCGAAGCTCCTTCTCTGCTGCCATATCTGGGAATGACATCCTTGTATTTACAGAGATCTGAGACCTCTATACTTATTTTCCCAATGTCCAGGGCATGTGTATATACAAAAACTTCAACAAAGTGCACTTTATCTGCTCAGGCCATTAAGGCAACTCCTAAGTATGGAATGAGGAATCAAAAAGAAACAAAAAAGACTATATTTACTTGTGACCTGCTAGAGATATTGCATTTTTCTTAAAACTGGAAATTTGGCTCAGATCCAAAATTCATCCTGTGTAAATCAAAGGTTTTTTAATTTAAATCTACTAACTCTAAAAAGCAGCAAAGTATGGTAGAGTTCTTTTCTCCTTTATGTCCTCTTCCAGTCGTCCTCCCTATTTTAAAAGAGTGTATAAAAATGGCTTAATGAGGCAGAAATATGGTAACACCATTTCTCCCCACATTAGAAAGCAAATATCTTCCTTTCTTGCAGCTGAGTAATGCCATTTGAAGATTTCTTAAGAAAAACAGCATTTTGGTACCAGTCTTATGTGCATGATGTCCACACCATCCAACAGCAGAAGGAATCCTTCCAGCACACTGAGCCAGTGACATAACCCTCTGCTGCTTCTTCATTTGATGCTCTGTGCAAGATAGCTGGTTCTTCCCACTCTGAAGTTCATTTTTATTACTCTAGATGCTGCTTTTGAATTCCTCCTCTTAGCAGGATTTCCTAATCATGGTTTCACTCATCAATCTTTTCATAAAGAAAGAAAGAGCCAGGATGCTCCAAAAGCATCTGGGAGGGGAAGAAATTGAAATATTTTCATATTCAATAACAAATTATTTTTCTCAATTAGCTGTTAATATGAAAATTAAGCAAGACAATATGAGTTTCTCAAACAAAAAAATCAATTTAAATAGACTTTTTAAAGTTAGGTTGTAAGTTTTTTTTTTTTTTTTCTTCATGGGAAAGTAAGAGCAGAGGACCTGTAGTCAGAGGTGATTTTCCAGGAGACTAGACCCCACTCAAAATTTACCTCTTCACCTGTGAATGAGAATTGTGTAACCAGGACATCATAGAGGGAATCACAGCATCTGGAAAATTTATACAGGCAAACTGATCCTAACCTGAGCTAAAAGCTAGAAAATTCTTAAAAAGTCAGCTCTCTAAAGAGCTTAAATCTCTGAAATTCTTTGAAAGCACATAATTCTTACAACAGATTGGAATAAATACTGTTTTATGCCTGCCTTAGGCAGTAGCACAAAGATGCTAAATACCAATACATTCTGATTCTAATAAAGCACAGTTTCTTCTTGCTATTGTAGGTGAGGCTGATATATCAAGCCCTGAAGCCTATCCTGCTCAGGTAGTGTTATTAGACTTGTTCCACTGGGAGGGACTCCCAAGGGTTTCAGTGTAACATGAAATTATTCAAGCTCTGCCCTTTTTTTTTTTTTTTGCAAGTAACCTTTAATTCTGAGTCACACCACCAGGTCTTATTAGCAGAATCAGTATTGCTGGCCCACAGTCCCTCAACACCTCCCAGCTGAAGGAGCTATGAGCTGGCTTCCCCAGAGCTTTAAAGCAGATATAAACAAACTATTTATGTTTTAAAAAAAAAACAAAACAAAAAGTCACCCCCCAAAAAAAACCAACCCCCCGAAACAAAACATAACAAAACAAAACATAACAAAACAAAACAAATGATGAGCAGGAGATAAGAATTTAATTTGAACATTTAAAATTTATGTGAAGAAGAGCTCAGACTTGGGAACACCAGTCCAGGGGGATTTTCAGTGGAAAGTGCCTATGAGCTGGAGATGTGTAACTTGCCAGCAATGAAATGGGCTCAGGCTTTGCTTACTTTGGAAAGGTGACACAGGATGATTGTTTTTGGAAGTGCAAATACCCACTGTAGTATGTACCACCAGTATATACCATCAGTGTTCCCAGCAGCAATGCTCTTCAGCTCCAGTCATACTGCCAAAGAACCAATTTCACCAAAGGTTGTAGGGGTAACAGCAGCAGCATCACAACCTTTCAGAAATAGCAACGCCCTTCAAAGCTGAGCGTTTTGCTGCACAACACAGTTTAAATTTAATTTCTCCACCATATGAAAAATTGAAATACTTAAGTAATAACATTCAGCAACATCATCTGCCATCTGATAGTGCACAGAAACTGGGCAATTATGTTTCGCCTCGGGTGGCTAATAGGCCCATTTCAAATTTCAGGCATTATCAGATAATAACACTGCCTGCATCTGAGTATGTTATTATAATTATTAACCGTAAAGAAAGGAGGGGGGGAACTCCACACTGGGAGGGAGAAGGATTGTTTTTAATTATTTAATTTTGAAGTTACATAAGATAAGCTCATTGTTCCCCATGAGCTAACAGTCAGAGACTGAGTGCTGGCACCACTGCAGATTTAACTCAGTTCGAACAGGCTTGTTTTCAGATTCATAAAACCTTATCATTGCTATTTGGAATAAGTAGGTTGCAGAGCAGTGAGACTTGTCTAGAAATATTACATGCCAATGAAAATGGCAATGACAACAGAAATTCTGAGTAATCTTCTACTAAAAGGCAATTTATTGCTGATATCATGCTAAAAACTTGCAATCAGTGTTTTAGATCCATTATTCTATTTTAATTGCTTTCAAATTCTTCTTAGGGTGTGGATATTCATGAACAGAATGAGGGAAGCAGAACCTAGATGAAATATCATTCATACATTCATGCATGCCAGAATTCAGGGCAGAAAATATGTACATGTTTGGAAAGTGGAGAAATGACCTTTGGGATTAGGGACCTCCAGACAAGGAGACACTGAAGGCCAGTTTTTACTTTTGTGACCTAGGTAAAAATATATATAAAGGCAATACATAGCTGTTTTAATGAGTTTCACATCTTCCATTTATGTACCCATAGCAAAACTTACATAGTACCAAGGTGGGATACAGCTTTAGGCTTTTTGGATTTATAGCTGCTTTAGTTCGTGGGAAGAATGTTGAATATATACCTTCCTACAGGAAGGAATAGAAAGTTCATTACACATGGAAAATTTAAGAAATAAAATTTTGTAATGCAGAAATCGATATTCTTCACATCTCTCAATTTGGATTGATTATGTGACATTGGTATTCAAAGCTTAAGGCTCAGAGACAACATGCAAAGTGCTTTTAATAATTATTTTATTTTTAAAGTGATTTTCTAGCATTCTGTAGGAAATACTTCAGAAATTGTGAGGCGAATTTATAGTCTTTGGCCAAAACACAAGACAGCATAAAAAGAAGCTAACTAATTACTTTAACCCTTTTCATTATTTCATGTGGGACTGCTCTTTCCAGCTCTTAAAGGTCATTCAGTGCACAGCAGGACTATAATGCATAAGAGCTGAGTGCTGTGGAAAAGACACATTTAACAGAGTTGCATTGAAAAACAGAGAATAAGAAGTAAAAGCAGTTAAAAGCAAGCATTTGTCTAATCACCTGGGGGCAAAAATTCTCCATTTGAACAGCCACTATGAGTCACTTCAAGCTACCAGCAGCACGCCTGCTCCAATCCCATGGGCTTTCTAGCCACATCACAAGCCAACTTCACATCTATCTCTGTTTGTGTATGTGCTACAAATAAAAATTATAAACTTAGGAATTCAGTTTTCATGGGTGTCCTTTTCTCTGTGTATATTGAAGTTTTCTCATGAACTGTGTTTTACAACTAGAAAAGCAAGAAAAACCTGCTTCCCTCTGCAGTGTTAGAGAGTAGCTGTGATGAAAGATGCAGTTCAGGAAACTCACAGCACTGGACAGCCAGACACTTCTCCTCCACATCCCTCCAAAACAAAGCTGCTCCACTTCCCTAAAGGGAAGCTTTGGC
The DNA here is from genome assembly GCF_029582105.1 of Oenanthe melanoleuca. Lineage (NCBI taxonomy): Eukaryota > Metazoa > Chordata > Aves > Passeriformes > Muscicapidae > Oenanthe > Oenanthe melanoleuca. The sequence continues at coordinate 90,248,388 of NC_079335.1, forward strand.
TAAAACACAGCACTTCACGTTTTTCCATTAACTAATCTTAAATACACATGTGGAGTTAGTTTTAAGGGATAAGGCAAATACAACTGCAAGAAGGTCTCTGCAGCAGTGGGTTTGATGAAGAACAGTTCTCCCTTCAGAACCTGAGAGAGCTTTCACAAAACAGCCAGGGCCAGCATTGCTGCTGCTCTGGTCCAGCACTCCAGGAAACCAGTGGTTGTCTCCAGTGCTTTGCTCTTTAGCTGCCTGCAAGATTTCATGACATGGCCAGCCCATGTGCAGCCAGATCATGTATAACACAAGGGAACTGGGGAAAGAGGAGGATTGATTCTCCCACGTGGCAATAGGGAGCTAAGCAGCAAATATATGCCTTGGTTAAGCTTATACAAACTGAGGCCACCAGTAACAGACAGAGCTAAGCTGAAAACCACCCTGGATTGTGATCTCCAGCACAAGGATGCTGAGATGTAAGCACTGGGAGGCAAGGGCAGCCTGGTTTCCCTTGGCCTGCCTGGGAACGGTTCATGTGCAGCAGTCGTGACCCTGGCACGTCACCTGAGAGTTGAAATATGAGTTATATGTTTTATGGTTTGGGGCTGACTTTATGACTTTTTTTAACTAGTAAGGGAATTATTTGGAAAATTAGTTTTTCAGGGCTTCACTGTGGAGTTTTTCTGTATGATGTATGTAGTTATTTAATGTTTTAGCCTTTCAGTACCACACAAGAGGTAAGTGGACAGGACATGGAAATTTTCCATTGCTGCAGAGCATTGCAGCCCAGCAAATTTTTTTTTTTTTTTTCAAAGTACATTATTGATAGGCTATTTAGAAAATTCTGAATGGTAGATTACTTAATAGCTTGCAAACACTGAATATCTCAAGTATTAAGATATTCAGCTCTCATTGATCTCGAATAAAAGTTGATCACACCACACATTTAAAACAAACAAATAAACACATCCAAAAGCAGAAATAAAACTGCTTAATCTAATGAAGCAAATCTCTTAGCTGTGGAAATCTTCCTTCCTCTCTCTCTCCTCCTCCCCCATGTTTTGAAATGGCAGTGGCCCAACCCAGAGTAATCCAGTTTGCTCAGTGAGCAAACACTCTCACGCCTGGAGGATCAACTGACATACGAGCACCCTCTGAAGGCTGCAGTACCTGGGGTGCCTGAAATGCCATTATTCTCCCTGGAAGCGGCGAATCTCAAGAGGTGGAATCGCTTTTTCCCTGGCCTGTTTTCAATGGCAACACGTCAGGTTTTAATTGCCTAAAAGGGTCTTAAATTTAAAATGCTTTTTCCCGGGTTCTTGGATAATTTAAATCCTTGACTGGTTCATTAAAAGGCCATTTGCGACGAGGCAGGCTGGCGCATCTCTCACTTAGCACGCTCAGCTGAGCTAGGAATAGAAGCAAATAAACAGCAACTGTGCTGCCTGAAACTGAGCATGAGTGTTCGAGGTCACCCTCAGCAGTGGCAGAGGGGCAGAGCAGATATATTGTGATTAAAGGGCTCCATTCTTCCTTGAACAAATATGTAAGGTGAAATATCAGCTTTAGTGAAGTCAGCAGCAAAATTCCTTCAGGTTTCAGTGGGACCAGATTTTTTTCTCAATTAGTTTCAGGGTTCCTACAGTGTGTAGCCTTTGAAGGTGCAATGTGAATGGATTGCTGATCCATCATGGTCCAGTGTAGCTCATTGGAAAACATAAACCAAACAGAGCAACAACATGCAGGAGATGCACGCTTCAGCTCAACACCTTCCTCAGTGTTTTGCACTTTCATTCCGTGTTCTGGTAGTGTCTGTGTATTACTTCAAAATGATACAATATTAGATTAGACCCAGTAGTGGAAATCTGATTTAGAGGAGCATTCAGGTCATCAGTAAAAGTCAGTTTCCTGATGAATGGAAATAGCCCTATAATAAAAATGGAAAAGATGTATTCTTAAGGCATTTCAAGCTGACTTTAGGAGAGAGGTGGCAATGGCCCCTTGTACAGGTTCTGCTTTATATGCAAGGTTAGTATAAGCACCTATTATTTTTAAATTTGGAAAATACTCATATTTTCCAAAGTTTGGGAAAATGTAGTAAGGAATGTATCATTAAAAAATCTTTAATGTTTAATGTATGCACATGTATAGGTGGTTCTCATAGACACAGTTGTATGTATGTATATATATATATATATATATATACACAGAAATAATGAGACTCATAATGCAGCCACCCATATTGTTCTTACACAAATGCACATATATTGTGTACACGCTCACCTCTCTGATTTTACAGACCTGGATCACAGATATTTCACCAGCCAGGACTGCTTGCAAAATTCCAGTTCCTAATGTCAGCCACTTTATTAATAATTTCACTTGGCACTTACATGACCTCTGTAGGGTAAATGATACCTTCTGTGTGCTGAGAGATTTTCCCTTACAGAAAAACCATGTGTTTGTGGTATCACAGTTTCTCTCCACAAGCTTGGCACTATACAGAGTTGAAAAGTTTTGCTCTGCAGTGCTGCCTAGTCTGTGCTATACAAAAATTAAATGCTGTTGATACCTCTAATGAATTTTTCAGGTATGTGAATTTTGGCTCTTAAGTATCTGGAAAATGAAATCTGGAGCAAGTTGCAGCTTACCAAAAGAGTTCAGTGACAAAGCACACTTGCTTATTTCTAAATGCCTAAGTATTTTTATTTTTCTGATGTAGTTCTTTTCATCACAATTTAAATTAAGCAGCTTGTTTAACTTCTTTTCACGCATTTCCCAAGGAGACCAAAATAGGAAGTGTATCTTTAAACTCTACTATTTTTCTAAAATCTATCTGCTTTCTTTCCTCCCCCTTTGAAAATTTTCTCTTGGAAAACATGTTCAACAAAAGCAATCTTTTTCTTTTTTCTTTTTTTTTTTTTTTTTCCCTTTTTTTCCTGTGACAGGTTAAATTTTCCCAGTTTTCCTTTCTTGCTTCTCACTGTCACTTTGCTGTAAAACAAAACAGTGAGAAAATGATCCATCTCTGTAAAGGTTGCTTGCTATTAAACTTAATACCTCTTTGAACTGCTGCTTCTTTTTTCTTGAAGGCCTGTATTTGTCTTTAATTAAAAAGAAAGGATGTGGATGATACATAGCTAGCTCCCTCTGATCTTTACTATTTGATCCCATCCACTCAAATATAAATGTTCTTTCTTGCTCATTCAGACACTAAATCAATGCAACAAATCCAAAGGTCTACTGCAGCATTCATTTGTTTGTGGGATTCTTGTTTTCTTCTCTCTAATTAATGTGTTGAAGGAGAGATATTACAATAGTTGAACCTCAAGAATTCAATATTTAAAACACAGAGCACAGCCAGGTGAGATCTGTTAGGCAATTCAGCACATTTTGCAGCATAATGCAAACATCTGCGTTAGGAAAGCATCAAACTCAAAGAGTTAAACACCAAGAGAGGGATTACTTGAAGCTGGCCCTACCTTCCCCCCAGGGAAGGCAATGCTAATACACCCAGAGGATTAGCAGCCTTAATACAGGCTGAGTGTATCTGTGTCTGACTAGTCCTCCTTCATGCCATGGTTCAGTCCATCCTCCCAATCAGTTCAATTTACCATTGCATTCTTTTTATGGACACGAGCTGCACCACTGCTTACCTCCTCCTTCCTCCCCCAGAAAATTGTAATCCTCCTGGAGACAATGTCTTTTCTGCTTTGGTTTTAAAATTTTCCAGTTAGATTTGTAATACCAGATGAAATTACATTTCCATATCTCCTCCTAGCTAGCTCTCCCAGCTTTCCTGCTCTGCAGCTTTACATGCTCAACTCACAGTGTTGCTTTTTAAGCTGGGTCTTGCTAATCTCTTCCATTCAGCCCTGTCGTGTTCGGCACCTCAGGGTGGATCACTCTGGAATAGGGAAGACAAGGGATCTGGTGTGTCATGGACAGAAGATATTTTGCTTGTTTACCCACTTTGAAAAATATTTTCTTCAGATAGCTTAATGCCTTCTTCATATTGCAAGTGTCTTTCATGTCAGAGCCATTTATGAAATCCCTGCTGTAGAATTCTATTTTAAAAATTAGGCAGCTGGGGACTGGGATAGTTAGAAAATAATATCATTACAATGCAATAATGTGTTATTACAATGCAATAATGTGTTAATAGTGCTGTTATAGCTTTGTAATTCCTACTGGTCTCATATCCCTGGCCTGCTCTATGCTGATTTTTTCCTTGCACTAAAGGAATTGCTATAGCAACATACCTTCAAACACATATGATTAATACTTTATATGCCCATGACTGACTAGATATTTGTTCTAGACATAGCATATTGAAAAACAAGATGGAATACCTGCCATGAATCCATAGAACAGAAACTGATTTATACCAGGAGAAAAATAAATCATAAATTGAATAAGAACAAGAGAAAATACAATTTCATAGATTCAGAATACAGGCAAGTTGATAAAATATACTGCAATGCTTTGATCTCTCTGGTATATCTAAATAACACAGAATATCACAAGCTTTTGTAATGTTATATAAGAAAAATGTTATATTTTTTTTTTTCCCCACATAGGAAAACAATTTTATCACTTTTCTTCACCTGCAGACAGATTTTTCAACCCAGCAGCCAGATTCTTAGACCCCAGGGAAGATGAAGATGTTTCAGTCTAGGAAACAAATAACTGGTCACATTTTGCAAATTCAACTCACATGCACCTACAGTGGCCTATGGTGAAGACAATGTAAATGTTTATGTTTCCTGTTAACCACAGCTCCACCTGGCATCATTCAGGATCTTGCATAACTGACTAAAGCTGTCATTCCTGGTCAGAATGACCAATTAACAACATATGCTTTCTTAAAATCTAATCATACAAAATTTTCCCTTAACCACATGGGATGATAGTTACTAGGGGCCAATTAAACTAATTTTCAGAAGTCACCCAGTTTGCATGATGCATCTAATGGCAGAATTTTCTCCTCTTCTAAAGCAAAAAGCACCAGGGTGTTGCCAGTGTAGTAACAAATTTCATCTTTTAAAATACTGAATAAAGAACACAGCTGAGTCAGGCAGTGAATGGGGCAGATGTCAAGTGCAAAACTGCCTTGCTATGAACTAAAGCAGCAATGCCTGATAGATTCAGGAAGAGGCCCACACACTACTAAGACTGATTTTAAGAATTTAAAACAGAGCTTTGTGTGTGTGTCCTTGCCAAGGGTAAGTTCCACAGTATGGATGGCCAGTGCAGGTCATGGTGAAAAGCAAGTTCACCACTCAGGTCTGTGGAGCTTTTGCACCCACTTACCAGCCCAGGTCCTCCAGTCCATTTCTGTCTAACCCCTTCAAAATGAGCTTTTTGCATGTGCAGAATGTGGTTTGCATGATGCAGGAATCAGAGTGTTTGTCATGCAAAATTTAGAAGGTGAATAAGGGGGACAAAGCGTGACCAGGGTTCCAAAGGGAATCATCATAGAATGTGAAAATGCCAAATATCTCAGGAAAAATGGTGAAATCTGATACTCTGAATAATAGGTTACAGGGAGCATCACCAGTATTTCAGAGACTTTTTAACATTTCCAGAGCTGGGATAAAATTTTTGGTTCCAATTTCTTGATGTTGCATGTGGTGCTCACATACTCAATTACCTGATGGGGATGTGTGCACAGCTCTTCTCAGTCTGTGATAAATACACCTTCAAGCCCCTGGCAAAGAGAAACGTCTCAGACAATCTGTCTTAAATGACACTAACAGAGTCACTTGTGTTGGCTACTTTCCTAAAAGACCAGGATTTTTTAAGTGTTGTCTTCCCACTGGCAATCTCAGGGCCTGAGAGTCAAGGTAAGTTTGCATGCCAAACACTTATTCCTTCCCAATCAATAGGGATATGAATACCTAGACATCTCTAGGTATCTCTGACCAATTAAATAGGTAGGTAGCTGTGTGGGTGAGTTTGATTTCTGACTGCATATACAGAGCTGTTTGTCCTTTCATCTGAACGTCTACTTCTTATGCCCAAATTCTCAGATCATTCAACAAAATTTTAGCTTGCTCTGTTCTATCACTTTTTGGGCTTACAGCCTTTTGTAAGCTTCCAGTTTTGACACATCATTAAGCAAAGGCAAAAAAAAAAATGTCCCTAGCCTAGCCTCTCTTTTTAAGTCAATTTTTTTAAACTCTGATTGTGACAACATTCAAGGTTCAAACAGTCTTTTGGTATCATATTGCCACATAATTTGTGCCTCATTTTTTTTCCTGGCACTTCTGACCCACATTTCCAAATACTTGCCTCTAGTCCTGCAAAACCTCTATCTTTCAATACTCAATCCTGATCATTTCCTCAAACAACTCCTCTCCAGTCATTTTTCCAGGATCTATGCATCCTTGCTGCAGAATCCCAGAGGCAGAAGAAATGACAGCTTTATCCTGTCATTTCAAGGTTGCAAGTCTTAACCATGCTGATGAAGGATCTGTTTTTCTTTGACCCAAAAAATGAGAAGGGCCAAGGGTGGAAGAACTATAGTAAATTGCTAATCAGAGACAAGATCATGGATGTAAAGCAACTTTTCCATTTTTCCACACATTGAGGCAGCCCAAGCTTCACTTACCTGGATCAAGAGACAAAAAACTGCAGAAAAGGAAGATAACATTTTATTTCTCACACAGGGGTGAATATATTCCACTGCAAATGCAAAGGAAAATCATCTTTTTTACACTGAAATGAGACTTAAGATCTATGAACACTCGTATGATGGTGGAAGGTCCATGGACCTGCATCTGCCAGAGAGTAGGGCAAATATGAACATGCTAAATTTTGAAAAACTGGAGGAAAAGTCACATATTCTGCATTGTCACACTTGCTCTTTCTGTCTCAAGAAAACGGAAAAAAGCCAGTGAACAGTATATGGAATCTAATTTGATCTCCAAATATTTGAAAACTGTGGGATAGAGCAACTTGGGTAGATTACACAGAAATGTGTAGACATAGAATATGACACTTACTAAATATGCTCTCTGAAGCTTTAAAAAACTTTCTGTTGTGGGAAAGCCATCTGGCAGGTCATCCATAGCTGGTCAATGAGAAATCTTTGTAAAAGTGAAAGTTAAGGCCTGCCCTGAGCCTGACTGATTAAGAACCAAGAGATATGTCCCCTGGCAGGGCCAAGTCCCAGAACTTTATCAGTTTCAATTTAGAAAGAAAATGCTGGGAGAACAGTCAGACACTCCAGAAAGTCCCTGACAGACTTCAGAAAACCAGTGAGCAGTGAGGAAATGCTGTGTCAGGGACAGTCTTCTCAGACTCTAAGCATGGGTAACGTTTCCACACACACACTGTGGTTATGCTACAAATTTCAAGAACTGCCTTGAGAACAAGATGAGAAAATGCCTTTGTATGTAATAAAGAGTGCTCAGAATTTTATGTTTTGTTATAAGACAGCAACAGAGAGGGGAAGACTGTATAAGAAATGCAAACAAATGCTCTAGTAAATTTTGTTTAAATTTTCTTGAGGACATTCAAAACACAAGTTAATGTCCCAGTTTACAGTATTTTCTGTGTACATTAAACATTTGTTTCATTAAGGAGCTGCATGGTAATTTTAAAATCCTCTGGAAACTATTAACACCTGTTTTCCTGAGCTGCATCTCCAACACCTTGAGGTGTGAAGCTTTGAGAACATCCTGAAGAGTCAGGGCTGTAAACAGCACATCAGCAAAGAGTTAAAAGTGAGTGATAGGAAGATGGGGATTTAAGGACTTGTGCAAAACATTTCCTACATCATTATGTTAACATAGCTTAGTTTGCCAAAAGCAAACTTATTTAAACAGGAAATACCTCAAATATGCTAGTCTATGTCTCAGTTGGTGTCCTTAATTCTCTAGGGATGTGCTGCACCAGCCCAAGTTCAGCATTACTGCAAAAATCTCCTTATTTCTCCTTCCAGCTCTCCTTAGGTCACCTTCCATCATCACGAAAGAAACCATCATTACCACTGGCCTGTTGTTGCTTCCTCTGCAGGACATCTATCATTCAAGCTTCCTGCTGAGCAATCTCTAGGCTCTGCCTTGATAAAGGCTCTCATCTTGGCTCTGCCTTGATAAAAGTTGTCAATATTTTCTGCTTGAAAGCTCTTAAAGCCTTTCCTTCAGAGCAGAAATTCTCATTCCCCATCTTGAATATTGCAGTGCTCCTTCCCTTGCCCTTAACAAAGCAGTCTCACCTCCCTAGAAAGTGGCTGTCCCTTCTCCTAGCTTGTGGGATTGACTGCATCAAACTTCTCTTCACATTCTTCCTGTGGCTTCCTTCTCTCCGTGATACCCTTGGTTAAACTTCCATGATGCCCCACAATTCACCCTCTCCTTGAAATCATCTTTTCTGATACATTTAATTCCTGATGCAAGTTTTCCTGTGCTGATTTTGTAGCTGATTTGAGTTTTCCCATGAGCTGCTGAATAAATGTTCTCAAAAACACCTTGGTGTCTTCCTCACATCTCTTTTCCTGTTGTCTCAACTTTACTAGCAGCTCAAAACCCTGTTCTTTACTTGTGGATGCCTTTGTGAGTTTTGCTGCAAGAATGAATAGGAGCAAGAGAAAACCTCTGTTATGAAATGCTGGGGTAGTGTAATAAACCTTAGCTCTTGTGGTTGCCATGTCATCAGTGCATTTGCTTGCATACTGTTTCTCTTTCTGCTAATTGAAAAATAAATGAGTAAAAGTGGTTTTGAATGAGAGTGGATTTTGTGTTAAAATATGTTTGATTCACTTTTAAAAAGGACTGGAAGTAGTTCATTGGAAACTAGTCTGAATTATAGCCTTAAAACTGAGTACCTCTTGTCCTTGAAATTCAAGGCTGAAGGAAAAGCTAAATCTTTGAATCTCCTTGGGTTTTAATTCTGAGCTTCATTCAAAACCAGAAGGGACTAATATTCCAAATGAAATTTGATGTGGCCTTGGATAGGAAAAATCTCACAGAAACATCTGGGAAGAATTATTTGATATAAAGAACATGGAAGTATTGTTTCTTGATAATGCACAGCATTACAAAGTTAACATATTTTTTTCTGCAATAGTTTCCAGTCTGACATTAAAACTGAGGGCCATTAGTCCAGAAGAACAGCAGAGCAACTGAATAATTCTTTGAATCCCAATTAAATGTTGCCATTTTTATTTCTAAGAAAATAAAAGTACCTGCTGGGTAGAGCTAATGATATCAAATACCATCAAAAAGACAGTGCAATTTAGGGAAAAATAAGTGAGCTTGGCCATGTTTTGTGGTCTGTTCTTCTCCCCAAGCATCCTGAAAGACAGTTTTAAGGACGTTCCAGGACATATTCATGTCTGCTTCACTCTGGTCTTAGTGCAGATCTGCTGCCCATTAATTTCTCTAATTCTTTTCCAAACCAAATCCACTGCTTCAAGTGGCAAGAGGTTGTGAAGATGCTCTCAAGTCCAGTCATTGCAGAGTGTGGCAGAGAGAAGATTTGCATCTGACTTACCCACTGATTTTCAGGATTTCAAAGACCTTGATATTTCTCCCCTAACCCAGCTGTTCTGACTGTCTAGACAGTCCCAAACCTTTTCCTGTTGGTGTGGTAAAGTAGCTGCTGCAAATCCTTGAACGTTTTGTTGTCCTCCTCCACACCAGCTGCACAATATCCTTCTTGAGTTCTGGAGATCAGAAGTACACACTGCATGAAGATGTGAGCCCATCAAGCTTTTATATAATTCCCTCCTTCTTCCTTCCTGACAACACCCAGCTTTTTTTTGGCTGCTGCTGCATGCAGAGCTGATGACTTCAGCAGCAACTAAAAACTCTGAGCCATCATTGCCATCTCTGTGTTTAACCCTATGCAGTAAACACATCTAGATTATTTTATTTCCAGATGCAATTGCTCGTATTTATCTGGATCAGTACATCTTTGCTCTCCCCTTTTACCCCCACACTTACTTTTCTGAGGTCCTTGTGAATTTCTTTACCACTGGGATGGCACATGGCTGGCTGAGAGAACTTACTGCCAACTGCAGCCTTGGAGACTGCACAGTGAACTCTCACCACCACATCACTGAGGAAGGTCCTGAATTCAACAGAGAGGGAACAAACTAGTGATTCATCCATGTAGAAAAGTCATATTTTCTGTGCTTTTACCAGGTTTCACTCTTCCAGAAGCTCCCATAATAACTTCTGGCTGTGAACCTTAAGGAATTTTGGAAACTCAGCGTTATGCCCCCAAGGAAATCCTTTATCTCTGTGCTCATTGACAAGATCACTGACACCCTCCAAGAGCTTGATCAGGCTACTGAGACAGGATTTCCCTTTGAAGAAGCCATGCAGCTTTTCTAAAAGGCCATGTTCTCAATGCCTTTACTAATATTTTATGGACTATATGATCTGAACTGACTTAACAGCCTGTAGTTATATCCAAAGACTTTCCAACCAGACTGTTGCATTAAACAATGATGCCTAATCTCCATAAAGCTTGTTCTCAATGTTTTATTCATATCCTAGAGATGGGTAAATGATGCAAGTTTCCCAAAGCTGTGGCTCCTGCTGAAAATTATTTTTATATGCTAAGTAAGACAGACAAAGGAGAAGCCACGTCCAACAAGTGATCACACCCACTTAATTTCATTGCTAAGCAAAGAAAACAAAACCAAAATAAACCCCAGGTGGGTTCCAGCCTTACAGTTATAATGCAATTAGTAGCATGATATGAACTCATCATTTCAGCCAGGTTTCTCAGCCCTCTGAATTTCAATAAGATTGTCTTTTTATTTTTCTAAGTCATAATTATGTTTGTTTTTCATTTCCACTCCATTGTTTTTCCCTGTCTTCCACATCTCTTATCTTCTCTAATTTTCCCACTAAAAAGCAGAAAAAATGTTAATTTTAACATGCAATAAAATATTTGCCTTTACTAGAATAAATATATCCTCCACATTAATTTGGAAATTACAGTGCTGAGAAAAAATGGTCAAATTATTGAGAAAATATTACACTTTTAATGCCAGTATGAAAACAATCTTAGCAATACAGAAAAAAAAAAATCCTGACAATCTGTAGTTCTTACAAATGCACCTAATTTAAGGTAAGGAACATGTGATTTTCAGATTTTTTTTAAAGAAATAGATCTAACATTGGACAAGCACACATACACACATTCTTACATAAGTTGTAGTGAATTTGTAGGAAACTATTCTCTGAGGATTTGCCAAACTACCCTGGCTGGCAAAAATAATGATGCAGTATCCAAGCCTGTCTTTTGGGGGTTCACTTCATGGTATTTATCAGTCTTGACATTTCACCCCCACCATGCAGAAGAAAGGTTACTAAGAGCACAGCACAAATAGTCTGGATTCCCAAGAGCATATTTTAATCAGAAAGAAAAACAGTAACTGCAGACTCTGATAAGAAAGGGGCTCTGTGTGAGGGAAATATCAGAAATTACAGAAGAGTTTTGCTCCTGCCTGTGGGCAGGCACATCCTGTGCTGCAAAAGGGAATGGACTATTACCTGCCACCAGCTGGAGCTGCACTCTGGAGCCGTGCATGGAGGTGCAGAGGAGACACCTCCCATTCCTGCTTAGCTCCCATCACCTGTCTTTCCCATGGTTAAAAAAAAAAAGCCCAAATAAATAAAAAGTTCTCTTTTTTTCAGCTATGAGGAAAAAAAAGTCTATGGTACAACTAGGGTCTTATTCCCTTAATTTTTTTAAACAGCACTGGAAATGTACCTTCCATTCCTGTCCCTCCTCTGATATACACTTAAATTTTCCTTCTAGTTTATTTTGTAAGAGTCAGAATTGCTCCATACTCCTTTATGGCATCCAATAAAAATTAACCAGCATGTGACCACCCATTTCTGCTGACTCCCACCATGCTCAGGTGGTATGGCTGAACTGGAGTCACATCCCAGTCACTCCTGACTCCTTCAGTGGCATCCATGCCCAGCAGCTCTCTCTGGCTGCCTGTCCCTTGTTCTTGCTGCCCAGCAGTCAGACACCCACTCAAAGTGGTGACTGGGGTGAGACTGTGACTCTTAACCTGAAGGATTTTTTTCCCCCCATATTTGACCTCTGTTACAGGATTTCCCAGCATAGCTAACTGGGAAGAACAAGTTCTGTGTGTCTGCAGCTTTGCTACTCCATTGCATTTTTTCTGCTTGTGTGACTTCTTGGTATTTTGCAGCTGGGAAAGATCCTTACTTATCATTGCTAAAAATCTCACATTTCTGAGCACACCTCATCAGCAGAGAGGATCTGCCCCAGTATTTCTGACAGAAGACATGGCAGTGTCTCCTCATGATGCAGCCTACATCATTCTATAAGCAGACACGTTTCCTGGTGCTGGAATTCCCAAGATATCTCTCTGCTGTGGCTTCAACTGCAGTCTCACAGCTCTGGATGCTGTGCAATATATACCAACAGAGCTGACAGCCTCCAAAAGCTGCATGTTACCAGGCAGCAGCATAAAACCTATAAAAAATGTGCTCATGGAGTAGCATTGTCACTTCTCACTGCTTGAATGGACATCACAATGAGATTGCTTGAGCTTAAGTCTGATCAGCGTTCAGTAAAAATAAAAAATAATCTAATAAGTCTTCTTGAACTCCACTTCCCAGGTATTCAGTGACACTAAGATTAATTTCTCCATTCACATGCAGTCTGCTTCTCTCTTTGACAAAGTTTCTCCACCTTATTTTCAAGTCCAAAGTCATGGTCACCAACATTGATGAATTTAACAGGATGGTTAAGATAAACTGGAGATATTATATGGATGTAGAAGCCACACTGGACTTGGAGAAAACTTGGAGAAAAGTTACACTTCTAAGTCTCTCATGGCATCTTATAGCAAAATGTTCTTTATTGGGACATTTTGCCCATGTACTATATAAAAAATGTATAATGTGAGTGTGTAGTATAAATATTTATACCACAGTCACTTAACCTCAATCCATCATATATATTCAGCTTTAACTGTGGAAGTTTTGGGGAAGAATTAAAGCCTACAGGGTGACTTGTCAATAGCCCATGCCTATTAAGGGATGGGTTTTCCTTCATTCTTCCTCCATACCAGGGAAAGAACACAGTGATCAAGCTCAGAATTTATCATTCCAAAGCATCATTTATTAATAAAAGACTAATTTGTTAATAATTGCATACTAATCTTTCCTAAGTTACAGAAAAATACCACAAGGCATTATCCAAACCCTATTGGAAATATTCCCTGGAGTTTCCATATCTTCAGTAGGTTTTGATGGTACTTTGGCCACACTCTGGCTGATCTTACATATTGATTACTGCACTCCAAATTAAATCATTGCTATACTTTATATTGGTGAGGTTTTCAATTAGTTAAATTAAACTTACATATCTTTGCTCTTGAGGCTTCATTAAACAAATGGATGGAATTCATTTCCAGTCAGCCTTAGAAGGTGAGTGTACAGTCTTTCTCACATAGGGAGGGATGGATGTTTTTGTACTGCTCCTGCATTTCAGACTATCCAGCCTTTGTCCTTCATCCTCTCTCACTGACACTTATCATGCACCATGTCTATGGAGGACTAGAGGAATTCACCAGCAATTTTTTTATTTAGTTAGTTAAAAAACATTTCTGTCCAGCCAATGAAATAGACTAGCAAAGAGATCTGCTTTTTATAAATGACACTACATGGATCACACTTAGTTACCTGATATATTATATGTTATCTAATCTGAAAGTATTCTTGATAGAAAATTCCCATATACACAGCATTTCCTCAAGCAATTAGAAATTAGATCTGAGCCTTTTCAAGGCTTTTGTTAATTTTCACTTTAAAATATCCAATGCATTGCAGAATGTTTATTCTTCAATTTCTTTCCAAAAGCCACATTTCAATGTACAAAAGGGGAGCTGAAAATAACACAGTTATTCAATATTATACCTATGAAAATAAAAGTTTAGCTGAGTTCAATATGGGATGGGTGCAAATGCACTCATGACATAAACAATTTAATTTTCCTCCTTCAGAATGACCTTGCAAAACCAGCTTTATTACAAGAAGTAATAACTGACTCATCATGTTGACTAGTTCAAAATTAAAAGTGCCTCTGACTTTCCACACTGCCCAAGCAAGGGAGGTAATAGACTCTATATTGGTAAGAAGTCAGCCAGCTCCTCTCAAGGTCACCCAGTCAGGCACTGCTATTTTTGGTAGCTAAGCAAGGCCAAACCACTCCAATTTTCAAAGAAAGGAGACCTATTAAGTTTGAGAGGTAAGGACTGGGAAGGAAAGCCAAGTCACCCTATTGTGGGGAAGGAAGGTGAACACAGAGCAGCCATGTGGGGCTTAGAGCAAGCCTGCTTCAGCTGCCCAGTATCATAAAAACTAAAAAAAAAGAAGGATGGATTATAAAAATGTAATAAAACTGCTTAGGGATTTATCCTTATTTCAGTTGCATTGATTGGTTTTACTTTCCAACAGAAGGCATCATGCAGAGGATATTTTAAAATACTGCAACTGCAGTACACAGCACAAGATCTGAGTGTAAGGGGATTTTTCTTGGAGGGTGTGCCATGGCAGGATTGTTACCTGTGGCTGAGGGATTGTGTTGTACACCCCATGGCTTTCTGAATACACCATGCATGTGGTTCTCTGTGGCCACCTTGCAAGGCAGGGACATTGTCCAGCCTCCCAGGAGCTGGCTGGAGTGCAGCTTCCTGTGGTCACCTCACTCAGGTATGGTAGGGCTGAGTCCTGCCAGCCTGGCTCACCCTCTGCTCCTCCTGCTCTTCCTGCTCTGCTCCTCCTTGCCCCTGCCTGACACAAGAATCTTACAGCAGAGAAATGCTCAAGAAAAAATATTTTACATGCACTCTTTGTGGACTTAAGCCATTCAGACTTGGAGAGAGCAGGTTAAGAGCTGTTTGCAGTCCCACCACAAGCATACAAAGTGTATACCATTATTCTTCACAGCACTGAAGAACAAGAGCAGTAAGAAATGAGCACTGCAGCATGATAGCATGATAGTGAAAAGATAAAACTGTATTCAAGCTAAACAGGGAAACTGCTTTCTGAAGCCTGAGGGTTTCAGCTACAAAGCCAGCGTTAAGATTATGTTGATCAGATGTTTTTTCTTCACAGAGAAAAGAAGAGGACAATCAAGCAAATTAGCAGAGGGAGGAGACAGTGCATGCCTGGAACATGTGCAGTAAACCACAGAATTCATTATGAATTGTATCTGTGTGCACATTTGCTAAGCCAGCTGTGGATAATATTTTAGATATGCTTTAGGGTTGTTTTTCACCAATAACTCTTTAAAGAGTATTCTGTTTTTACACTGAAAGTCTGTCCCTATAGTGTACTGAAGGTCACCATTTCCTTGACAAAGCCATATTAAATAAATAATCCACTGTTTTGATGTATTTGTTTTAAGGAGAATGAAAACAGCATCCTGCCTGTGGATGTTGCAAGGAATTCCATTTTCCAGCACTTACAGCAAGTTATTACTTCTGCAGTCACATCTGCATGCACATCTCCAGTTAGTGTTGATGATGGTGTTATGTGCATGCAATGTGGATATACAGCTACCTAATTACCTGTTGTGTCTAGGTGTAGATAGAGACTGGTGTTGATAGGGATCTTCTCCTAGTAGATAGATACACAGGTATCTAACTAGCTGTGTCAATACAGATATCTGTAATTGTCTATCTAGGTAGTTAAAGTCATCAGGATACAGACTATCTATCTATCTATCTATCTATCTATCTATCTATCTATCTATCTATCTATCTAATCTATCTAATCTATCTATCTGTTGTAGTTTGACACTGGCCCAAAACCAGGCACCCACAAGAGTCACTCACTCACCCCCACCTGACATAGCTGGGCAGAGGAGAGAAAAAAACAATTAACAAAGGCTTCATGAGTTGAGATAAGGCAAGGGAGAAAACATTTCAAGGGCAAAACAGGCTCAACTTCAGTTGCAAAGTGAATTTTTTGCTAATACAATAAGTGGAGAATTATGAGAAGTGAAATAAGTCCTTAAAACACCTTTTTCCCCCCAGCCTCTCCTTCCTTCCCACCAATAGTGCAGGGAGACAGGGCTTGGGGATTTTGGTCAGTTCATCACCCCAGATTTTTGTCCACTGACCCAGGAGAGAGGGGTCCTTCCCCTGTGAGATCACGAGGCCCCTCCACAGGAGGCAGTTTTCCATTAACTTCTCCAGAGTGGTTCCAATCTCATGAGCAGCAACCCTACTGCACCTGCTGCAGCATGAACTCCCTCCACGGGCAGACAGTCCTCCCAAAACTGCTGTGGTGTGGGTCACTCTTCCAGGGGTGCAGTCCCCCAAGGACAGGCTGTTCCAGCCTGGAAACAGGGACCCCTCTCTCCACTGGGTCTCCCACTGGATCACAGCCTCCTCCAGGCATCCACCTGCTCCAGTGTGGGCACCTCCCCATGGGCTGTGGGTGGATCTCTGCATCCCCCATGGATCCCCATGGGCTGTGGGTGGATCTCTGCATCCCCCATGGATCCCATGGGCTGTGGGTGGATCTCTGCATCCCCCATGGGCTGTGGGTGGATCTCTGCATCCCCCATGGATCCCATGGGCTGTGGGTGGATCTCTGCATCCCCCATGGATCCCCATGGGCTGTGGGTGGATCTCTGCATCTCCCATGGATCCCAGGGGCTGTGGGTGGATCTCTGCATCCCCCATGGATCCCATGGGCTGTGGGTGGATCTCTGCATCCCCCATGGATCCCCATGGGCTGTGGGTGGATCTCTGCATCCCCCATGGATCCCCATGGGCTGTGGGTGGATCTCTGCATCCCCCATGGATCCCCATGGGCTGTGGGTGGATCTCTGCATCCCCCATGGATCCCCATGGGCTGTGGGTGGATCTCTGCATCCCCCATGGATCCCCCATGGGCTGTGGGTGGATCTCTGCATCCCCCATGGATCCCCATGGGCTGTGGGTGGATCTCTGCATCCCCCATGGATCCCCATGGGCTGTGGGTGGATCTCTGCATCCCCCATGGATCCCATGGGCTGTGGGTGGATCTCTGCATCCCCCATGGATCCCCATGGGCTGTGGGTGGATCTCTGCATCCCCCGTGGATCCCCATGGGCTGTGGGAGGATCACTTCTTCCCCCATGGATCCCCATGGGCTGTGGGTGGATCTCTGCATCCCCCATGGATCCCCATGGGCTGTGGGTGGATCTCTGCATCCCCATGGATCCCATGGGCTGCAGGGGCACAGCTGCTTCACCATGGTCTCACCACAGCCTGCAGAGGAATCTCAGCTCTGGCACCTGGAGCACCTCCTGCCCCTCCTTCTCCACTGACCTTGGTGGCTCCATCTTGTTTCCCCCTCATGTTCTCACCTGTTCCTCTCTGGCTAGAAGAAAAACTGTGTGACCTTTGTTTTGATTTTCTTCTTAAATATGTCATCACAGAGGCTTTACCAGCCTCCCTCACTGGCCCAGCTTTGGCCAGCAGCATGTCTATCCTCAGAGCCAACAGGGATTGGCTCTGCTGGACATGGTGGAAGCTTCCAGCAGCTTCTCACAGCAGCCACCTCTGTGGCCACTGTCCCCACCTCTACCAAAACAGGCTTTGCAGAACAAATATCTTGGTAAGACCCAATACTCACTCTATCTATCCATCTATCTATCTATCTATCTATCTATCTATCTATCTATCTATCTCTCTCTCTCTCTCTCTCTCTCTCTCTATCTCTCCATCTCTCCATCTCTCCATCTATCATCTCATCTCTAGATCTGTATGATTACCTATCTAGATCTGCTAATATCTGCCTAGACAGATGTCTAGATGGATCCAGACAGATAAATATGTCTAACTGTATAGGCCTGTGTCTGCTTCTGTATAAGTCCATCTGCTCCCAACCAGATGAGTGCAGATCCTGGATACTGGATCAAGACATATAATTCAAATACTTGCTGGTTGTTCCATTAACTTCAGCCCACTCGGGAAAGTAATGTTCTTCCCAAGCTACCAATATGACAGAAAGAAGAAACATTACTCACCACTCACAATTTGACAAAGCTGTACTCCTAAAACAACAGGAATCTAACTGGATTTCATCACAAGTCTCTCGGATTCTTTATTTTCTCGAAGACAGTTAATTTAGATTACTGTTAAAGTAAATTAAATTAGTATTAACCTTGTCTGTGAAAATGATGCATCAGAAAGATAGACGTATTTCTCTTGGCATGCATGAAAATGAAATTATAAGTTGTTCAAATCTCAATACAGATGGACCCTTTCTAATGAGTTATCACCAGTGTGTAAGTTCTATTGATTACTTCTGTAGGTTGTCAAGTAGGATCTGAGAAATCAGTCTTTGATTATGTTCAGAGATGAGACTGTGATACCGCTCTGGTTCTAAATTACGCCTGGGTAGAAAAAAAAAAGTGGAATATCCCTATCAAGTTAGACGGACAGAGATCTGAGGAAAACTGACGAGATGTGGTTTCTCAGACTGGCTTTGTGGATACTGGCTAAACTTTGTTACCAACAATATCTAGTCTAAATTATTAACTGAGCAGAAATAAATGAGACAGAAAAACATTTAATAAAAACCTAATTTAGTGGTAGCTATTAGACTGAGGTTATCTTCCTAAATCCTTGATGTTTTTTGGCAAATGGACGAAAAAAAATGGCTCATATTGCCATTGTTTGCCTAATTTTGCTGATGATTATCATTTTATAGGGGCTGAAAATTGTGTATTAGTCTCCAAACGATCTGCATTACAGCCGTGGTTAAGATGTACCCTATCTGACTTAATTTTTCTTGAGTACTATGTGAACACCTGGATTTTGATGTTCAAAATAATTTAAAATAAAGTCTTATTTTGCAGTGAACGTGAGGCATCATCCGCCTGCCATGTACTTGTTTACTACCTCCAGCTCCATTTCATAATTATTCCTAAATAGAGCAATATATCTATCTATGGTAAAATTTCTATCACTGTGGCTCTGTCCTAAGGAAAGACATGACAAAATCTGTACTTGTATGTAAGTTGTATGATTACCTAAGTGCCCAATGTGCTCTTAGAAAACGGACATGACAAGCACATACTTAACTTATCACTAGTTCAAAACATGTTTGAATCTCTAAATGGGATGGAACTAAAAGATGAGTCTCACTGGACAGAAGTCAGTTTAACCATTGTGAACCATGACATATAGTTAAGGTGACATTTTCCTAAAAGGAGTACCAAAGACTGTCTGTATTCTCAGCCTACTCCTTTAGGCATGCTGATGAGCATTTTGTACAAATTCTGGTTCTCTTCAGAGGAGATTGTGTGGCAAATATAGCTCAAGACATGTTTGTCATGCTCAAATTCTGATTTCTTTCAATCATAACATGTTATATGTAGATATCACAGTTGTGTATTTCAGTGGTATATTTCAATAGTGTATTGTGGAGTCCTGCATTTCTGAAAATTGCTGGGGTTTCTGAAGGGCAAGAGCAAAACATGAATGTAAAATAAAAATGAGAATCGTACAGGTTTTGGTCACTCCTCTCCCACAAAGCTACACAAGCATTATTTTTATTGTGAAGAAAGACTTTGATCCATGTCTTTGAAGCAAAGTGCACTTTCCTTCACAGACCACTGTTTTCAAACAATAATATTCACTTTGAGTTCTCCTTGTTTCAAAAAGTCTATCTTCACTGACACTTCTGCTATGCTGATGGAGATAATATCAGTGAATTGTACCATATATTTTCCTCATGTACTTATAGGATAAAATGGTATAACATATCAATTGGTTTCAATTGGGTTATAAGCATGTGTCCTGGTTTGAAGGATAGGTGTCTGCTAGGAAAGGAAGGAGCCTCTCTTTGAAATGGATAATGTAAATCCTCTCCCTCCAAATTACTAATATTTTGAAATTAAGGGGCTCTCAGGCAAAGATATGGGAAACAGGAATAACAGTTCTTTACTAGGAAAATTAAAATAGAAATACAGTACTTCAAAGAGCAAACCCAAAACACTGACAGAGTCAGAATACAACCTGACACCCTGTCAGTCAGTCAGGGTGTTGGTAGCAGTCCCATTAAATGGTGGCTGCATCCTCCTGCAGTGGCAGATGTGGTTCAGCTGAAGCAGTGCTCCTGTAGAAGGTGCAGTTTTCCTCTGAAGGTCCAGGGATGATGTGGAAAGGTCCAGCTTCTCCTCTGGAATCCAGTGGAAAGAAGGTACCTTGCTGTCCAAAATGTCAGTTTTTCTCTAGGTAGGAAAGGCTTGGCTCCTCCCCCTGGCTGGAGCATCTCCCAGTGGGATGATGTAATTTTATCAGTCACACAGTGGGACTGAATGGACCAGCAGCAGATGATATCTTCCTGGAGGAGGATGGGTTGTGGAAAAGATGACTGCCCCACTTGGTTTTAACAGGTGGGCCATTAGCAGAGAATATGTGCCACAGAGATAAGGGTCACTGCCCCACCTGGTTTCAACAGATGGTAATGGAATACACACTTTTGGTCACATCCTGTATTGCAACCTAAGACACCACACCTTATATGGTAGGTCTGAATTTCCTAAAAGTGCAGAAAACTATCTGCCTTGTCAGACACATATCATAAAATTTTATGACAACAAAATCAGAAATCTTAGTTTAATTTCCCCTGGAAAGATTTGTCCCAGCATTTTGAAGTTTAGAAGGCCAGAAACTGCCAATACTTGCTTTTTGCCAGCTAAGAGGAACTACTTTTCCTTTGCTCTATTCCCTTCTCTTCTGTCTCACGTTTTTCTCCATGTGTATAATCAGTCTTTGGACCATATTGGCTCTGATCCTCTCAGACTGAATGCTGGGATAGTGAGAGGGAGTGAAATGGAGCAGGCACAAAGAGTCCAGTAGTGTAAGAGAGGATAAAGGAAAAGGAAAGAGCATGGAGTCTGCAATGCTTCACCCTTCTCATTACACATCACAGTGCAGCACATCTGGGCCGGGGTTGGGCTGGGCCATCATAAAAGACATGTCATAAGCTTGTGGAGTAACTCCACTGAAGACTGAGCTTATCCCCTGCACACAAACATCTTCACCTAAAAACCAACCAGACACACCACAAAATCTCTGACTTGAGCCCAGTGTTTAAAAGCTGGATGGAAGAAGAAGGTGTTCTTTGAAAGAGGCCTAATACATTTTCTAAAATGGAGGAGGATAACAACAAACATTAACAGATCCTGTAGAAGTGACAGATATTTAGTTGAAGCACCTAATGAACAGTCAGGATGAGTACTTGGTGGATGTTGACTGAAGTATTTCAACTCTTTAATCTCAGGTTCAGATATTTTCATAAACTGTTTTGTGAGAAGCAATCAAAATGCCAGTTACCTAGAGCACCATTGGGTAAAAAAACCTAATCTTCCCATTCTCCCTACAACAAAACCCTTTCTGCAAAGTCACCCTTAATTTTTAAGATGTGGATTCAGTCTATCAAGAACACATTTTTCCTTTGGCTAGCTCCTAAGAAAATTCTATATATAGGAGGGTAATATTATGTATTTTATAGCTACATTATCCATGTTTTGCTTCATCTTTTTGGGACTCATCCATTCTTTTGTTGCCATTGGACCCTGCATCCATAGTTTTTCAGAATAATTGGATGAAACAATAATTCAGATTTACTGGAGCTCTTACAGCTCATTCAATTTGTTCCCAAAGAGTCTTGGAAATTGAACAAGCTCATATTTTGCCTTTTTCTTTCCCACCAAGGCACATGTGAATTGTCTGGCAAACTCATGGTGCTGCACTAAACTGCTGCTTGGCACAGAGTGGTTTGATAGCTGAGTACAAGTTCCCTTTCTCTACACACCAGTGAGACTGGGAGAGATCAGGCATTCCTCTGTTTCTCCAGACTACCAAAAAGCACTGGGTTTCACAGTGCAGAGAGCCAAGTTTAGTCAGCCTGGATGAAAACAGCACTGTGCACAGGGGTGGCTGGGTATGAAATTAGAGAGAGATGTAGTGATAATGGTCTAACCATGCAGAGGACCCTCTGGGGAGAAGAAGAAAAGAAAGGACATGGTTTTGCAGCTGGTGATAGGAGCTCAGTTCCAGCATCCTGCACAGAAGTTGGCACAGGGAGCGCTGGACCTGTGCTGTGCCCTGAGCCCTGAGCTCCGCTGGCTGCGCCGCCACCGTGAGCAGCCGAGAGTGCTGTGACTTTTGTCACCCTCACGGGGTGGGCACCGACTCCTGGAATCCAGACAAGGCATCTGACACTGCCTGAAGCTCTTCAGATAAATGGCTGGGTGTCTGTGCCAAGGAACACATCGCTGCACTTCTGCTTTCCTAACGATTGTGTTTGACTCCCACGTGTTCTAAAGCAAACAAACTCGCCCCAGGTTACTACTACTTACAACAAGCTTACAATATGAGAAGAAAATACTGACTTTCTTGAAGGGTTAAAAGAAGGCCACACTGCTTCTTTGAAGTTCTCTGCACCATGCCAGAGTGGAAACCTCTTGAAGGCCACCTACACCTTTTCTATTTTCTGTGGGTTTTTTTAAGGAACTTAGATATCAGATCTGAAATGCTGAGGCTGAACAATCAGTTTAAGGTTTACATAAAGCAGATCTCTGGCAAGGCTGCACATCTCTTCAGCGTGACTTCTCTTGGGAAATAGAGTTTTAAAAAAAAAGTCTTGAAACTTGAGAAATGTAAAATAAAGAAAGATTACTGTCAAATAACTGGTTCATGGAAAACATCAATTGTATCTGAGATGATCTGTAATGAGCTGTGTGCTGATTAAAATGAAATGGTAAATCTGAACTACTCAATGCATGTTTTATCATCTATGTCTTAATATATCCCAGGTTAAATATGTTTGGTCACTCTGAGATGACCAGCAGTGTAGGTCCTGTGTCCAGCTCTCCAAAAGGAAAGCCATGGCACTTCATTTCCAGCACGCTGGAAAACAGCCCATTCATCACTGCCATTGGGACTGTAGTTACCTGACATTTTCCTGCTAGGGAGGGCAGGGGATTTTGCCAAGAGCTATTTGCTTGCTCACTGCTGCCATGGAGCATTGTTTTCCTGCTTTGGTTGGGATTCTGTGCTCAGCACATAATAACCTGAGCACAGGGCACATGAAAACAGAAGCCGGAGAGATATCAAGATGTAAATAGAATTCTGTACCAACAATAAACGAAAAATAGCCAGGTGAGTTCAGCCAGATTAAAAAAAAAATAAAAATACAAAGACACTGCAAAAGTCAGAACAAAGCAGCAGATTATACATTTGCAATGGCTTGATGGTAAATACTCATGTTCTGATTTATATTTTTTTTCACCTTTTCCAAGGAAAGAAAATTTCAGGCCACAGAGTAACAACCAGAAATCAAATCAAGTAACAACCAGAAAATTACAATGGAGTTGTTCTTCCATTTCCTTATCCTTTCCTTGGACTAGAAAAAAGTGCTCCAATTCAGACACATTTCTGAAGTGAACCACAAAACATAATAGGGACAACAGGGTGAGAAAGTAGAAGTAAAAAGGAAGGGAGATGAAAGAAATGTGGGCTAGAAAATGCACTGCAGGATCAGGTGAGAAAGCTGTTAGTGTTCCTGACCTGGGTATCTACACATCCAGGGAGAATTCTGATGTGCTGGTGCTCTGATAAGCAGAACACCTTATAGGTTTGTCTTAACAAAAAGCAAAATCAGACAAAGGAGAGTGTCAAGTCCACTTGACCTAAACTTGGCCTAAAACTGCACATCAATTCAGGAATTAAGCTCTTATGGTTTTCATTAGATTAACATATATGTGTGCTGATAAGGAATCTCTTACCCAAGTCCTAGAATGGCAATGCAGATCCAACAGTCCCCAGAGGGAGACTCAGTGCTTCATCTGCTGTCTCATTTTCCATTTCTTCTTCTTATAAAAATACATCAACTGCCTCTTAAAAGAATGAGAAACAACTGGCCTCCAGTATAAAAAGTGACATCAGATCACACACATGCACAATTTTCTGATATATGTGCTTTTCCCATATGCAAAAAATAGAGAATTAGTGGAAATCCAAATTGTGCTCTCCCCTTATTCTGTACTAATAATGCCTCCACTTAATTTTTGTTATGCTTTTCCCAAGAGATTTCACAATTATAGCTAGCATTATGCCAAACCAGAAATACAGAATGAAATGTTCACACAATATATTTTTAATCCACATTTAAAAAAAAAAAATTAGGCAAAATCCTGGCTCTGGACATGATCCTGTATCTGGCAACACATAGTTGATACCAGCAACTATGAAGCAACTAGAAGACTTTTATTTTATGAAACAATAGCATAAAAATTATGCATAAGATATGCTCACCTAACTTTAGCTTGCCATGTGTACAAAAAGCAAGACCCTCACAATTGTCATCTGCCATCTGTCACCTGTCATCATCCATTTTCCATGTTCTCTTAGAGGAGAGAGCTCCTGAACATGACTAGAGCCTGGTGTGGCATCAGGGGTGGATCATGCTCATCCCTACACAGAACACAGGGAAAGGGAAAAAACTTTAGGAGAGAGCTCTTCTGCTAAGCTGTGATGTAGAAATCCTGGTTTTCAGTAATAAATTGTGAAGATATACTTCTACAGTTATCTGCTCTGGAATCAAAAATTCCTCAGAAAACTTCTTCACAGAAGTTAGTCTCTTGTTGGACCCATCTCCCTAACACCCATTCAAAATAACACCCTGGAGAATTAATGACATCCTCCCCCTCAAGAGACCAAGTCAAGCTGCCTTCAGGATGGCAGCAGGAAGGAATTACAGAGACTTTTGCTTTGGCCACTGTACTGCTTTTTTCATCCAGAATTTCAGATAGAGAATTATCCAGAATCTACATGATTTGGCACCATCAGGAGGGTAGATCCTCAAAGACCCCAAACAGATGCTGAGCTCAGAGTTTTGTGTAACCCACTGCTGCCTTAAACTGATTCAAAGTTAAGTCAGTAGCTGGGCTGAAACATTGCATGAAAACTTGTGACACTATTTTTAAATTTAAAAAAAATTCAAATTCATTTTCATGAAAACAAAGTATTAATATATCTTTCCACTGTGCCCAGAAAACTCTCTATTTCTAATTTTTTTTTTTTTTGCACACATAAACCATATCTGTACAAGCAAATGTTTGAATGTAGAACTGTATGTACCCCATTTAGAAATTTAGATGATTGCTAATACAAAAGTTAATGAAGATTTTCAGGGGGCTTTAATGGAAATGTTTCTCTTGTTTTTGTGAGGAGTATTGTTTGCTTGATTTTATATCAGCTGAGTGTTTTCTAAAAGAGACTCTAGTCAAAAGAAGGCTCTGAAGGTAACTTCACTCTAAATATACAAAGATATCAACAATACGAGGGAAAAAAGCCCAGGCTGAGAGATAGAATTTTTCTGCAGTCTTAGCCTCTTTTTCTAAACCATTCTTTTGTTTGCACAGACACTTTTTTTTTTAAATGAAATATATGTTCTTAAATTATGATTTTCTGAATCATCAGTCCTCTTTGTCGTATTCTAGGAGCAATATTCCCACTCTGTGACTATTCTTACCTTCTTTAATATTGATAGTGGCAAGACCAGCGAGGGAAAGCTTGCTTAGCTCCAGTGCTAATATTTAGCACAGAATTCACTCGGTAGCAGCACAGCTCTAGCCTGGGCTGCCGAGCAAGCAATAAACCCTTTAAATGGCTCAGGGACCACTGGGGCCAGGGCTGTGCACAATTCATGAAGCCAGGGCAGCAAAGGCTGCTGCTTGGATATTGCTTTTAGTGCCTGGAGCTCCCTGCATGCATCAGACCGAGCCTCTTTGTAATCCTTGGTGTCGATCAATCCTCGCCAGCGCGCCGTGGGCGAGGCGCTGGAGCTGGAGGTCAGTGCCAGAGCCCAAAGCTGCCATTCCCTCCAAGGAAAGGTGTCTCTGCCCATCTGCCTCGGCCCAGGCTCCTGCTGCTGCTGGGTCTGGGAAGCAGGGATGCTGTCCCCACTGCCAGGGAAGGAAGGAGGGTGGGAACAGACAAGGAGATGGCATCAAAAACCCAATAACAACAAGGCTTTGTGGAGCCCTGGTAATAAAAGACCAGGAGCACTCTCTGATATAGTGATGGTTTTTGCCAAAATGTTCTGCACATAACAATAAAATCTATTTCTTTCCCCACTTCCTACCTCCCTATTTATTTTCTTGTTTACAGGACTTGCCAGGACCCCTTACTGTGCTTCATTTCCATTACTCTTTCCAGTTTAGTTGCTTTAGTATCAAGATTTCTTTACTTTTTTCCTTCTATTTATTTTTTTCAGTAGAATAGTCTAGGGTATTTTTATTCCTTCACGCTTGATAGTAATTTTCTGCAGTCATCTCTGGCCTCTGTAGCCATTTACAATGATTAGCAGTTTTCAAGAGGTAATGAGTTTCTATCTTTTTCCTTCTCCCCCTCTCTCTTTCCCTCTCTGCTGCTTTCTCTGGCACAGTCTTTCAGTTATTTAAAATAAACAGACAACTGCAAATTATCAACCTTAATGCCAAAAAATAAAATAGAATTGAGCCTTCTAAATACTAAGAAAAGAGAGGGAGAGCTTGATAAGTATTGATACATTTTCTTTCAAGACATAGGGTTGGGATTTCTTTTCTCCCCCTTTTAATTTCTGTTTAGGAACAAAAGATTTTTGTGTTTGCAAGAAAGATTAGATGAGTGATTGTAGATTTGCATTTTCTCTTTGCTAGAGCCTGTTACCTTATTGAAAATAATAAAAAAAAAGTTTTCCATCTTACAAATGAAAGCATTTGTGTGAATAAAAAGCCACTTGAGAAAAAATAAAAAACCATGAAAAATAATTATTATTTTTCCAAAGCAGGACTGAAATATCCAGAGGTCAGTAGAAAATAGCTAGCACTCATTTAAAGGTGTCTGTCTCATTTTTCTGATACTTCCATTTTAGCTGTGAATGAAAAAATCTACATTAAATGATCCATCCTCATTTCGCTCAAAATTACTTGCCTCTTCAGAAAAATGGCAGGATGTTTTTAAATACATTAATTTTAAGGAAGCCTGTTTGTCAAAGTTTGTGGACCACATGCAAAGCAGCACTCAAAGACAGTGTCCAAGACTGCCTTCCCCTGGAGCTTGCTGTGGGCTGAGCAGGATGGGGAGCCCAGCAGGAGAGGGGTGAGGGCTACAAGGCAGTGTGGTCTCTTGTTTATGGGTGCTGAGTGTCAGGGCACAGCAGACACCTCTACTGGGCTCTGTCCCCTGGGCCAAACAAGTGCCTGGGAGGGACCTTCTCTCTGTCTGTCTGTCTGTCACCTAGCACAGAATGGTGACAAGAAGTGTGGCAGTCTCACCATTTGCTCTTCTCGTTGCCATGATGAGCCTTGGTAACATCTCCCAGGTGCCTTGTTCAGGTCTCTTCTTTTCCCTTTTGTTCCTGGAGAAATACTTGCACTGTTTTCTGATATTGCAGACTTTCTTTCTTGTTAAGAAAATAGTGTTTTTAAAGATCTTGTGGACCTTTTTGAAAAATATGTATAGCTGCTTTACCTTTCACTTGAAGCCCTCCAAGGAGAGCAGATCTTCTGTTCTGGTGCTTCTCAAAAAGCCCAAGTGGACCAGAAGATAACATTGAAATCTCATGAAAGAGCTGTTCTTGTTGATGGTTCATAAGTTGGCCAAAGTCCAAGACCAGTGCCAGCAGGCAACCTGGATTCATCCAGCCTGTTTTAGGAACAAACTTTCAGCTCTCTGGACACAAGTCATACTCATTCTCTAGCCTGAAGGTCAGGGAACAATTCCCAATTTATTTTATTTATTAGTAAAAATGTAGCCAGGAAGATCATTGTCCTAAGAATATCTAGTCAGCATCAGCATACTTTATTAATTATCATTATTTCTTGATTCTCTTGTCTTAATAGAAGACTGTCTTTGACAGGATCTTTTACAAAAACAAAGTAAGTGGAATTTGACCCAACAGGAACACTAATGTGGGAGATCCTGCACAAGCTGCTTTATTTTCTTTTTACAGAGCACATGGCTAGTGCAGCTCCAGTACTTTCTCTGTTTATTTCTCCCTCAGTTCAATCTCATCCTCTACATTTTCCAGTTGTCATACTGAAGAATTTTGGCAGAATTCACATGCCTATCAAGGTTTGGCCTGGCTCGTGTCACTTTACCACACTTACATGCTTGTATATGCTTCAGACTTACAAAAACAGAAACTTAACACACTGTAAATAAACCCTATTGTTTTCACCCATGTGCAAGCCTAATATCATTAGCCTTAACTTTGCAGAGGGTGAACATGTTCTGACTTATGCAACATGATTTTTCCATTCTCCTGCTGATTTCTCTCAATATTTTATTTTAAGCTTTTTTGTAGCTGAATATAGGCCAAACTTGGGATACTTCATCTGCTCGCACAGAAACAATCAACTCGATTCCAACTGTGAGCCCAAGTCAGTCAGATTGCACAAGAAATGGGAAAAGAAATTGGTTGTGTAATTTTTCAGTAAGACCCTCAGGTGCAAAGGAGCCAAATTTTCCAGGGGCATGCCTCTGCCCAGGGGACATGGTGTATTCTGCAGGGAGGGAGCCTGCTGGGTTATGGCTGATCTCATGGAGTTACAGCCTCACAGGGACATGGTGCCTGGACCAGTCAACACCAAAAGGCAGATTCAAGGCCATTTGGATGGCCTTTGGCAGATTGGGTGAAAGCCTGAAATAGTCAGCATCATACTAAGCCACTTCTGCAAATGGCACAGTCCTGTGGGTTTGTTTTGTTTTGTTTTGTTTTATGGTGTCACACCTTCACTTTTTTTGTACCATCCTACACCGTAATCAGTTATTAAGCCTCTATTACTCAAGCATCTTCTTCTCATTTTGGAATATTGGAGTATGATAAAATAAATTATTTTCTTGAGAAAAGTCAACAGAATAAATTTACTTAGGCATACTACAGGAAAATAGGTTACCAATCCTGTTGCCCTTTTCTTCTTTTACTGCATGACTATGGAGCAGTATATAAAATACCCCAATTGAGGTCTCACTGGAGTGAGCTAGAGGGAAAATTACTTTTTTTTCATTTTTTGGTATTCCATACATTGGTTTCTAAGGATTGAATTGTCTCCTGCAGCTCCAACATCATATATGGATTTCCTGTTCAATTGGGTCTTTCCTGACCATTCTCAGAGGCATTATTTTTGGAGATAGTAACTAATTTCAAATCTTGTAATTTAAAAAGCACTAGCAATGATCAGATACATTTATTTTCTGGAGTGAACTGAAGAAGCCATGAGGTAAGATTGTCCTGGTGAATGGTGATGCGTTAACACCTTGCTACAAAATAATGTTAAAAGGGGTACATTTTGCAAAGCACTAAGTGCTACAGTATATTTTCACATTAATATCTGGAAAAGGAAAAGAAATAATATTGTCATTTAAATAACTTCCAGTTACAAGTTTAGCACCTCAAAAAAAATGGAAAGACATTTTCTTTTGAAGTCTTTCCTGCCAAGCATGAGTAAAACAACAGGTCTGCATTCAGACTCTGGTTCATGGGTATTCATTAAAACAAATAAACAAAGAAATGGTAAAGAAAGCATTACACATCTTAAAGCCTGGTCTAGTATCAGATGAATAACAAATACATTAGTGTTGGCTGAGCCATGGCAAAATTTGTTTCTACATATCGGGAGATAATGAGCTCACTCAAGGAGCCTTGTGTTTGAAAAGAGATTTCTGAAGAAACACATCACAATATAATTGAGAATTTGTTATTGCTAATCCTAAGGCTTTGAATTTACATGCCCCACTTTTCTTGTTCCTTTGATTTGTCTCAGCATACCCTGTGTTGCAATAAATGCATATATGTGAACCCAGTATGAGGGACATACAGAAAACAGTGCCTGGAGAGAGGTGCTAGAGCCTACTAGGACAATTACCCAGTTGCTCTCATACAATACAGTGTGTTTAGGAGGGGCAAGATATTTTAGTTACAATTATTCTTTTTTTAGGCTTTTTTTTTTTTTTTATGCTAAACCCTGGCCAACATATTTTAAACCTTATGGATGCCAAGTGACAAAATGTCTTCAGCCTTTTAGCACACACTCTTAGTAATCATAACAACATTTTTATATTATTATAGGCACTATTGGCAGGGTGTTCAATGGTGCATGGAATAAATAGCTCACATTAGCAGTTTGCCTTTAAATTCATGTATGGCAGCAGCCAGCTTAATTAAGCGCATCTTTCTGGGAAATCAGTAATAGCAGTAATGAATGAACCTGCTGCTGACCTGCAGCAATGAGAAGTCCTTCAGAACATTTCTGAGTCTGAAACTCAGTGTCACCCAAATCTACCTACTCTGTAAGGCTGTGACTGGGAATGCCAGGCAATATCAACAATATCCATTTCAGTTTGACAATTATCCCTTTCTTCCTTCCTGCCCTTGGTCAATGTATATCTCCCATGATCTGCCATTGTTTTCCACTGATGGGATTTTCAATATAGTGTTTCAACCAGATGAGGGGCTGCTGTGTGATTAGGTGCTCGAATTCTTCCACAAAAAACATATTTAAGAGTAGTTTAGGTATTTTGGCCAGTTAACCAGAAGCAAGAAGCAGCCATTTGGTTTCACAAAACTAAATGCATCTATTCAGATCATACCAAACTAAAACATGTGCGAGGAAAGGAGAAGCAAATACCTTCTGCAGAAGAAATCTCTCTTAATTTAGGAAAAAAATCCTTTTAAATGAAAAGCAAAACAAAGAACCTTTTCACTGGAAAATTCCCAACTAACTCTAGCATTGACAGATTGTGACTTCTGAGAAAAAGCCAAAAACAAACACAAAGTCATAGAGCCTGGAAAACTTGCCTTGCAAGGAAAAAAATGAAAAATCTGAGGGCAAACATTTGACAAAGATGGAAAGACAAATAGATGTTTAAACATATTTGAACTGCATAAACATCAAGCACGCAGAGAATTTCTGTAGCTAGACACATGCTCTCATAGAACAGATTAAGGAGAATTGTAGTCATGGGGCAGCCTAACCAGACAGGAAGTCGAGACACAGAGCACATTTTTATGGGTGATATCAATTTTATTAATAGCAGTTGAAAAATCAGAATGGTTTAAACCACACTGCCTTAATGTTTGCAACCTAGAGAGGCAAGCAGGAAACAAATTAAACAAATGGAAATAGCAAAGAATATAGTTGACAGGAAATATAGGAAAAGTACAGAATATCCACATTGGTAAGGAAGTGTGAACAGCCTAACAGAGAATTTTCTTATTTGTCATTTCTGTATCTGTCCAGCGACCATAATATAGAGAACCTGAACACCATGTATGTGACACCACAGACACAGAGGTGACATTGCTAATGGGCCATCATCACTGTGACAATTATTTAATAAAACCTATAAAGTTCTAGGAAAAGGCAGCTAAAACTGGCAACAGCAAGCAAGAAAAGGGACGTGGGAGAAACCATGAACAGTTTCCTACGTCAGTTTGAGTTCTGCCAAAGGGCTTAGTCAGGAACAAAATGCACAGTAAGTTAGTTGTAAAGAGAAGAGACATTAAGGAAAGCTTTCCTTTTCTTTTATTTTTTCTCCTTATTAATTAGCAGCAGTGATATTGCCTAAGCCAAGCAAAGGACAAATGAAGAGATTAGAAACAGTACCTTGAACTCAAAGTCTCTAAAATTCTGAGACTCAGCCAGTTATGTAAAGTTCCTGTTTCTAAGGGAAGAAATAATTTTATATTTAACAATATTAAAGACACAACTAAGCATCACAACCATCAGAATTTTTTTTATTCATCACCGTGTCAATAGTTTAACAAAGCTGGCTACACAAAACTTAAATCAAGAAATTCTAGAAATCACAAATAATAATAAGCCATAAACTGCAGGACTGACACCAGTATGTGCTTTTGCCCCAGATGGCCATCAGCCAAATTTTGATGGAACTAAGATAAAGTCAGTGGGTAAAAAAAAAAAAAAGCCTTTAAAAAATACATACATATTCATAAAGTACCCCTAAGTATCAAGGTCTCAAAATCAGGAGCAAAAAGTTAGTTTCCCCATAACTGTGTTGTGGAGATAAAGCAGAAGAATAAATATTTCCATGCACTTATCATGTGTAGCTTTGCTGCAGATTAAGTCTTTGAGTGTTATTGTTACAAGGCCAGACCACAATACTCACACAATCTATACATAATCTGGCTGGGCAGGATTCAGAAAAAAAAACCAAAACAGATCTGGATTTCATTTCTTTCAGTCTTGAGAGAGCTTGAGAAGTTTAAAAAGCAAAATAAAACCAACTAAACCGTCTTCACCTCCTATCCACCCCAAGGAGCTGTGGAAAGCAGAGGATGCTTGGGGAATTACACTGATAATCTTCCCTGCTCCTTTCAGGGGTCCTTATCCCAGCCCCAGGGGCCAGCAGCACAAACATTGCCTTGTTCTAGGCAGCAATGGCTGGATTCTGCTGCCATGTGGTGACACTGGTTCAGGGAAAAGGAGAGGGGAGGGGGAAGGGGAGAAGCCCTGCCGTTTCCATCAGTCAGACAGACAGCGAATTGAGGAAGGAGCAGAAGTTGTTTAGGACTGTCTAGCAAGTGACAACTGCTTGATTGGCAGCGAGCCACGATGAGCATGCTGTGCCTTTAAAATAGGTGTCTATCTTCAGCCTGGAATATATTCAAATCAGGTTGCATAAAAAGCTGTTCCAGCTACTTACAAGCGACTTACAGTAATTAAAAACAGGGAGCTGCCTTTGTCTCCCAGAACCTGTGTGGAATAAAAAGCAAGCAGAGCAAAACAAAACAAAAAACAAAAAAAAAAAAGCAATTCCCAAGGTCAGTTCTAAGGTATTATCATCCTTTTCTGCATAAGAAATTTATGTTTACATACATAATAGGCAGCACAAAGTCACTTAGCCACCCTTGATGACATGCACTGCGGGAGGTGAGGGTCCTACCAAAAATAGGAGGATTTAGTCTGTGCAATTTGGATTGTGAAATGCTGGCAGGGGCAGATTAGTCAAGGCCCTAGTAGTCATGGTTAAGGGTGGGCAGGGAAACTATTATGCTTCAGCCTCCTGCTCATCTTGCTTCTTTCCTCAGATTTGTCTACATTGGCAAAAAATGTCTTATTAGAGATCCAGTTTCTGAGTGCCCCTGGGGAAATTTAGGCTTAAAAATAAGAGGAGCCAATTGCTGGAACTTGGTTCTATTGGACATACACAATCTATTACAGTTTTCACTGGGAATGTCTGAATGTTCTTAGGGCATGGAGGTTACTCAGTCTTTCCCAGTGCTCTACAAAAGTGTGAACCTGTGGAACAGCATAAATTGATTTAATGGTGGTTTTTTGTCCCAGTGTGTTCTGCTTGCAACCATACACCTCATTTTTATGTCAGGAGGGCAAAAGAGCAGCATTCTTTCCCACACTCAGATCTGTAAAACAGTGCAGCTCTCAGCCAGGTAACATTGCTGTGCTTTAATTCCAGACCACACAAAAAGGAATGGGAAATAGTCTAAATGTATTGTTGGGTAATGGGATATTAACTTTCTCACAATTCAGAAACATGGAAAGAATGACAGTACAATATTCAAACAAAATATTCATATGCACAATATACAATACCTCAATACTATATGTTCATTTATCTGTTAAATATATTGAGCAATACTAATTTGATTTTCAGCTTCTTCACACTAGTTAACACACTAGGACTTTTCATTGTAAGTGAACACTCACACAGAAAATGCTGTAAGTGAACCTTGCATGTTTGACATAGAACATGGTATGATATGTTTTTAGGGATTTCTTCAGGATACTGAGTGTGCAGGGAATACCAAGCTCAGCAGACAAATTTAGTCAAGGCTGCCACAGCTACGTGACCACAGATTCATCCAGCAACCAGGCTGAGCACATACTCCCAACAGGTGCACAGGCAGATACCTGTGTGTGATACAGACACACAGAGCTGGTCCACAAACCAGCACAGACATGCTCAGCACTCACACAAACACACACAGCCCATCCCTGTTCCCCTCCAGACAGCCAGGCTATTCCCATATCCCTCCTTGTCAATCCCTTCCTTTCTCCGCCCTTGGTGACCCCCTTAAAAATCCCATAATCACTTTCATGTAATCCCAAAGGTCTCTTCCCTGCATTCCAGTCTTGTCCACATACTCATCTTTGCCATGGGGCTGCAGGCTCCCTGAGGACAGCTCTAGCAGCAGCTGGGACAGTGTTGTTCAGGTTTCCTCTGTGTGGCTGCAGACCACACTTCCATCACACAAACTCCCACTCCAACTGAAACATCCTTTTTCATCAGTCTACACGAAACAATTACTATGAACCAAATACACCTCTGATTTCTTCCTGGAAAGGCTAATAAATACCCTTAATAAATACAATTAAATCAAGAAAGACAAATTATTTATCATTTTTCAATTCCATATATTAATAAATAGAAGGTAGTTAACCTAATATTCAGGAAAGATGGCTATCCATTATTTGCAACATCAGTTAAAATTCTTGCTAGTAAAAGAGTCTGCACTGGAAAATGGGCTCAATGAAAATAGAAACTTTTTGGAATTAAGATGTAAAAGTTTTCTCTCTCTTTCCCTCTTCTCTCCTCTGGTGTTTCTCACTTC
Source organism: Oenanthe melanoleuca (assembly GCF_029582105.1). NCBI lineage: Eukaryota > Metazoa > Chordata > Aves > Passeriformes > Muscicapidae > Oenanthe > Oenanthe melanoleuca. Next base: position 90,283,037 of record NC_079335.1, read on the forward strand.
TCAGTTTTTCTGAGGAGACAATTCATTGACTTTTTAACCCTTCTTCCAGTGTATGAGAAAAATGACTCCTCTACTTCAAATATTTAATTTTTGAGAGTAATTTATTCTATAAAATTTCAGTTAATTTCATAAAAATAACACTACCTTATTCCAGTGGAGTAAAATACAATAGTTTTCCCTGCCGAAAACTTTATGGGAAGATTGGGGATAGATTATTAAATATCATGCCTCTAGCATATCATATACTTTTTAAATGTTCATATTTTACTGAAGTGTTTGCAAACACATAATATCCAAATGGTTTTATTTGCTTGCAACATATTCAAGTATGATCAAAGTAATATACAAATTTAAAGGTAATTTTTTTCAAAATAATTTTTAGATTATATTGAAACTTTCGTAATAGATGGCAATTTTTAATTTGATTAGAAAAAAATATCCTCTCAAATGCAAAGCATTTTACAAACATCCTACTGTTGTTGTTCATTGTTTATCCACAAATGGCATAATTTGTTTTGAATGTGTTTTAAAGAGTTACAACTCATCAATAGTCAGCAAAATTACTTTTATTCAATGATAAAGGCTACTCATTTCATTAAATATGTTTTCAGATTATGTCTAAGCCAGTCATAAAAAAGGACAATTTTTGTAATGTATTATACTATCTTTGCAGTAATCTGTGGTGCTTGATAATATAATTCTCATGTCCTCTAAATGTATTGTAAATACATTGTAAGATATTTAAGTCACACTGTACAATACTGGCAGCATGGTTTTGAACAGGTCATTGACTCCCCACAACTTTTATAAAAAAATCTATGAGGTTCTTTACCACCAAGAAAATAGGAACTAAACACTTACAATGTCTCAAGACATATGTGGGAAGGAAACAAAGACTAGGAAGGGCAGGCAGACTAAACAGCAAATTATATAATCTAAAATACTCAGATGATCATGATTGCTGAAAAGGACCATTTTATCTTCTGTGTTTATTCAGGTTATATATCTCACAGGGGTTGTGCTGCAAGGTGTACACCTCCTGAGGTTCTACAAACCTCCTTTCACTCACACAATGAGAAGCTCTGTCACATCACTGCAAGGATAACAAGACATAATTCAGAGCTTCTGGAGAAATTAAAAAAACATACCCAGGAAAATGATCAGCCAGTTTTTTAGAAGAGAAACAATTCAAAATATAAAATCACAGAGCAGAAGTGTGGAAAAGAGCATGAATTTACAATAGCCCAAACTCAGAGGAGGGGCCAGCACGGTTTAGATCTCCAGATACAGGACATCACATCACAATCTTGATGAAGATCAATCTGCTGCAATATGCTGAGTGTGAAGCCATTCTCTAACAGAAATGTAGCAACTGACATATTGGAAAGAATTCTGATAAAGGCAAGAAAAGTATGCAAGTAATTTTATCCACCAATCCAAACTCATCTGCTGTCTCTAGCCTGATGACCTATAGACATCTCTCTCTGCTCCAGACTTGTCTCCTTTTTTACAGGATAAAATCTGTGTCTGTCTCTCTGACATCTCCTCACGGGTGTTGAGCTGTCAGCTGAAGTTCAGGGTGGTTAAAACAGAGCTGTGATTCCCCCTCCCCAGCTTGGTTTCTCGATCTGTGTAGACAATGCCATTATTCTGCCTGTCACTCAGGCTCACAGCATGGACATCATCCTTGGAGCACAGTCTGAGCTGGCAGCTTCCATCATTTCAAGCCAGCCTAAGCATGAGCAGCCACAAAAGCATAACTCAATTTTCCTGGGTGAAGTTTGAGCTGGATCAGCCTCCTAACCCTGCTGCCAGCATGGCCTCACAGCAATTAATGAAACTGGGAGAAACAAGCAGCATGGTGCCCCTTTTGAAAACAGCCTGTTCTGCCTCACAGTGATTATTGTAGTTTGAGTCCTAGTGCTAATATCTGCATTTTTTTTCTCACAAGTAGCTGCAGAGGTGAAGCTTCTCTCATACCACATCCAGCTCCTGCACTTTCCTTGAAAAATGAGACCTTGAACACAGGCACAACTGAGTTTTCTCCAGAAGGCTGCTGGAGACACTGTGCTTGAGCCTGCTTTGATCACTTCTGCCATCCTTTGTTTCATGAGCTTTCTTCCCCTGTCATACCCAACATGGACTGCTTATTTTCAATGTCAGGTCCTAACTTCACAACTGTCCTGCCAATCTTGTCAGTCCCTGCTCAAACATCTACTCTGTAGCTGGCTTAAACTTAATTGTCATCATAATAATCAATACTACATGCTCCAGTGCTTTTAACTGGAGTTTAGTCACCAGTCTCTGAATTATCCCATAATTCACCACCTGGAAGAATTGATGGAAAATGTACTCAGGAGTGCCTCCTGAGTTCTTCAGCAGATAAAATGAGCTGCAGCCTCTGCCCTTGTCCATTGCAGGGAGGCCATTCCTCTCCTATCCACCCAAAACCAACACACATACACACACATACACACACATAGTCTGTAGGCAAAACTCTGTGCCACTCAGTCCCATTCCAACTGAAACTGCTCCTCAGGGAGATGCAGACTTGTCTTTTCTAGAAGCTTGCTGTGATAAATACACAGTTCTCTGTGTGTATTTATCTACAGCCAGTCTTTTCAGCCTGTAAAGGCACACCACCCAGACTTGTTAGTAATTTACAGCTTAGCTTTTGGTGCTAAGCATCAGAGCTCAGACTCAGTAAGCGAAAGCCTCACATTCCCATTGCCAGTCCTATCAGAGGTCTCTTGCCTTGAAAAATGGAAGGGGACAAGATCATCTATTTCAGGATCCCTGAAAGTTGTAAGAACTGCAAGAGCAACATGGCTGGTGGGAAAGATATCAGCTGTTTCAAAACTAAATATGAGAGATACAGTATGAGTAGAGAATAGAACACAGTTTATCAGGTGCTTGGTGATTAGCTGCCCCACCACAAGCATAGGAAATATGTCCTCTCTGTTAGTATAGGAAATCCACTCTCAAAGTGACCTCTTTCCTGCTATAGCATATATGCATGATAAAATGTCCAAGAATAATCACAAAGGGAGGAAAAGAGTTTGAGATTGGTACAACAACAACGAAAAAAAATAAAAGAAAGGAAGTAAAACCCATGCGGAATTAGTTAGGAAAAAATACACATTAACAATACAATGTATCAACCTGCAAAATAGTCTCTAGAGGGTATATATGGAAATACCATCATTCAAGGTATTTGCACATGGACAGGACAAAGCACACCAGAAATACACACAGAATAGCAAGTGTAAATCTGCCTTGACATAGGAATGAATCACGTGCTCTTATTATAGGTTGACCAGTGATGCAACATTAAATCTTGGAGTAAAAACCAAGCTCTGTTTTCTATACTTAGTCTAGACCTAACAGCCCTTCCCCTTTCTAATCTCTGTGATTTTCAACTCTTTTTCATTCGGTGGTGCAGCAAGAGAAAAGAAGGAAACAAAAGAATGATTCCACCATGTTGCAGGTTCAAATGGCAACGTGCCCTATCAGGAATTCTCACTGAGGTCTCCCATGGGTCCAGCAATGCATTTCATGTTCAGTTAATACCCCCAGCTTTGCCACAGTGGGTTCATCTCATCCCCCTGTCCCAGGTGCTCTATGCTTTGCCAGGAGTTTAAAGAAGCCAGCTCAACTGGAGAGTTGGAGTGACAAATTTGCAAGAGTGACAAATTTGATCTTCTAGCCTTTACTGCAAGAGATATAACCAAGCAGAAAAAGAGTAGCCAGAGTCCACACTTTGGTTATACTGCATCCCTCTGCAAGACATCAACCTCCTGGGAATCATAAGTAAGAGTATAAATAAATAACAGCATAAATGAAAGCTCAGAGATTACTGCAAAGTGGCCAGGGACCAACAAGTCTCCCAGCTGGTCCTGAAATTAGAAAGACATAAAAGCATTTTGAAGCTTGCTTTTCTTCCCCACAGCAACATACAGCTGAACACAGCTCCAGAGAGTTTGGAGATTAAGCTTTATGATTCCAACTTTGATAGATTAATTCAAATTTCAGGTTTTGTAGAAAAATTAGCAGATAATGTGGATTTATTTTGATATATTTTTATTTATTTATTTATTTAAAATATATATTTTTATTTACGAAATCCTTGGTAATGAAAAAAGTAATTATATCCTGAAAAGTGTATAAAATCAATTAAAGCAAAGTAAACTTAAAATTAGCCTGGGTGTTTTTCTCATAGTGCTTAGCAGAGATACTTGGTAAGCTCATGGTGGGCAGGTAAAGGAAGATGAGAGCATCACCTTGCAAACAGTGAAGGTAATTCAATATTTCTACTCATAAAAAGTCACTAAATTCACTCTTTAGTCCTGACTGATCTTCCACCAATAAATCTTCCAAATTAAATTGAAAAATTCATACAAACATCAGAGCAAAATCAGAAGTATGAAACTGAGCAAGGTTATTTTGAACACTGGTTGAAGGAACATGTTGCTGTTTGGTGTTGTAACTAAGCAACTCAAAAGGGTCACCTTTCCTCTGCCTGCAACTTTAAAGTGTCATAATTTTAGGATGGAAATCACTTGTGAAAGCAACAGGAAGAGAAACATTTTGGTAGGTTCCATCAATTCTGCAGACCCTTGATTTCTATGGAATACAGGAAAGAAATACTACAGGAACAACCCTTGATGTCAGGTGATGGAGTGTTCTGGTACAGGTGTGTGGGGAAAGCCATGGTTTTTCTCCAAGGCCATATGTAGAGTCATTGTCAGGGTGATGCTACTCATCATTACCTCTCCACTGCCACTCTAAAATACATTTTGTGAAGCCATTCCTGGATTGGACATTTCTGCCTTAGCACATGAGGACCTCTAATTAAATTCCTGCTTTCCAACAGCTGGATCCTCACAGACACACCCAAGAAGATCTGGGGGAGCCAGCCCTGTTCTGCATGGCCAGAACTGAGGACCTGAACCCAAAATCCTTGGCTGCACCCACCCTGTCTCATCACAGAAACTCTGAAGTGTCCCTGCACTAAAACCCCAAGGAATCCCAGTTGCAGTAAAATGGTCAGTGCTTCCCCACTGCCCCAGTAAAGCAGTAGACATGTACATGGCCACTAGCCATTGAATTGATGTAAATATGGGATCAAAAGCCACATTTTACCAGTGACAAATATTGATCTGACTTGCAGCAATACAAAACCACTGATTAATGAGTAGCACAGCATACACCAGTGCCTGCAGACTATATAGGCATGTCATTTTTGGCAGTTAGAGCCACATCCTTCATCATGGATTTATTTCTTTTTTACCTAAGACAAGGAAATGATTCAATATCAAATATTTTTAAAAAGGTTCTGTCTCAAACTTTTACAAAACAAGCATTGAAAGTTCAGTTGGTGGAGTTTTCTGTCTGCTTTTTTCTTTCTTTATTTCTGCTGCCCTAGCTTATTTTTGTAAGTGGTTTTTCCATATAAACAGAAATCTTCCTGAAAATTGGACTAGAAGTCTTCAAATCCCAAATCCTTTCAAGGATAAATGGCCTATTTCATCTTAGTTTAAATTAATTATTGTACATACAAAATGTGAACCAAATTGCTTCGGAAAAGGAAGGAGAGGAAGTCTGCACTGGACTATGCCAGATTAATTTCAGTGCAACTCCTTCAATTTCAATAAGAATAATTTACACCACCATCCCTAGGAGCAAAATATGCCACAATGTCTGGCAGTTAATGGAAACTCAATAATTCTGGCAGATGCAGTGTCCAGTTTTCAGCTTTCTTTGTATAATCTTGAAGTTTTTTTTCCAAGTGATTAAAGCAAGTACAGAGAGAATCCATCAGTTTTCACCTCACTCTGGTTGCTCTTAGGGATTATTTCTTACTTTGAATGAAGTCCTTCCAAAGTCTCTTAAAGAAATATGGGGATTATAAGAGGTAATTTATTTTCAAGATTTTCTCTTTCTTCAATTAGATGTTGAGAGCTAGTTTGCAGTCTGGACACTCAGAAAAATATTAATACTATCCATATACACAAGTCACTTGAAAAGAGGTCACCTGGATTTGCTGCTCATTTTTTCAATGAAAATAATTATTTATGCTAATAAAAGATGATGGATTGTTCTGGAATGGAAGGTGCATGACCCAATATGAGATGAACATATAAATATGGTTTGTTTAATGCCACTGAAAATGTAACTGTAAGATAAAAACACAGAGTAAAAACAAACAAAAAAGGGAATTTAATAAAATGCTAATCAAGCCTTCCATCATCATTTTGCTAAGTGGTTTAAACTGTAAACCAATGAAGTAGACAAGCAACAGGGAGCAATACTTGAAGGAACAGGAGCAAGTGAGGGGAAAATTAAGAGTCTCCAAGCAAGAAGGTTGAGGAAAACTTCTACAGGAGTTCAGAAGTACTTGTCAGCAAAAGTATTTTTGGAGAAAATCTCACAGCTCACCTTGAGATGTGACTTAGATTACTAAATGAGAATGTGATTTGGCTAAAGAGATTAAAATGGCTTTTCCTTCCAACTTCCCCTTAGAATGAATTATGTCTAATAGAATTAATGAAAAAATTAAACCCCATATAAAATTTAAAAAACCCAAGCCCAACAAAAAATGCCACTAAACCAAAACAAAACTTCACAGTTCGTGAAAATCATGAAGAGCAGGTTATAAAGGAACTAGAAACCTTTAAAAGAGACAGAGAAATCTTATGCAGAGAGTCACAAAGACTGTTTATGTTTTCCTCAGTCACAGCATACATTTTATTATTGTTGTTCCCAGCACACTGAAAGAGTTCAGCTTTCAGAGTTCAATATATCAGAATATTCGTCTGGCAGTGAGTAAAAACAGAGTCTGAGAAACATAAAACAAAACAAAACAAAACAAAAAAACCCAAAAAAAAAAAAAACCCAAAAAAAAAAAAAAGAAAAATACAGCCCACCTAGAATTTTTGTACTAGTTGCATTTACTTAGCTGATTTACAGGAAGATGTAGTTACACCAAGCCTGGTACTGCCCACAGTTAATGAGTTGTGACCAAGACAGACATGAGCAGTTTCACTGCAAACAGATTTCCATTGTTCATGAGAAGTTAGAAAACTCTGCTGCCTAGAAAAATACCAGCTGTATCCAAGAAACTGACAGCTGCTGTTATCAATATTGCTTCTCAAGTCTTGACCCGTTGCCCAGAAGTCCACTGGGTGACCTTGATCTCGATGGCTTGTGGTGGTAAAGCAATAGCTATAAATAATGCATTAAAAGTGTCCTTCCATGTCAGCAGGCTCACATTTGTCAGGCATTTCCATACTATTCTGGGCCACTTTTTATGGTGTTCCTTAGCATGCTGTGCATTTTTCACCAACTGCTTGAACATGGATTTATCCCTTCCTTAAATACAAATATATTAATATAGACTGGTCTCTTCATCAAATGTGGTCTGAAAAACAACAGTTGGTGAGTACAGTGGGGGAAGAAAAAACAGTTTAGGGATATCACATAAAATGTTGGCATCTTTACTTCTTTTTTAAATGGTGTTTATTGTGAGGGAGCAACTTGCATGCTAATGGTGTTTTTCATGTAATTTGATGATTCCAAGTGTTTAAGAAAGCAGATAGTCACATTCATGGGAATGCAGAATATCATTATAGACAATTAGACTTAAGTAGAGATATGATTTACTTTACAAACTCAGCAATCTCTTTATCTGGTCTCTTTATCATCAGGTCATCAGGAGGCACAGAAAGTACCACAAGCAGACAGCCTCTACTCCAAAATAGTATTACCAGCCCCTTAACCCATATTTCTCATTCATTCAAATCTCCCAGCAATGTACACTCAACACTCTTCCTTGACAATTCTCCACTACCACATTAGAGGGTTTTCAAAAAAAAATTAATAGAAATCAAACTCCTCAACTGACTGAAGTCTTCTTACTTGGAACTGATTTTCCTTTCCTTAATTTTCCATTCTTTCCTGGTTGCTGCTTTTCCCCTTCACATTCTCTGCAAGACTGCTTTGTCAGAATCAAATTTGGTAGAGTTCCCCATTAATCCCTTTGTTCTCCATCCACACAAAAATAATGTATCCCAACACAGTCTGATAAAATTTTGGACAGTCCCTATTGTTCAGCTGCAGTCAGTCTCTGACAGGTAAAGATCCTTCTTAAAAGTGAGATGTTGAATAATTTTGCTAGATTAAATATGCATCCATCTGATCCTTCTGATGTGATAGAAATTCTCTTGTTTTATTATAGATTTATGGTAGGCAACAACTCAGTAAAACCTCCCTTTTCTCTTTTTTTTTTTTTTTTTCCTTTTTATGACTTTGAGGCTATCAGGATGACTATTTTTCCTCACCTCTCAGACTGTTTTGGCACAGGCAACCTTTAATTCACATTTCATTTCCCTCTTTACTGCTAAACAAACTCTAGCTTTCTATTTTAATGCTTGATTTTGTTTGTCTTTGCATAACTAGGATTGGGTATTGGAACTTTGAGACCCTGATTTTCTTCAAATTGCCTATGGCTTCCAGTGAGATTGTGATGCCACCTCCACCTCTGAGCACCACTTCCATACCCTCCTCATGAGATTAGGTCTCTGACAACATCCTCCATGGGGCTGAGGGGCACAGAGAAAGAGGAACACCTTTAAATTGCATCTCCAGCAAGCTCTCAGAGCTGAGCAACACAAACCTAGGGGAATTTGGCTTTTAGCTTTGAAATTTGTGTTGTATTTGGCAGAGCACATTTGAAGTAGAGGCAAGATCCTGCAGCAGTGCTTGGAGTCAGCAAGAGCAGAAGATACATGAGGCACTTGCAGAGTCTTCATTTTTCTTCTATTAAGACAGCTCACTTATACTGAGTTTCCAAACTTAAAATCAGGAACTTACTTCTTTGATACTCTTGCTGAACATGTTTTGTGTTCAAACAAACAAACAAACAAACAAACAAAAAACCCAAACCCCAACCAACCAGACAAAAAAAACCCCAAAAAAATCCCAACCAAAAACTATTTCAGGTTTTGAGCAAGCTTTCAAGTAATGCTATGAGCACCAGGCACCTTTTTTTCCCAGAAATGCCAAAGAAAAAGTCCTAACAATGCACAGTTACAGAAGAATCCTTTTGGTGCCTAGAAACCAAGACAAATTTGGAGTGTCTTAGCAGCTGGGATGTGTTTCCCACCAACCTGCTAAAGTCTTTTGAAGCATAAAATCATCAAGGGCCAAGACATGGAAAGAGTCATTCCAGTGAGACACTAACCAGTGCCTTCTGGCAAAGGACAAGTGACAGAGACACAGCCCAGGACCGTAGGGATCCCCATGTTGTCATAATCTATAAACAAGAACTTTTGGGAAAGTTTCCAGGATTCCTTGCCATTTTCATATCAGCAGCACAAGTTGCCAGGAGAGACTTCTCTGCTTTTTCCAGTGCCTATCAACACACAGCATGTGTCCCTGCTTCTGCACTGGGAAATTGAAAGGGAAAGCGTGAGAGAAACCAGTCTTGTACACGATAGAGAGTTTTGTGTAAGCATGAGAAGAAACACTGTCTCAGCAAGTAAAATGCCATTTGGATTAATTAAGGGGCAGTAAATAGCCCTTAAACTCCTACAAACACTCAGGACAATTCTGGATAACTGAGAGCTAATTCTATGTAGGGAAGTTGATGGCCCCAAAATTAGGCAATCTGTACCTTTTTTTCAGATTGATCAGTGGATATTTTAGCATGTGTTTAACCATCCTGTATAAGCATGATGTTTTGATAAGTGAAAATATATTAATTGACTAATCTAGGCTTCTCTTCCTATAAGAGAGCAGAGGTTTTCATTGTATGGTGCAAGTGCATCTGTTGGTAGCAACAGGTAGACTTCAGGTAGACATTGAGTCATGAAGTGATGATAAAATGTGACATAATTATAGTTCTTTGCATAGTTCTTAAGCTAATTGCTGTCTTGGATAGGGACATTCTACCTTGCATCATGAACCTGCTGTTGGGACACCCTACAAGAAACAGGAATGTTTCCCAGCCTAAAACTGGAAAGTATATTTAAGGTGTGCTATATCCAATAGGCAAAACAAATGCTTGTATAACCAAAGAATCACATAAAATCAATCTGATTGCCAGAGAATCTGAAAATATCTCAGATATTACAGACATTTTAGCCAAAGATAAATTTTAAGTCATAACCAATAGTGCACTGCTTTTAAACCACAAGTTAACATTTGATACTGGAAAAAAAACTTTAAAAACGTGCTAATTTGGAATTGATCTTCAAAAATTATAATCAATGTTTCCAGCAACTTGACTTTCTTCTCCTCAGCTGGAATGTCATGCCATCCAAATGCAAGAACAGTTGTAGCTATAATGCCATTGTCCTTTCACTGCTGATTATGCTTTCAGTAGACTCAGAGCCCATGGACAACGTATGTAAAGTATATTTAGTTTTCAAGCATGAATGCAGTTCTTTAGTTCTGACCTTTAAATAAGCCAGTTTAAACACTAGTGAGTATCATGCACCTTGTCTTCTGAGGACAGAAGTTGTGTTCAGCTGAACAGTCTAACAGAGGAGATGAGTGGTGTGTGCCAGACAGTACCTTTACATCATGAAAATACAATACACAATACCTTTATATTATGAAAAATGGCTTTAGGCTTCTCTATGCCTGTACCCAGCCAAATAAAAGCGCACTGTCACTACTGCAGCTACCAAACTAAACAAATTAGTCCCAGCCAAGTATAAAACCACTGAATTTGAGCCCAGAGGAGCACTGGGGAAGCATAATTCCCTGATGCAGCTGCTGGGTACTGCAGCCAAGCAGCAGGTCAGTATGGGCAGTGGCATGAAGGCAGTGAAGGAGCCTGGCCCTCAGCACAGCATCCTCAGCTATGTCCAGACTGGGGATCCCTCTGAGCCTGAGTGTCCTGATGCATCTCTATTCTAAAGGAGGCCAGCTGGGCTACAAACCTCCACAATTTCCTCGTTTGTGTGGTGGTACTCTCCAGGCTATTGCTCCATTGTTTTTTCTTTCAGGCTTCACATAAGAAAGATTGGCAGATCTTGGATGCCTTACTGATAAGTTAAAGATAGGAAACAACCCTGATTCACTGGCCCAGCACTACACCTCCATAGCTTCAAATAGCCTTTGCAACACATTGGTAACTACTGTGGTCACCAAATTTCTAATTTCAAATGTACCTGTTTCCAGAACATGGTAGCTCTCAATTAGACTTACAGGCACACATGAGCAGAGGGCTGCATGCAACCTTGAGAGGAGAAGCTGTCCAAAGTTACAATTTTTATCTGTATTGAACTAGAGAGGCCAATAAACTTGTTTAGAGGAATTATTTTGCTGTCTTTTCTTCCTGCCAAGCTCAACCTCCAGCCCTTTCACTGCCCCTGCCAAGCACATCCAAGAACATTTTTCTTTCAAGCTTCAGTGTTTGCCCTGACACTTCCACTCCTGTGTTTGTGTGCTGCAAAAGGTTCAGGGCATCACACTCACCATATGTGACTGCCCACAGAGACATTGAGGACATGGCCAGCAGCTGGCAGCAAAAGTGACATTCTCTTACACTGATGTGACGTTTAATCCTGGGCTCAGGGAGATGTATGGCACGATATTTATTAACTAGCTGAGCCATCCTACAACAGCAGAAGTTGGCTGCAGCTGTGACAGCCTGTGAACTGGTCCAGGAAACTGGCTGGGGGTTTCTGAGGAAGAAAATCACTGCCAACTTTTAGCATCTTCCAAATAAGCTGTTTTTCTTTACCAGGTGTGGCTACACCTGATGGTGTCATCAGCAGAGCAGGCAGTGAGTGAGCCCCATTCCTGGCTGGCAGGTTCCTTCAGGTTTGTGGGGGCGGAGATCAGCCATGCCTGCCTGCTCTGCAGTGCAGTGGTGTGTGACAAAGGACACCACTGGGGAGACAGCCCCCAGAAGGTGGCACAGCCCAGCTCTGACTCCCCTTTCCTGTGGCTCTAGGGAGTCAGTCCTGGTAAAAGGTTCCTTTTTATAAGAAAAGCCTAGATATAAGCATACACACACACACACACACACACACACACACACACACACCCATATATGTACATTCACACATGAATACCTATATATGTGTGTGTTTATATATAGGCATGACAGAGAGATATGATGAAGCTGCACAGAATTCAGCATATCACAGCTTTTCCATTTGAGCTGTGTACAGCAAAAGGATTTTATTGGATTTTTCTTTTTTTTTTTTCCCTTTTTTTTTTTTTTTTTTTACCTTGCTGCTGTAGTCAGGAGCATTTTGGGGGAGGGGAAGGATGCCCAGAGGCTGCTTCATAAAGCTGGGGTGCTGCTGCCATCTAGTGAGGTGCATTTGCCCAGGGATACACACACATTCACACACAGCAAGGTGTGGGGACACCTTTCTGTTTGTGTTTTCCAGGTAACTCCAGGAGCATCATGCCCCTCTGAAATTAAAGCAGCAGTGTGGGAGCTGAGCCATAGGACAACACGGCAGAGAGCAAAAGTGCCTGTTTCCCATAGGGAAACTACACTACAGCAAGGTTACAGCCTGTGTGGGAGCAGTTTTTTAGGAAAAAAAGTCCAGATATTCCCATGTGGGAAAGGGAACAAATGGATGACACCACAGTGTGAAGTCAAGAAGGGGGTCAGGTTTGAAGCTGTTGAATTAAAGCTACAGAGGAAAGTGAAAGGTCTGGGCATTCAAAGTGCTTGTTTGAGAGCTCTGCTTCATCCCATGGCACATCAAATATGTTCCTCCACAGGGAGTCCTAGACACATGGTTATCTTATGATGCAGACATTTGGCATATTTTCCTAAAGATGCTGAAAGACTTAAAGATGGTACTGTAAATGTAGTTTGCTAAATTGCTTGAGAAATGATGGGAAAAAAAACCACTTAAAGTGGTTTCTTAATTACTATCCATGGCTTATTGTGTTGGTTTTGACTGTGAGAATGTTAATTTTCTCCATAGCAGCTTGTATGGGGCTGGATTTTGGATCTGCATTGAAAACAGTGTTGATAACACAGGAAAGATTTTGTTATTGCTGAGCATCACTCACACAGCATCAACACCTTTCCTGCTTCTCTTCCTGCTCCTCTAGCGAGGAGGCTGGGGATGTGCAAGGATCTGGGAAAGGACACAGGCAGGACAGCTGACCCCAGCTGACCAGAGGGATATTCCATGCTGTATGGCATCATTCAGCTATATAAAGCTGAGAGAAGAAGGAGGAAATGGGGATGTTCAGAGGGATGGTGTTTGTTTTCCCAAGTCATAGTTCCACGTGATGGAACCCTGCTTCCCTGGAGTTGACTGGACATCTGCCCATCCATGGGAAAAAGTGGATTATATCTTGTTTAGCTTGCTTGTGTTCATGGCTTTTGCTTTGCCTATTAAAGTGTCTTTGTCTCAACCCAGGACTTTCCTCACTTTTACTCTTCCACTTCTCTCCTCCTCCCACCATGTGGTGAGTGAGTGAGCAGCTGCATGATTCTAGTTGCTGAGTGGGGTTAAACCACAACACTCACCAACTCTGAGATTTAAAGTCTTCCAGGACTTCTTCCAGTCTCCCAGAAATTTCTGTAACCTGGATCAAAGTGAAGCCACTCAGCAGCTTCTGCTCTTGCATTATGGACTCACCACTGACTGACTCGATTGCTCTCAGGTCTGAACCATGCAGAGACTGATGTTTCAGAGGGGTGTATCTTTTGATTTGCACTTGGACAATGGGTCTTCTAAGAAAATATTATTTTTTCTGATTCATTCCTCTTTTCTCAAGCTCATCTAGATTCTGGGGATAAGAGTGCTCCTAACACCGCCCAAGAATTTACTTGTTTGGTTTTTGTTTTTGTTTTGTTTTTTTTTTTTTTTAAATGTGGGATCAGTCTTGTTCTCTGAACCTGGAAGAGCTTAAGAAGATTTAGCCTCATGCCCTTAGCCTAGTACTTATTAACTTTATTTCAAGATTATGCAGTTATGTAGATATTTACAGGAATTGCCACTGCATTTTGTTAAGTTGAGCATCTGAGGCAGTATTGCTATGATACTGTAGAAAAATATCTGTGACCAAGGAAAATGTCTGAAAATCATAACATTTTCACTGACAGCTACCAAATTTTTCCACTGGAAAAATATAATAAAAATCCATAGTCTAATATTCAAGCTTCCTCTAAATCAACCAATCAATCAAGAGTTTCCATTGTATCCAAGGTGAGTGAGAAATCACATTCCTGTCTGAATAATACAATATAGATGATAATACTTGAAGAAAACTATTTCCAAACCTTTATCAGACTAATAACAATATACTGAGAACAGATGGCACTCACCCAGAATAAAACCACTCTAAAATCTGGACAGAGCTGTAATGTTTTAAAAAAAAAAAAACAAAAAATGAGGACTGATTTCATAGCAAAAATTTTAAGGCATCTTCTGCCAGATGCCTGGAATAGGTGACTCGAAATTAGAGATTAAATATAAACAAGACTTTGCCCTCAAAATACATATGATAGTTGCACCAGTCTCTACTGCAATGGAACTTTTACCAGGCAGAGGATGAACTCATAGAGTGCTGGAGTGAGTGAAAGTGAGTGAAGAAGGAAAATTATTGGTAGAATCATCAGGCTGTCAGACAGAAATGGCCTTTTTCCATCCAGGCTGTGAGGAGTCAGGTCCAGAAAAGTAAAGAATCTGGTTTAGCCTCAGTGTAAAACCAAGATTTCCATTTGACTTTCTAGAGACCTTCACAGCTCTTTCACTGGGTTTCTTCCCATCTCTCCCTTTCCCAACAAGCCACACTCTTGCTGAACCATGAGCTATTCTGTGCACAGTTTAGCACCTACAGAAGAGCCCCAACAACACACATATGGCACAGGAGAGGCAGGGGATGTAATTCACCACGACAATAATTTATACTTGAAGCCTAAGTGCAAAGAGATTAACTCTGAGGCCTGTCAAGATACTGCTGCTATTTGTTGCACCACACCAAGCAGCAGCACTGTTGTCAATCTTTGCCACAGGAGGCACCTATTATATTTTATAACATTATGAGCAATCCTCACATGCTTTCTAAAAGGGAGAGAGCCAAAAAAAAAAAAAAAAAAAAAAGAAAATAGAAAGGTAGGGCAGTAAAAAGGAATGCAATGAAACAAACATGCAGCTTAGAGCCATCTTATCCTGCTATATCTGTCCTCCCCTCTAGACACCCCTATGGAGCTATTTTAGTAAGTTTAGCTATTTATTATATTGTAAGCCCTGCTGCTTGATTTATTGGGCCTTGGTTGCCTCAAGGAGTGAGAAAATCTCTTTCCCTTCTCAGCTTAGAACTGAAGAAAGTTTTATTACCATCTCTGTGGTGCCCCCTGGTTCTCTCTTAGTGATGCTATTTCTGGCACAGACTGATTGAAAAGTGCTTCTGTCCCCCACATGGCTGCCAGTTTGACACTTTTTGACATTTCTAAAAACTCGTGCTCTTCCTGCCAACTCCCTGTTGCTTTCTAAACCTTTTTAATCCTGAAGAATGCAAACTAATCTACTGAGAGAAAAAAGCTGGTCCTGGAAAGCAGAGCTGGAAATGTCAGAGTGGTAGAAATGATAAATTTACCTGTTAGGGAAGGAGAGCCAACACAGGAGATGGGCTGTTAAGGAACATCACTGACACTGTGGCCAGTTAATAGTATCTACTGTAAAGACACATGCAGTATATTATTGAGCAGAACTGTGTAATATCTTCTTTAAAAAAGAATGCTTTGGAGGCAAGCACAAAGCATGGTTAATCAAGTGGAATAAAGCAGTGGTCCCTGAGGGAGACTTAAACTACTTAGATCTAAGTATAGCTAATAAAAGTTAGCAATTCAAGAGAGTTTCCAAAAGGCTTTATTATTATTATTAGTAGTAGTAGTAGTAGTAGTGTTATTATTATTATTGTGTCACACCTGATCTTTTGAATGGAAAGGTCAAAGAGCCTATTGTGTGCTAACCTGATAGATTTATTTTCCACATTTCAAACAAATGTCCTCTGTCCTTTCTTTGTACTCTTTACAGACACAAGGCTACCTTCAGCCACATAGCCAGGCACCTAAAGACAAGGCTTTCCACCTAGGCTGCAGACAGTAAAATGCAACCATGGTTTACCCTCAAGCATGCAGCACTACTAGGAGGAAGCCCAGTTTAAATAAAAATGAGTTGTAATACACATTGGCAATAGGGGTTCAAAGCCATGCTTCCCAGGTGCCTGGTTTTCTTAATTCATTACTCTAACATGCTGGAAGCAGACACATTCCCTTCAAACTCAGATATTTCCCATTGGCTGTGCCTGGCTGGAGCTGGATGCTCAGCACCCTTCCAGCCCAAGCACACCTATCCCCACCCCAGCACAGTTCCTGCCTGGCAGCATTCAGAAAACCTTGCATTCATTGGAATGTAACTGGGGTAATGATAAGATTCCCTAAATACCACCTGGGTTTTCATTGCTGTTCCAAGACACCAGAGGCACTTGACTGGTAAAAGCCCAGAAGTGCAAGGATTCAGAGAAATTGGGCTGTTCAGTTCTGGACTATAAACAGAATATTTGGAGATCAGACAGTCTGACACTATTTTTTTTTTTTTTTTTTTTATTCTGCCTGTATAGTAGAAGAATGGATTAGACACTGACATTTCAACATAGTAATTGTCAAAAATAACTTAGAAAATGCATTACCAAGAAAACAAAAGTTTCTTTTTAGTAAAATAGTCACCACTTCTCTAGCTTTATGGACAATACAGCGGCAAAGAGCATAACTCAGCCTTCAAATAGCTTTTTTGTTCCTACCAAAGGGCAAGACAGAAAAAATACTGAGGCATCAATTCAGTGAATACTTTAGATTACATCCTGAGCTAGCTTTAAAATAGGATCTACATGTATTTTCTTTGACATTTGACAGTATATATTCCAGTACAACATGGAGGTTCCCTTCTATGAAGTATTGACTTATGAGAAAAACTTCTAGAAGAAAGTGAAGAAAAAAAAACATTAAGGAACAGGAAACTAATTATTAGCTTGGCTCCACCTGTGTCCATCAAAATCTTGACTTTCTCTTACATTCTGCTCTGTGACAGGTCACTTCTGATGCAAAATTTAGAACACTGCCATTGAAAAGTCTTTTACAAATTGAAATAAAGTCCAAAGACCTAATTCCAGCGACTTTCCATTTTACATACCCCAAAAAGAGCTATCTATCTGACTGATTTGTGTGGTGTAGAACTATATGCACCATTGCCATCTGGCCTGGAAGGAAGTTTGACACTGCAGAAGCAGAAATGAAAGGTGCTAGCAGTGCTGCTTACTGTTGCTAATATTAGTAATCCAGCTTCATTTAGCTGAAACGTACTGGATTCATTAGAAACATGAAATATATAGGAAAAAAAACAGAACTCTGCATTCCCTGCCTGTCAGATTACTAAATTCCATGAAGTTGCATTAGACATCTCAGGTTAACTAAGGAAGAACAGCACAGAAAAGGAAGCAAC